>NC_137610.1:19000092-19020092 GCF_963280865.1 Gymnoscopelus braueri | reverse complement strand
GTTTGTTTACAGTCTGCGAGGGGATCCAACATCGTCACCGTAATGAGGATGGTAAATAAGCAAAAACAGTGACGAGCGGCTCGATAATAAGGAAAATGAGAGCAATAATGAGAGGTTGTCCCTTTTACGGGCTTGGTGAAAAGCTCCACGGCTGTGCCACAGCATCTCAAAAAGTGATTCAAGGATTAAGGTAGGATTAACTCAAAGGAGTCACAGTTCTATCTGGCCACTAGGGGCAGAGTTGAACTGTAATGTGCATGTAGGTCATTTTGGGTTGAGGCAGAGTTTGGCAGTAACTCTTTTTCACAACTGCTCTCTTAAGCCTCCTCCCTGAATGCCTTTCTGACTCAGTAGGGAGGACGAACCTTACACCTCTTAATTTCATGACAGAGGTTACCTGAATTGCTCGTTGTGATCTTAGTTTATAAGGCCTACGGTTAGGGGGCCCTTGTCAGGAGTAATTCATCCCGCCTTTATTTTAAGCATCTGTTGCATCGACTGTACATACTTAGAACAGTCCTATAAAAAGGGGAAAGAAAGAAAAATAACATAGAAACCATTAAACTGTCATTTATTCCTGTTTAGCCATCCCTGTTACTGTGCATTGGATTAGGCCCAAAGTCCCACACTAACATTGTGTATAGTGCATGCATGTATCGTGAGAATGTTGCAGGCTGCCTGCCTATATGATGGTACAGTGTTTGTGGCACAAAAGGCAAGCTGCAAACAAATCCCTGATTGCGTTATGAAAACAAACGTTAATGACGCACTGATTAAAAGGGCAACATTAAATATCAGATTTAACGGTTTTTATGACTGACAATTCATCCCGCCTTTTATTTAAGCATCTGTTGCATCGACTGAAGCATGGGTTACATACTTAGAACGGTCCGATAAAAAGCGGAAAGGAAGGAAAATAACATAGAAACCATTAAACTGTCATTTATTCCTGTTTAACCATCCCTGTTACTGTGCATTGGATTAGGCCCAAAGTCCCACACTATTAACATTGTGTATAGTGCATGTATGTATCCTGAGCATGTTGCAGGCTGCCTGCCTATATGATTGTACAGTGTTTGTGGCACAAAAGGCAAGCTTCAAACAAATCCCTGATTGCGTTATGAAAACAAACGTTAATGACGCACTGATTAAAAGGGCAACATTAAATATCAGATTTAACGGTTTTTATGACTGACAATGTAAACACATGTCTTTAAAAAAACACACAAAAACTGTGTACACACAGCCGAGCAGCCAGAGAGAGAGAGAGCAACATTATCATCACATGGGAACTGAAGGGATCAACACAGGCTGCCTCTGTGATTGGGTTTCAAAGGCCATGGTAGAAAAGTCTGCTTTTCTCAGCCACACACTTGGCTAAGCGCCAGGCTGACTCGAGACTAGGGAGTTATTGTATTATACTGCAGAATGATATTCCATAGACCTAATAATTAAAACAATAATAAAGGGTGAAATCACACGTCTGTGCTTTAGCAGACTGGCCTTGATGACTGGCATAGCAAACAGGGCTTAATGTTTACAGAGTTTAGCAGAGGCAACTGGCCTTTGGATGGCGGGTCGGAATCAGATTAGACTCCGGGAATGAATTTAAGGTTGTTGTGAAATTGAAAATTTCATTCCTAATGATGTGAATTCGAAGCAGAGCTGAGACAGATGGAAATAGAGGGGGGCCTTCTGTGTCCTTAACACAGAAAACCTTTGTGATGTGTATCAAAGTGAGTGAGTAAAAAGTAAGAATTCTCAACGTTTCCAGGCTGAATATGAAGATTGTTTCAATCCAGCCCTGGGGCCTGTTCATATAAGGACACCAATGGCTTGTATTATACTAGTATAAACAAGCACATGAAGCTCATACAGGAGATTTAAGAAAAGAGGTTTTGTACTTTACCATGAAACTCACATCCGCATTTTCCCAACGGTCTAAAGGTATCTAAATGGTCTCTCTCTTTCTGTGACAGAAAAAAAAACTCTTATAAAAAACCAATGCTAAACATAATAAAGTATATTAATGACCTCTAGCTGTTCTAACTTTCCCCTAGTGAGTAACCCCTAGGTCAAACTGCTAATTAAACTGGCAATGGACTGGACATACACCCTTTATAGACTTGGTGTGCAGTTATTGCTGGTTTCATTTCCAGAATCCTAAATATATCCATGAGAAATGTTCCTGAACCTCAACCTGTCCCTTTTCTACAAAGTGGCTTCAGTTTACTTCTGCAAGAAAAAAGAAAAAGAAAAGAAAGCCACGTACAAACCTAATTTGTCTTAAAAAAAACAGATTGATGACTCAGTGCAGCCATGGCAGACTGACAGGGAATTCAAGTGACCGTATGCGTATTGTGATTACAATAGATGTGTTCGGAATTTCTTGCACTCATCAATATGGACCGACCACAGTATTGCCTCTTGACCAAAACCTGATGGCAGAATTTCCGGCCATGCCAAATGAATGTTCATTTGTTTCAGTTCAATCACTTTTGTTCAACCGCGGTGACATTCTAACCGTTACATGTGCTGACGTCTAATTCCTGACTGGGACTTCGTAGTGAAAGTGTTTCGTCTGTCATCTAAGTGGTAAGATGATATTGGCAAACGGTTTCTAGGGGAGGGATGGTCCAAGTCTCCACAGGTCACGTGGTTACTGGCACGCCCCAGGGCCACAATGACAGGCCTCCCACCACCATCACCACCAGTCCTAGTCATCCATTTTGCATGACTCACTGACTGCTGATCACCTGATGTCCCCCCAAAAAAACTGATAACTATACTGCCCTGCCAAGCCAAAGTTCAGTAACTACGTTTTTGGACTCACCCACTTATTTGTGTATCCCAAAGGTCAAATTAGCCTTTGTGATTTTGGGGGATGAACAATTATCTCAAGAACAGATGTACATTTATTGTAATATCACTTATATGCCGATATCTCAGTTGGCTGACCAGCTGAATCACTTTTAAACCCATTTTCCCCATTTCCCCGTAGTTACTGCACTTTAGCTTGGCAGGGCAGTATAGTAAGAACATACAGTACAGCAGGGGTAGGCAACCTTAGGCACGGGTGCCAACATTGAGACAGGGGAGGGTGATCACTGGCACACTGGCATAAGTGTGAGAGAGAGGATTTTGCAAATCTGTATGCAAATTACATCCTGCACATAATTCTATTCAAACTCTGAACTCTATCTGGGGAGGGAGTCTGGGAGATAGGTGGGTTATTGCTCTGAATCAAATGATCATTATGATGTGAAAGAAAATATTTCAAAATAAGAAGAAGAAGAAAAAATATTGTTGTTATACATATGGACAATCAAATATGTCGGAAATATATTTTCATGTGGTGACATAATTAAACTTAAAGTAATACTAGGTAACATTTTCAACAAAACTAAAGTTAAATTGTATATCTTTTGTGAGTGGCAAAAGTTTCACAACACCCACTCCATGAATTTCACCCCCGGAAGCCTTTTATTTATATATTTTCTATTGAACGGTGTCGGGGGGGACTTTCCCGGGAAAATGACGTCATCTGGCCGGAAAACGGAGGCGGAAATGCACTGGTTTCCTGTTTGGCCAGGAACTACCGCAACGGTTTCCTGTTTGGCCAGGAACTACCGCGCTAATAACAAAAAGGAACCTCACGCTGATTTTAAGAGAATGTAGGATTGGAAGATCGAAAAAGAACAGAAAAAGAAAGCACAGCTCAGGGTAACTAATGCTCCACTGGCTGAGAGAAACGATCCGCAGATAGTATAAAACAATTAAAAGAACGCTTTTTGAAACGCTTCCGGCTTCTGGTGAAAACAAATGGAATTCTGGGTAATCGAGGACTACGGAAATTGTATGCAGTGACGGTAGTGACCAGCAGAGGTTGCTAAAAATCGTTATTTGTGAATCTGCATTGTACAACTTTAAAGAACGACTTAAAGAACGACCCATTTTCAACCTATCTTCATATAATTGGTCCTAACTAATGCTCATGATAAAATTGTTTAAAAAAAACTACTTTGTCTGTGTCTCAGATTAGGGCTGTGGACAGTTCAGAAACCCAGGTTTCTTCAGGTTTCTTTTTTCTTTTTTATAAACACGAGAACGATGGCTTCCATTATAGCATGATAACTTTCCAGGAATAGAATGCCTGGAGTTTCTATTAGCTTGGATTCACCATTGATGATGTCACTGGAAGGCAGGTTTCTGAACTGTCCACAGCCCACCAATGAGACACAGTGAATAGAGTGAATAGACAAAAATGGTACCATTTTATCATGAGCATTAGTGAGGACCTATTATATGAAGATATGGTTGAAAATAGGTGAAGTGGTCCTTTAATGTTGGTTTGGCACACTGACTATCAAGAAAAGAAAAACATGGCACGGCATGTCAAAAAGGTTGCGACCCCTTGCAGTACAGTATTTTACAAGCTGTGCAAGGATTGCTTAGCAGTAAATGCAGCTTTTATCTATGTAAGAGATGTGTGCATTGTGCTTGACATGTGTGCAACCCTTGCATGTGTACATAGAACGCTTGTGCACCGCAGACACAAAGAGGTTCCAGGAAGGTGAAAAGTGCAGAACACAAGCCAGACATCCTCACAGGTGATGGTGGCTAACCAGTGAGTCTCACACTTCTATCTCTTCCCTCCCACTATTGGCTGTTGGGGCGCTGGAGCTGCCGGGAGTCAGTGGCCCAGACACAGCCCTGGGAATTTCACACCTAAGACGGCCATGACCGGGCGACGGGCACAGCCCATCGCACCCTGGTGTGCCATTTCTGACCCAGCAGGCCCGACAGCGGTGAACAGATGCTCTCCCCCAGGGCAAACACTGGGCAACCCCGCCGCTGTGGACTTAGCAGCTTGGCGATGTGTACTCGCCCCGCCATGCTGACTAGGAGTGAGGATGTTCCCAGGGAGACGGGGTCTGAGGTGGGTTGGTGGGTGGGGGGTTAGGTGGAGGTGGGGATTGAGGGAGAACAAAGAAGAGAGATCCACAGAGTGGAACAGCATGCTCACCTGAGGTGCTAAAGATGCACTCACGGCTTACAGTAAGTCGAAAAGCCACCGCATGCATCAGACGGTCCTTTTGTGTACACCATGCCTCCGATGAAGTCAGCCAGGCAACAAAGGCACAGGGTGATTCAGACAGAGATTCCTGTTTATGGAACTGCACCATAATCCAAGACACCGGACAAATCCAGCCCATGTGCTAATCATGTTAGACAGTGAAAACAAGTTAATCACTATGCTGTGTCCTTTGCTGTGTCTGGCTCAGACTAAAGCATGGTTAATTGAGGGGTTTCTTGACTTGCAGACTTAAAAATGTCGCCTGGCTCCTAGAACACAATGACAAGGTGATCTGCAAGCCATAAAGATATGTAAATATTTCCCTTCTGTACAGGTTTTATTACAGCTCATGCTGTCAGATTGCAGAGCGTATGGATGGAGACGGACAGAGGCGGATAGAATCCCCATTGAGCTGTCTTATGGCCTGCGACCCCCGCAGTAAAACAAACAAGAGTGATGCCTGGACCTCATCGGCACAAATAGGCCTTTCAATGCCCACCCCCACTTTTGTCCCATCAATAGTACACTCTCATGGAGACCAAAGCCACCACCACCAGCCTCCACACTGCTCCCTCCGAGCACACAGAGAGGTGAATGGTGTCTACTGTACAAGTTACCACTCCCTTCTCTGTGGGGTAAAACACATTCTGACAGCCCTGTATTTATGGCTGGCTACAAGTCACATTGGCATGAATCATAAGAAAGACCAAACTCATCTAGTCGGATTTTCATATGCCGACTGTTGGTCACCGCTGTGTGTCTCTGCGTGTGTGGCCTCTCTGTGTGTGTGTGTGTGTGTGTGTGTGTGTGTGTGTGTGTGTGTGTGTGTGTGTGTGTGTGTGTGTGTGTGTGTGTGTGTGTGTGTGTGTGTGTGTGTGTGAGAGAGCATGCCTGTATAAGGCTGAACGATGTGCATGCGCACATGTGTGTATGTGTGCATGTGCTCTCCAAGTATATAAGATCACAAAGATTAACTTCTGCCACATTACTGGAATATATAGGTCATATCCTGCCTCAGCCAAAAATAAATCCCCTGTAAACAAATCCCATATTCCAAACTAAACACGCGAACCATCATAAGCCGATCGTTTGAAACGTGCGTAAAAAAAACAAACAGACAAAAGATCTTCAGAGGACTATGGCAATAGTTTATAAAGAGTGTCGCTCCCTCACATGCGCATGCGTGCGCGCGCACACACATACACACACACCGCGCATCACCCCATGGGACCTTGTCCCCAACAGTAGTGTCTCAGTTGGTGTGTGGCAACAATGGGAGCAGGGCTAAGCTCGAGCAGGCCTCTCTGGTCCTTCTCCACATAAACCTTTAATATAAGGCCTCCTCAGCAGCAGTCGGCCATCTAAAGGCCCTGTACCCTGTAATTGACCTTAAAAATACTTTCCGTGGAGGTCGGCAGCCATGTCATTGGCCTTCCGCCCAAGCAGCGGCCGCGTCGCCCCAGCCCAGAGGAGCCTGGGAAGGCCTCGCAGGGTATATTTAGTGGCCCTATCCTTTGAATGGGGCGAGAGATGCAGATAATGCCAGTCTCTGTATAAAACCACTCCTGCCGCCCTTCAGTGGCCCTCTCTGCAGGCACGTTTCCCCGTCCCGTGGGGAGCTTCGTGCAGGGGTCAGAGGTTGGCCACATGCAAGCCAGGTGCACATGCAAACAGGACGTGCCCACCAGAATCCACCCCTCATCCATTAACCATTTAAGCTCTATATACTGTACTTTGTTGCACAACAAATAGTGAAAATAGCCGATCTGCAAGCTCATAACATGCATGCATGCCATGCATTGTGAGCTTCTGCATTTTGTACATTTTTGAAAATTGTGAAAGTCTTTACAAATGTTTGAAAACATTTGAACAATTTAGAAAAGTTTTTTTTTATTTAAAATTTTGTATGTCTTTGCACAATTTTGCCTATAATGACATGCCTGCATGCGCGAACAGGGGACAGGCCCTCCCCCCGAACCCACCCCTCCTCCATTAAGGAGGGGCATGTAAACTTTCACCTCACCTTGCAAACAGTGCAGCACCCATACCTAACATTCTTGCAGGGATGCTGTAAGTCAAGGGGCATCTCAGGTACAGTAATTTATGGGACCTTTTCATGAAAGATCATTGTTTGCGATATATCAAAGCCACTGCCTGTCTAGTAAATCTTTAGACTTGAGAACTATAAACTCGGAGTTGACAAGAAGAAGAAGAAAAAGAAGATCCCTCCCTCAGTGCCCAGCCGATAAAGAAACTGCATCACATGAGAATTTCTGCATCCACGCCTTGTTTCATGATGCTATGCTGATGACAGGTGGAGTTCAGCCTCACTGGACAAACAATTTCAGTGAAGACAAGTGCACGTTTTATTTGATGTGAGTGTCTTTTATGACCTCTTCTCATAGTTCAGGTAGGTCAGGTTCAGGTTCCATATATAGTAAACATGTTTTTTGTGTGTGCTATTTTAGATGTTTTAGTACATTGTAAATTGTATTGTAATGTATTTATTATTGATTAAATGTTTCTGTATGTCTTTGCTACCCCCCCCCACCCCCCAACACTTGGCACTCAATTACATACACTTTGTAATGTAAATAAACTTGATTCTTGACTTGAATCAATAAACGTGATTTATTGATCAATAAATCAAATAGTTATGCATCACTGCAGTAAGAGTGATCGACTTTCCTGACAGGTGCACTTACATAACATGCCTGTTTCAATTACCGCCACTGGGCAATCATATTATGTAACGGTCATACGTCAATGTCTAGTTGCCCATTCCTATCTTACTATACAGTGTAGTGACATTTATTTGCTGTCATTTCTGCTCAGTTATGGTTGAGAGAGCGCTGACAGTGTCCTCTGTTTCCTCTCAGCATGTGCGATCACACCTTAAAATTCCTCTGTGTAGCGCCCTGAGTCGTTGCAGTCACTTGTGCTTGCCTCTGCTCATTACCCAGTGGGAACCACAAGGCTTTGGCGAGCCCTGAGGCCAACCCTAAGCCGGCTCTACTAACTATAGATTCTGTGGCCCCCAGCAATGTGTGCTTGGACCGTGCACACAAACCATGCAGTGGCAGGAACGTGTCCTCGGATCAACCAGAGAAATTGTGGAGCATTCGAGCGGCGTCATAACCTAAAAAGATTGTTCAGTAACAACAGATTAATGTCATGAACCTTAGTGTCGCTATTCTGGGCACCACATAACAGGTGAACCTTTGGCAAAGAAAAAGTAATAGATGAACATTCAGTGAAAATAGTATATCTACAAGCTCACAACGGGACAACACGATGCGTTGTGAGCTTTTAGATCTACTATTTTCGCTATTTGGCGTACAAGAGAGTATATAGGGGTTAAGTGGTTAACTTCAT
This sequence comes from Gymnoscopelus braueri, assembly GCF_963280865.1. NCBI lineage: Eukaryota > Metazoa > Chordata > Actinopteri > Myctophiformes > Myctophidae > Gymnoscopelus > Gymnoscopelus braueri. The sequence goes on along the minus strand of NC_137610.1, from coordinate 19,011,640 downwards.
GGCTATGTTTAGTATCGAGCACTTTTTTTATGTTACAATATAGCAGGAAATAGGAGAGAGAGAGCGAAAGAGCAAGAGACGACCGGAACCTTCATGGATCCTCTCCCAGAGTCGCTGCCCCTGAGAATGCAAGCCAAGCCCAACAATAACAAAGAGACACTTTTGATTCGGCGTATAAAAGGGAAGCCATAGAGCTCCACAGACCAGGGGTTTATGTGCTTGGTCGCGGTGACAGATCCTTGCCCATCTGGGCTGCCGGTGGCGCTGCGCCTGCTTTCAGAGGACAGCGAGTTCAGACCCGTAATTTAGTACAGATGAGGTAAAGCAATATTTCCAGATTAATACGAGCCATATTCCTTGAGAACTGGCCTCTCTTTCTTCTTCTCCTCCTTCCTGCTCTTTCTTTTTTTTATTTTCGATCATCCTACATGTCCAAAAAACTTCTTCTGGCTGAGGATGAAAGAAAGGGAGAGAAGAGAGAAAGTCACAGGGAGAACATGGGAGATGAACACCTACTTTTATTCTTTGCGAGGCCGATACTCGGGCTTCGTGAGCAGCAACAGAACAATTCCTTCTGTTACCTTGCCTTTTATCATCTGAGAAATTAAATTGAAACGTAAGCCTCTTAAATTACCAATCAGATTTCACACATTAATTGATTAACCACTTAATCCATTTATACTTCTGATACTTCTGCATTTTTGCTCTTTGTATGACAAACAGCAAAAATAGATGATCTACAAGCTCATAACGCATAGGGATACAATGTGCTGTAAGCTTGTAGATCTGCTATTTTCTATTTTGTTTTTAACATTTTAAAAAGTTTTAGACGTAAAGAAAAATCCCCTACTGCTTTTTTTGTTATGTGCATTCACGATATCAATACACAACACTGATTATTAGTGCATGAACTGATGCTGAATAACTTATATATACAAGCCATTTCGTAGCACTCTGTTGATACATGCACTGCAGGCAAAAGCTTCCAATCCTAACATACCACGCACGTCTCATCCAGCTGTGTGCTACATGTTAGTAGTTGCTTCCTCCCAACTGAAATTAAAGCCCTTTGGCTTTTGCAGACCATTTCCAAAATAATGGTCATAATCGTAAAATGCGTCTGCGATTTGTTGGAAGCGTGTTATAGGCAGGGCTGCATCAGATGGAAATGAGGGCTCTGCAGCTGTGATGAAGTCCGGCTTGGCTTCAGTATCAGAAGTGGGGACACACACAGGAAGTCACAGGCGTCCCTGCACTGCAGCTGCTCATCAAAATATGTGACAGGCAACAGAATCAACCCATCCTCATTATTGCACAGCCTCATAAATCTACCTCTATCTAAGTTTCTGAATTGTTCCGAGAGAAGCATTCGGCTATTCAGCCTTGTTCCAGTAACTTTAAACTGTGTTTAAGTGAAGGGGAAAGGGATCTAAACAAGAGTCTACAAGGCAACCGGGCAATTGGCAAGCGTTATCATTGGACTGCAGCCAGCTGGACCAATTGGGGGCTTGCATACCGAGGCTTTCATCAGCTGGCCATTTTGTTCATGTTGTGCTTGGAAAATTAGAGATTAATTGGCTCCTAATGGTTGCTGAATCCTGAAGATCAATAGTCCCTCTGCAAAGTAGAGCCCGACCGATGCCAGATTTTTGGGTCCGATGCCAATCCCGATTTTAGAGAGTCCTAGACGACTTACTGAAGTTTTGACTGATATTTTGTCCAAAAAAGATGTTCCAATCAATTTGAAAAACTTTGATTTGACAAAAAAAGTACTATTCTATTTGAGGTGCCCAGGTGGCACAGTGATAAAGTGCATCAGCTTTTTAGAGAACGTCTATACGAACACAATTGGCCCGTGTTTGGGTCGAAAGAAGCAGAGCGGGGAAGGTCACTGCACTTGGGCTGGGTGGCACCTGTCAGTAGGGAGTGTCACAGCAGTGACAACACACATAAATGTGTGTGGGGAGGAATTAATAGGCAATGACTAAACTGGGGAGAAAAAGGGGTAAAAATAATTGGCTACTCAAAATGCATTAAAAAAATCTGTTTAAGAACATTTAACGTATTTAACATATAAAACATTAAATACAAATAAATACTTTTTGATGGATTAAAAATAAACACATAAACTGAACTTTAACTTATTTAACAACTTAAAATATTTCAAAAATATATGATCTATAAGCTCACAACGTGCCACATTGTGAGCTGGAAGATCTGCTATCTGCTGTCTGCCATTTTGAAAGTGCTTAGACATCTGGAAACATCGGATGCATAACTGCCGATAATGATGTCATCCCCCTATAGTAGTTTGTTTTATCCAGGAGGAGGCTATTTACTTCACGCATGTTCACTGGATGCAGCTTACAGCCGTTCTGGCTGTGGCTCTTGTAGCTCCATAGAGGAAGCTTGCTGATAAAAGATTGTTGACTGACAGACAGTGAATGACACCGCATTCAAGTCCGTGACTATTTTAGGATTTTCTGATGCCAAGGTAGCTGGAGGAGTGCACTGCGTTCTTGTTTCATTATCGCAGCTCTTCGCTAGCCAACCTACTAAACTCTCGCTGGCCTTTGATAGATGATGGATAATGGAACTCGGGTTCAATGGCTGACTCTGACTCCACATCTCTGTTTCTGGTGTTTTTTCTGGAACATTCTGGTCCTTCCCCATCCGTTGGCCACATTGCATGACTGTGATGTCACAACCAGGCTATTCCATTGGCTGGGCGCTGTTCACCCACAGCGCTTGAATGCTGCACAGCCCCAAACTGGAGGTTGAGTTTGAGAGAGAACGTGAAATTAGTGGTGACTCATCTCTGGCCACCATGTTATTATATCATTCTCCACCAGCAATGATTTTGATCGATCTAAAGTTCCATGAAATCAGACCGAAAGCCAAAATTATGCAGCTCCGCATCTACAAGATGGAAAAGATGATTTCCTGCCTCCACATTTCTCTCACATCCTACACACATACGTTAGACATTTTGTTTAGAGTGTGTACAAAAGGTTAAAGAAAGAAATGCCCATAGATAAACCTCACACATGTAAGATGTTAAATGCCTCTTTACATTACAGTGAAAAGAGGATAAACGTCCATCAGTCAGAGGCTTAATTTCCATAATCCAGTAAACTGGCAATTTTTGGTGTCAAAGACAATTAAATGCATGACATGGAGATTTCATAGCTGCAAAAAAGTATTTACAACAATGTGGAAAACTGCCTCTTTACAACACCTTTTAGCTAGGTTTATGGAAGGGGAGGAGTAGGGGGTTTCTTTCAACACTGAACCCTGAGAGAGAAGCTTAAGTTCGTAGGTCATGCGCTACTCATTTGACTTCTGACCTCTGCAGCTTCCATCAGTCACCTCTTAGCTCTCTCAGCGTCACTATGGTAACACACTCTCCCTCTTGCTCTCTACTGTATAGTCAGTTATGGTTAGCTCAAACAGAAACACGAGAGCGTTTATTTATGGATCAGAATTATATTTTTAGCAGATGTTGAGTAGCTGGAGGCCAAATTTTAGATTAGAGTCATCTTGCCAGTACTAAGGACTTCAGTAGAAGTATTGTGCTTTTTGCACTACCACTGTGCATTTAGTGGCTTTTTTGTTATTTTTCAGTTCTTTATCAGCCTAGAATAAACAAAAATAACCAGAGCAGAAGCTTAGTTGATCTGCAAAGTAAGTAAAGCAGTTGACAACCACTGCACTGCAAAATCCCAAATGTTCATTTAACCACTTAAACCCTCCATACTTGTAAACTAATACTTAGTTGACCAGTGTACTTCATCCGCTCTTTTCCCCCCTCTAAACCAAATCACACTGCCGAACATAGGCGATCTGCAAACTCACAACGTGTCCCACTGCAACGTGTTGTGAGTTTGTAGATCTTGTAGATCTGTTATTTTTGGCAAATGTTCCCCCCAGAGTAGGGATGCTAGGATAGGATTCAATTGGTTAACTTAACTCTGAGACAATATGGGTCCTTACTTACTCTCAGAGTTAAATGAGCACCTGGGATTTTAGCTGTGTGCAAGCATTGGTTGCCTTAGTGCTGTGTGAGATGTAACTAGACCCTCCCGAAAAACGCGATTATTTGATTATGCGCATAATTATGTCATTTTTTTCCAAAAGGGCGCATATTATAATATGCGCATCGTATCGCATAATATGCGCTTCGCATAATATGCGCATCCTATCCCATAATATGCGCATCGCATGATAGTTTTCACTTTTCACATATTTCGCATATTTCGCAACTTTTTGCATATTTTGCATATTTCCCGCAATTACACCCCATAACATCACATAAAACCCCCGCATATTTCATCTCAAAATCAAGGATTTTATCCCGCATAATCAAGGATTTTAGCCCGCATAATCAAGGATTTTTGCCCGCGTTTTTCTGGAGGGTCTATGTAACATACACTGTACAGTACAGTACTGTACTTGGCACGCACCACACTTAAATGCACATAGTATCTATAGAGCAGTCCACAAACAGCAGAGGCTAGAGGGTGTGAGAGCAGACAGCGTGATGGGAGCTGTCATCATGGCCTCGTCCCGCCAGAGAGGACGTACGCCAGCGTTATAACAGCACTGTCAAAACACAGGGCTGGCGGGGAGATGGCCACAGAGTCGACTGCGCCAGGCTCCAGCCCATCTGCACACCACAGGAAAACCCAACTCATCCACACATTCCCCTGCTTGGGCTTGACTTTGACCCTGGCGACCTGTAACTGTGTGTGTGTGTGTGTGTGTGTGTGTGTGTGTGTGTGTGTGTGTGTGTGTGTGTGTGTGTGTGTGTGTGTGTGTGTGTGTGTGTGTGTGTGTGTGTGTGTGTGTGTGTGTGTGTGTGTGTGCGCGCAGACACTCACACATCCAGTACTCTACAGAGCATTGGTGGGCCAGGGGACCACACCAGAAGAACAGAAGAGCTTTGCCTTTATAAACAACTTTGAAATCAACCATAGCCTCCCTGTTTTGCCTAGAGAGCTCTGGCCAATGGTTAAAAGCTACATGACATGAATCTACTTTGTGGACAGGCGCACAATTAACAAATTCGGACAACAAATTGCCCCATTAAGTCTCACACATACTGTAGCCGTGACAGAGATGGATGTTAATTTACTGCCATACATTTTTATCTTAACCCCCTAATTAGAGGCTTAGAGAATGCAAACTCGCTCACTCGCATTCTTAACAGAGCAGCGTGAGGTCTTGGCTTACGCACACACAGATTTACAATGCACTGAGTTTCACTGCCTCTTCCATTGTACAGTTTCGCTCTGCATGGCGGTATGATGTGCACATTTCTGTGGAGGTATCTAGCGAAGCACACATTTAGCCTGGTGGAATGTAGCCTTGCATTGCTGGGTTGAGATTTATGTGAGCGCTGTGAGGCGTGCATGTGTCTAACAGATGGTGGCATCCTGCTCCTTTCTCCTTCTGTGGCACATCCTTGGTGATTCCGCACACACTCAGCCACTGCCGTTCCTCAGCTCCTCTACTGTATCCACCGGCACACTTTCACTGTCACTTCAGTGGTCGAGTCTTGACTTCAGGCCTACCTCGGTCAGTTGCTGTATTTATCAGCAGAGTGCAGACAGCCGCTATCCCTCACTGGGCTCTCAACACGTGTCTCATCCTCGCTATGCTGTACAGTACACCCACTCTATGCACCCTGCTCACTCTACAGTCAACACCATTTTATTACACTCTCAAGGAGATCTATACCAGAAACACAAGACCAGGCACCACATGTAGCCTGCAACGATCTCAAGGCTCTCTTCCTGGTCCAGCACAAACACAAAATGTGTGCACACATACACCGCAAACAGAGACCACTCGTGATATTCAAAACCTGGCCCAGACCCCGCTGATTCTCATCCCGTCTCCCTGGGTTGCGTTCAAAAAGCCCAACGCCTACATAGCTGATGCTAAACGTGTTTGATGTTCACTTAACAGGACAAATTGCTACCAAGCAGGGACACGTGAAAACACTTCAGGCATGTGGACATCTGCTCTGCTCTCCTATGCAGATCCCTATTGGACATTCAAAGAACTGGATTCAATTCCGGATGGCCAGAACCAGGAGAGCGCGCCAAAGGGTCTTTGGCCCGTTAGCACTCCCGATGTATCTGATTTAGCGCCTCTCGCTTCTCATCGGTCACAGTTGGCCCGCGGCTGACTTCCAACACTCCAACACGCAGGCATATCGTGTTTACATACAGAACACATGAACCCCCAACCCCCAACCCCCATCCCACTGGGGTTATAGAATAGAACAGAAAATCTACCTAAATGCATAATGTGTAAACACAACGTGCCGTCCAAGCAGGTTCTGTAGCGTGTCCCGTCTCAGAACAGCTGCAAGACGGTAAATGAGCTGTGTTCTGTCCTCCAGACCTTAATTCATGGGCCACTAGGGGAGGACTGAGCCAAACAGCCCATCTTAGTTCCAATCAGATCAGCCACACCAGCATCAAATGATATACCGTTACTACTGAACCAGCTGAAATAGTTGATTTGCACACACAACCATAAAAAGCGGAGACATGGGAGCTCACAGGAGCCACGGATCACCATCAGAAAATATTGTGTGATTTTGTGTTGTTAAAACGTAATCAAAAATAGCTCATCTACAAGCTCACAACGCTTCGAATCATGATGCTTTGTAAGCTTGTAGATCGGCTATTTTCGAATAGCCAAAGTATAAAATAAGGTTACAATTGTTGACTGACTTTGATGCTATATTAACTAATTTTGCTGGGGACCCTCTGGAACCCCCTCAAGGACCACTGAGGTCCCCGGACCCCACTTTGAAACCCAGTGCTCTAGTACTAATGCAAACAATTATGGAGTCTGCCTACCTACACACTTTTCACATGTGGCATATGTATTATTGACCACATTAACGTATAGACACACAGACGCAGACACACAGACGCAGACACACACACACACACACACACACACACACACACACACACACACACACACACACACACACACACACACACACACACACACACACACACACACACACACACACACACACACACACACACACACACACACACACACACGCGCACCCACACACACCACTCAACAGACAAGTTCGCCCACACATCCATGGTCATTTTGTACAGATGCAAGTATTCTCCTCTGTTAATCTAATCCCACTCTCAGAGTCTGGGAATGTACAGCTGTGTGGTTCTGTGACACACTGGGCATCCTGCCACAGGGAGTCACCTCAAGGTGCAGTGTGTGTGTGTGTGTGTGTGTGTGTGTGTGTGTGTGTGTGTGTGTGTGTGTGTGTGTGTGTGTGTGTGTGTATGCATTCGTGTGTGCGTGTGTGTGAGAGCGAGAGCGAGCGAGAGCGAGAGCGGGTGTGTTTTTGAGTTCATCTGGCCCCGGAGACTACACAAACCACAAGGGGTTTAAAAGTTTTACTGCTGTCACACACACAAGCGTGCACTCACTCACTCATGCACACACACACACACACACACACACACACACACACACACACACACACACACACACACACACACACACACACACACACACACACACACACACACACACACACACACACACACACACACAAAAGTATATAGTATGTACCACGCATTTCCATATGCACACAATACAGTCATGAAGCCTGAAGATGTATAATTAATTCTTTAAACCCATTAAACCCTATATACACGAATAGCTACAACTCACAATGCATCGCATGGTGACGCGTTGTGCTTGTAGATCTGCTATTGGTGCAAAATGTTTTAACATTTAGAAAATGTACCCATAATCGAGACGCCAGGGTTAAATGTGTTTAAGCCTGTTGAAGTCAGTGCATGTCACTGACTTATTATACTGTGTTTACATGGACCATATCTGTGGCTGTCGTTGCTCTTTTAGCCTGTCTCTGACTCATTATTAATTAAATGGACCACAGCAGGAGAAAAGAGCAACACTGTGTGTGTCTAAAGCCGCACTGAGAGTACGATAAGAAAGGTTATCACGAGAGGCAAAGACAAACATACCCTTTTCTGTCACTCCTCCTCGCTTTATTCTGCTTAGTAAGTGCACTCCCCCGCGTGCCTCTTGTGTGCAAAGTGAACAAGGTGACATCACCCTGAGAGGAAAAAAAACATGGGAAAAAGGCTTGTTTTGAAAAAAAGGCCTCTTGAATAATTATGTAATTTGACATTTGGATTTTGTTTTCTTTAAGTGTGAACACCTTCTTTAAGGCGTGACATCAATGTTGAGATATATTTTTACCGAGCATAGGATTAAGAGTGTACGCATGTGTGAAAAAGTTTAAGTGCGAAAGATTGTGTGTGTGTGTGTGTGTATGGATGCAACTCTCTGTGCATACGTGTGTGTGTACAGTACATACGGTAGTTGCATGTATTACGTTATGATCATGACCTGCACTGACCCACTGTGTGCCCGCCTGGCCATGCAGCGTTCATGCCCGCCACGTTGGGAGGTCTCATGTTCTCATTGGGATTGCATCAAAAGTTGAGACGGAGGATGCATTCTGGAGCCCGGCCTGAGCCTGTAGCTCTCACACCGTTCTCCTGCTCCCCCTGCTCCACACACTGTGCTGGGTGGGGCTCGTATATTTTAACTACCCAAGATAATAAACATAGAATTGATATAGGAGGTGGGCTTGGCTGACGCTCCGGGCAGGAATTTTGCTCCGTGAGGTGACGTGCAATTCAAATGAAGAGAAAGAGTGTTCACAGTTGTCAAAAGTCTCCTCTCTCTCCAGGCCCTAGTTCGCACCTGAGGGTGCGAGGAAAGTGCTAATCTGGGTCATGAGTCACATTCAATCTTTGGTTTTTGGTGGTCCCTCGGGCAGCACCTTGCAGGCTGAGATTCATGCATCCTCTAAGAGAGCTTATGTTGCACAAAATGTTTGTAACATACTGTAACTACTGTACATGTGGAACATACTGCAGTGTAACCGGGCGTCACCAGGCTTTCCACCGCGGAGGAAAGGTATTCATTCTAAAACCGTGTGATCCGGTTTAGAAAAAAGGGAAAAAACAATCATGTTCCAGTGATGTGTTCTGGTTGGTGTCGTATTGTTTTTGTTCCCCACATAATGCGAATCAATTAGTTTAGTCTCGCTAGTCATGCCACGAGGACATACAGTATCAAACAATTATTATACCAAAATAAACGAAACGATAATACCAAACTAAACACATTTTAAATTGGAATCATTTTGGAGGTGCAAGGCGTAAAGGTATTTTCGCTCCAGACCGGATCAGAAACCCACACATTTTATTGATCCCAGGCTAACTGCAGTATACACGAGACTCCTGGGCATTGATAGGACACTGCGAGGCTAAGCATGGCGTTTTCTCTCCCAATGTGAACCAGACTGACATGTCCCTCGTGTGTTTTAAAGCCATTCTCAATAATGTGCAGAAACCAGCACATTAACCACACTAAGCTGCATTTTATACTTTGTTGTATGGTGTGTCCTGTGGTCCTGTGGTGAAAATAACCACATTTCCTTGTGGATCCGCTATTTTGAACATTTTTGAAAGTTTTGGTAATTTTTTTTAAACGTAAACCTATATGGACATGCCCAAAATAGCGACTCCAGTTTCTATGGAAACTAACGTTGCGATGGGAACGATGTACAAAAAAGAATTTCACCCACTTTTTTACCTTGTAAACCTGTGATGTGACAATAAAACTGATTCTGATTCTGAAAGGAGTAAAGGGGAATTAAATACACTGCATAATCCTGCAGTATAGCAATGCAACAGCCATTAAAAACAACTCCAAACAAAGATTCTTGGGGAAAGATTTACGACCGGGGTTGAGTAAGGGCTCATGAGAATCAGGAAAGACAACCAGACACAATATACAACAATCACGGTCCATCATGCATATTCATATAAACAACAATTTCCAACTGTAAAATATTTCAGCTGATACAAATTGAGGTTGGCATCAACAGCAGCTAGTGCACACGAAAACATTCAGGGGATGAAATTGCTTGATATCCATTGCTTCCTGCAAGGCTCTAGGCAGCGGCGGGGTTAGCTCACACCAAATGGGTTCAGGTCTTTCACTGAAGCCGAGCAGCACGTGGGAGAGGAAAAGCTTAATTGGAAGGAAGTGCTGAGCCTGGGTCTGCAGCGAGACTTTGTGGTGTTTTGTGATAGTTCGGCAGCACCCCAGCTTGGTTTGTGGGCTCCATTCCCATATGTTTCTTATTTCCTGCAATTTACTAGATTGGCACTTTATTCGGTCCACCGGAGCTCTTGCTCTGATGTCCGTCAGCGAGGAAAACAGGAACAAACACGGAATGGCTGCGCGTCTTCCCACGCACATCGCTTTATCGCGGCCCGGCATCTCCACCAGGGCTTGAAAAGCCCCAGTGAACACATTGCCCGCCGCCCAATGCCCCGCACCCAGGGAGCTAAACAGCCTGCAGCTGTTTATCCTGATAAAAACCCTGCTCCACCACACATCCTTACAGGCTGTTATTGTGGGCCAAAGGCTTTATTGTTGTTACATCCTGGGTGTTAAACCATTAGCCTTTAGGAGTGAAATAAATGCAATTACATTGCATCAGACCTGTATCAATCTACAGTGTGTCAGTTAGCTTACACACTTTCTCTTGATCTGCTTAAGCTATGGCAGGACCTTTCTTGTTTAAATAAATCCACGAACAAGGGCTTCATTGCCAAACTTTGACAGCACATAGGAAGCCTCAGCAATCTGTACAAAACCGAAATCATTAGCGTGTCTGTCAAAATGTTATTAGGGTGACTGTATTGACAAGGTTTTAAATGTAATTAAATAAGACATTACACAGTAAGTTGTACTGTGTTATGGATTTATTCATTGATAAATGCCAGTGAGCCAGTGAGAGCATGCCTGTGTCTGCTTTTCCAGAGTGTGAGAATGCCTTGTAGCATAATCTTGCTGAGCATACATTTCACTCTACACGTTCAGGTAATCCAAGAACATGACATGCATTATTAAGCTATGGAGGCATGTTTTTATGTTTCTGAATTGACCGTACATTTTAAACAGCATAGTGCTTAACGGTATCAGGGTTGTAGAAGCAAAAGACATTTGGCAACACAGTAAATTCCTCAGTGTTAAAGGTAGGGTAAGTGATTTTCTGTAAGTTTCATTTCCAATTTTATCCAATCAGGATAGAGAACTCAATCAGGATATAGATTAAACAAGTGAAATTGGAAGTGATGACACTAAGAAATGAGCAGGCAAAATTTGAACAGGAACACTATAAAAATGAAGCTTAAAATGGGTACTTTCTCCTGATTGGCTGAGATTTTGATACCTACCAGAAAATGTATTTTCTGTTTATTGAAGAGCTGGAGAGACGGGGAGACTCCTGTTACTGAACAAACACTCTATAGCAATGATTACTATCAGAATATAGTGCTTTAACCTTTTAACAAAATACTTTTTGTTTTAACCCAAAAATATCACTTACTCTACCTTTAATATATCCATTTGTAACTCAAATGAGAGTGTACAA
>NC_137610.1:18957592-18992592 GCF_963280865.1 Gymnoscopelus braueri | reverse complement strand
CAGTATATGCCCATATATGAGCATACCCCCTATTGTGCCCATATGGAGCTGACTGATTTGTTTGCGCCTGATCGAGTCATTCAACACATTCAAGTGCATGCTGTACTCATTCATTGTTGCCAAGTATATCCACAGTTTGGTAGGACGCACTTTACAGTAAATGTTGCGGTGGTGTTTCTTATTAAACTTGAACTTACCCAACAAATTGCAAGCATGCAGCCTTATTAATAACATACGTCTTGCGATGGAGTGAAGTTTTTCAAACTGTTCGAGCATGTAATCATGATGCATCATAGCCTTCAAACAAACGAAGGCTGGACATATTTGTGGTTGTTGTTGAACATAGATAGGCTTGAACAATCATTTTCGGACTTATTCCATGTTAAATGTTAAATAAACAGAATTCATTCAATCGCTTTCCCAGCAGCAGTCATGGTTGTGCCTAGGATCCATCGTATGATGGTGTTGTGCAACAGAAATAGCATCATTGTGAACTTGTACAGTAGGTCTGCAATGATTCATGCCCGTCCAGAGAGGCTTCTCTGGGATTTGTACAGATCTGAGATCTGGTGACTGTGAAGGCCGTATCATAAAAACTGCCCACAAAAAGTTTGGAAGCCTAACTTCGGTCGATTATTTCTCCCCTTTAAGTCTTTAACTGCCAGAGTGTATACATTAAAAAACTCACCCACTGCTAGTGATTTTTAGATTTTCTTACCTTTTCAAGAAGTCACAGAATATTTGGTATTGTGTTTTATATCATTTATTGTTGATTAGTCACCTTTACAATGAGGTACAGCTTGTAAGGATCGGGCATTCGAAGCAACACAGCTAAACGTGTGGGTGGTAGCGCCCCAATTGTTTTGGCCCAAATCCCCTGCAATATTGTTCTGTTGGAAGTTAAGTTTCCGAACTTTTTGTGGGCAGTTTATAATGCACGTCCTTTTCATACTCATGAAACCATTGTGTGACCCCTTGTGCCCTGTAGATGTGCATTGTCATCCTGGAAGAGACCACTCCCATCAGATTAGAAGTGTTTCGTCATAGTGTGACAAATGCACATTATATTTATCTGCTTGATCTATGGGTGTTATTATATACGTGTGATATGTAACATCTGATTTACTTATGCATGATATTATATACGAGTGATATATAACATGTTGGAAACTATGAGCAATATGGACAGTTCCAATTCACGTGAGGGTAATGGGTCTGATCAGTGGGTGATTGAATGATTTGCGCCACCCGACTTTACAAATAGAAGGTGTGGTACTGGGGGGAGGGGGGAATCAAACAAACCTGTGTACCGGTGGGAATGGGTGGAATCCAGAGGAGATCTCCTGAGCGCCAGTGTTACTAGTTTAAGTTGTAAAGTTTTAACTAAACAGTAGGCTGCAGCCAAGACGCAAGAAACAGCGAGCCCAACGGAAGAGGAACGAGTCGTTGCTGCCGTGGGGTTACAATCGCGCTGGATTTATGAATGGACCGCCGGTCACCGAGAGGATTCTGACGGAGCCGCGGGTGAGATAAATCCATATTTCTGTTCCTGAGGATTACAAATGATGGGGTACCCCGAAAGTTAAAGTTACCTTCGGACCGCGACGTGCGGAAGATCGTTATCGTTTTATTTGGATATAAAATAAAAATAAATAAATATAAAAAGAGGCCGTTTGGACAGTAGCGCGTGAACTGTTGTTATTGTTTGGAGCGTCGGTCTGCGGTGACGTTCACCCTTACGTCCGAGTAGTTTGTTTATTGTTTGTATTTGAATGAGATTGTGATCAGAAGGAGCTTGTGAAAGAAGTATTGTTTTGTTCATCTGTTTGTTTATTTCTTTTGTTTATTAGGGAAAGAGTTAGGGACAAAATACTTATTTTAAAAGTGTATTATTTATTTACCATATAATTTGTCAATTGCTTATTTTGTGGCTTTATTATTAAATTAATTTCAGTTAAAAACCTGTCGATCCCGTTGATTTTCCTTTAGTTAAAGGTAGGGTAAGTGATATTTTTGGGTTAAAACAAAAAGTATTTTTTTTAAAGGTTAAAGCACTATATTCTGATAGTAATCATTGCTATAGAGTGTTTGTTCAGTAACAGGAGTCTCCCCGTCTCTCCAGCTCTTTAATAAACAGAAAATACATTTTTTGGTAGGTGTCAAAATCTCAGCCAATCAGGAGAAAGTACCCATTTTTAAGCTTCATTTTTATAGTGTTCCAGTTCAAATTTTGCCTGCTCATTTCTTAGTGTCATCACTTCCAATTTCACTTGTTTAATCTATATCCTGATTGAGTTCTCTATCCTGATTGGATAAAATTGGAAATTAAACTGAAACTGAAACGAAAATGCATTTTCTGTTTTATGAAGAGCTGGAGAGACATGAAGACTCCTTATATGGACAGGACACTCTATAGTAACGAGCACTATCAGAACATAGACCCATTTTGCAATTATTTGAATAATTGCAAATCACTTACCCTACCTTTAAGAATTAGCCTTTCAAAGTAAAAGGCCGATTGTTACAATAGAATAGAGGTGATCTCTCACAATAACTTTGTACGGATTGATTGATTTGTAGACCCAAATTATGGCAGGAAAAGGCCCCCCACAGCCACCCCCTCACTGTTGAGGTCAAGCATTCAGGCCTGTACCATTCTCTGGGTGTACACTCATGCACTCACCACCTTGTGGAGAATATGGTGAAGACCAATGCCTATTGGTTTTTCAGCACTGAATGTTCAAATATACAGTAGAGTTCAGTTCAGTCAAATTGAGCTTGAGTGTTGTGCGCAAAAGTGATCGCCTGCCAGTGATCGCCTGGCATTGGCCAGACTGATAACGTGGATCACTCCCATGTTCCTCCCCGGTATCAGTCTGGACTTCGGCCCATAGGGAGCGAGTATGAGAAATGATCGGGCCAATCAGTGACTGCGTTTCAACTGCTGTCCGTACAACAGTGAAAAGCATCAATTTCACTCATTTTCTGATTTCTCATACTCGCTCCCTATGGGCCGAAGTCCAGACTGATACCGGGAAGAACGTGAGAATGAATCCACGTTATCAGTCTGGCCAAAGCCAGGCTAAGTGTTCACTGCATCCCCCATTATTTCAGTGTTCCCTGTCAAATTTGACCGTCCTGTTTTAACTGCTTTTAAAATAACATAAAACACACAAAACACAATTTTCTTCAACCAGTGGTCAACAGGGGTCTCTCCGGTGATTATATAAAGAACAGACACTGAAATAAATGCAAATCCAAAATGGAGACCATAATTTGTACATATACAGAACATCATCATGCACAGTCTTCTGTTCTGTCTGTCTGTCTGTCTGTCTGTCTGTCTGTCTGTCTGTCTGTCTGTCTGTCTGTCTGTCTGTCTGGCAGTAGCGTGGTCAGTATAATGTCAGTATAATGTCAGTATCATGTCAGTATCATGGTCAGTATCATAGTCAGTATCATGTCAGTATCATGGTCAGTATCATGGCAGTAGCATGGTCAGTATAATGTCAGTATAATGTCAGTATCATGTCAGTATCATGGTCAGTATCATAGTCAGTATCATGTCAGTATCATGGTCAGTATCATGGCAGTAGCATGGTCAGTATAATGTCAGTATAATGTCAGTATCATGGTCAGTATCATGGTCAGTATCATAGTCAGTATCATGTCAGTATCATGTCAGTATCATGGTCAGTATCATAGTCAGTATCATGTCAGTATCATGTCAGTATCATGGTCAGTATCATGCCAGTAGCATGGTCAGTATAATGTCAGCGTCATGTCAGTATCATGTCAGTATCATAGTCAGTATCATGGTCAGTATCATGCCAGTAGCATGGTCAGTATCATGCCAGTAGCATGGTCAGTATAATGTCAGCGTCATGTCAGTATCATGTCAGTATCATAGTCAGTATCATGGTCAGCATCATGCCAGTAGCATGGTCAGTATCATGCCAGTAGCATGGTCAGTATAATGTCAGCGTCATGTCAGTATCATGGTCAATATCATGGTCAGTATCATGGTCAGAATGTCAGTATGTCAGTAGAGTGGACAGCTGACTGAAAGGTGTCAATGGGGGAGTGATTAGAGGAGTGGCTAGGCTGAATAAATTACCCATTGTTCACGCCCATTACCTGGAGCTGAGAGGTGCTCGAAGTGACAATTCTTTAGAAGGCATTATCTCAGTTTGCACTATTATAGATAACCAGATTCAAATGAGCACATCTTCTTCAAATATGTTCCGATATTCCAAAAATGCCAACTTGCGGCATAAAGCATTGTACCCAGTCACATATTGGTCTGATTGGGCTATGTTTGAAATAAAAACCCCAAGAATGAAACCAAGGGACCATTCTGATAAAAATACCTTCCAGTGACCAGGAAGGAGCTGCAATCACTTTTTGGCAGGAATAATAATTAATATTATGGCTTCTGTGACCTTTTAGACTTAGAGGTACACGTATGTCCACTGGTGTATTGGTCTGATTGGGCTATCATATTATGTAACCCTCAACAATGAAATCAAGTCATTTTGAAGCAGAAACAAGCTTTCAGTTACCAGGTAGGAGCTGCAATCACCTTTTGGCAGGAGGAAAACTGCTTCTTATGGCATATGGACTTTTTCAGGTATACCCACTGTTATATTGGTCTGATTGGGCTATAATGTTTTTAAATATAACCCCCCAAGAATGAAACCAAGCCATTCTGATGCAGAACATACCTTCCAGTGACCAGGTAGGAGCTGCAATCACTTTTTGGCAGGAGTAGTAATACATATTATGTCTCATATGGCCTTTCAGAGGTATGTCCACTGTTGTATTGGTCTGAATGGTATAAAATGTTTGAAAAATTAACCCTCAGCAATGAAACCAAGCCATTTTGAGGCAGAAAATACCTTGCTTTCACCGGGTAGAAGCCTCAATCACTTTTGGGCAGCTCAAGAATAGCAGGCAATATCTTTATTGGTATTTCAAATGATACATTGGTCTGGGGGGTATAATATTTCAAATATAACCCTCTAATTAAATTAAATTAAATCAGTCAGCAGATAGGAGCTGCGATCACTTTTTGGTAGCTCGAAAAATGCTTATATTGGCTCTATACAGGTAATTCAACAGTTACATTGGACTGGGTGGACTATAAATTTTGAAATATAATGCTCAGGAATGGGTTGTATTGGCCCTTTAAAATGTGTAATTAAATTTAGCCCATTCTTGTTATTGTATTGTCTGTTATTATGTTAGTATTATATTTACATCAAGCATTTACATCAGCAGCCAACTGAGTCAGTAGCCAGTTGGAAAATTATATCTAGAACATTACCTTTGGAACACTACAAAGGGTATTTCATAAAATATGTTTAAACTTGTTAAAAAAGGTCTGTTCTATGGCAGAGCAGGTAAAACAAAAAACATAATATAAACATAGTAATTGCCTATGATCACGTAAATACTACACCTGATTGTTTGACAAAGAAGAAGCTGTGGACAGGCTAAACCGCACGATATCCTGCTACCATAATTGACGAGCCCACTTTTTGGTAGCTCGAAAAATGCTTATATTGGCTCTATACAGGTAATTCAACAGTTACATTGGACTGGGTGGACTATAATTTTTGAAATATAATGCTCAGGAATGGGTTGTATTGGCCCTTTAAAATGTGTAATTAAATTTAGCCCATTCTTGTTATTGTATTGTCTGTTATTATGTTAGTATTATATTTACATCAAAATTTTTATATTTTGTAGAATTAATCAATTTAGCCAATGATCCAATAAAGTCAGCAGCCAACTGAGTCAGTAGCCAGTTGGAAAATTATATTTAGAACATTACCTTTGGAACACTACAAAGGGTATTTCATAAAATATGTTTAAACTTGTTAAAAAAGGTCTGTTTATAGTCTATGGCAGAGCAGGTAAAATAAAAAACATAATATAAACATAGTAATTGCCTATGATCACGTAAATACTACACCTGATTGTTTGACAAAGAAGAAGCTGTGGACAGGCTAAACCGCACGATATCCTGCTACCATAATTGACTAGCCCACTCATGGAGTGCACATGATTGCATGTTGAGGGTCTCCAAGCAGACACATGGCCCAAATAACTCCAAACTTTCCATTAAAATTCCTCAATATTCTGCCTGTGTCCATACCTGCTTCCCATACCGTTACTGTACTTGCAGGATGTACAATTAATATGAAACGCATTATGCCCCAATACTTATGCAAATCACTTCCGCAGGTAGTGCAACGTAAAAATGATCATCAGCTTTTGGAGAACAGATCTACAAGCTAACAACGCCTCACGCGTCGACGCGCTGTTGCCTTGTAGATCAGATCTAGATCAGCAGGCAACAGCCCCTCCCCCTCAGATCTACAAGCTAACAACGCCTCGCACGTCAACGTGCTGTTGCCTTGTAGATCAGATCTACTGCAAGCAGCCCCTCCCCCTGCAGATCACAAAGGGCATCTACACAGAGCGGTCACAACCGCGAGCAAGTGAGGGAGAGAAAGCCACACCATCTTTTGGACAACAGATGTACAAGCGTCAGAAAGACACACAGGGACATTGAGAGAGGGAGGGAGAGAAAGACAGAGAGACAACACGAAACTTTTCCTCTACAGCGGTCACAGCCGCGAGTGAGGTAGGGAGACAAAGAGAGAGAGAGACAGCAGACAGACAGGGGGAGAGAGAGAGACACGACACAAAACTTTGCGCGCAGCCATGGGATCACGCAGAAAAACTGCAGCAGCACTAATAATTTTTAACCAAACGCGGGTGAAACAGTGAACGTGTCGCCGCATAAAGACTGCACGTGCGCACATGGACGGACCTCGCGTATCGATCAGAAACAAACAGTCATTCACACCTCGCTTACAAAAGCATATCAACAGTGTGAATTAACATAGGAATGACCGACCTGGCTGGATGCATATCAATGATCCATTGTGTGACCTGCTAAGTAGTGTACTGTAGGTGTATAGGTTACTGTCAGCAGTGGTGGAAAAAGTACTCAAATATTTTACTTAAGTAAAATATTCAATACCGCAATGCAGAAGTACTATATGTTACAAGTAAAAGTCCGGTATTTAAAATTTACTTGAGTAAAAGTACAAAAGTATTGGCATCAAAATGTACTTAAAGTATAAAAAAAGTACTCATTATGCAGAATGTCCTATTTCCTAAGTGTTCAACATGTATAAAAAACTTTTGAAAATAGCCGATCTACAAGCTCACAACAAGTTACAAGAGCGTGTAGACCGGCTATTTTCAAATAGCCAAAGTATATAGGGATAAAGTGGTTAATGCAGGTTTTGTAATAATTATACAAATCTACAGTTTACTAGAGGACAATATTTGCCTCTGAGATGTAGTGGAGTAGAAGTAAAAGTACTGAAAATTGAAGATAATCCAGTAAAGTGAAAACTCCTCAAATTTGTACAGTACTTCAGTACAAACAAATAGATTATCTATCTATCTATCCATCAGCATAAAAACGAATATTCTATCAATCTATCTATCTATCTATCTATCTATCTATATCTAGTAGGGGTGTGCCGATTTCACGAAACGATACGATACGATATTGGGCTCACAACTTCGATACGATTTCGATACGATACGCACTTTTTTATTATGAAAATATATGGGGGAGAAAAAAAGCTAATGCAAACAAATAATTCTGTTTTTGCATTATTCAGACATGCAAACTTGTAGCTTTTCAGCTACAATAGCCGTTTTGAATTGACACCTGACCCGAAAAAAACAAAACATGTTGTCACCCTTTTCACCTCGGGGCTGTTTGCATGCCTGATTATTATTATTGTAAAAAAAAAAAAAAAAAAAAAACGATTTTCCCCCTCCAAAACGATACATATCGACACGAAAACGTATCGCGATATATCGCGGGACGATATATCGGCACACCCCTAATATCTAGCCTGTCTGTCTGTGAACACATTAATTAATAAGATGTATGATGATTCATTATAATATTATATGATTATTATATAATGATTACACGTGCCCCATGATTATTATAAGATCATATATCTTATAAAATTATACTAATCATATGATATAATTAATCATCATATAAGTTATTAATACTCATAATAAAATAATCCTAAAAACGAACATAAAAGAAGAATGGTGCTAAATATCGTCTATCGTTATACAGCTTGAAAAATATAGTGACAATATATTTTTCAATATCGCCCACCCCTACGCCCATTCATTCACAACAATCAATATATTGCCCATTTTCGCTAATATGTGAGTATACATATATATATATACATATATGTGTGTGTGTGTGTGTGTG
Source organism: Gymnoscopelus braueri (assembly GCF_963280865.1). Classification (NCBI taxonomy): domain Eukaryota; kingdom Metazoa; phylum Chordata; class Actinopteri; order Myctophiformes; family Myctophidae; genus Gymnoscopelus; species Gymnoscopelus braueri. Next base: position 18,984,260 of record NC_137610.1, on the reverse strand, counting down.
TGTGTGTGTGTGTGTGTATATATATATATATGTCACAGGGAAATTGGCATTCCAGGGAAATTGAAAGGGGAGCGCTTGTTTTTAGGCGCGGGGCTGCGAGGCGAGGCTTTGATGCGAGGACGACGACGACAACAACAACATAGCAACCAGGAAGCCTCAGTGGCGCACTTCGATAATCATTGGACTCCCCATCCACTATCACTGGGAGTCTGGGTTTGACTCCCGCTTGGGACATTACTTTTTCAAACAACCGCGGACTACTTTTTTTCGCCGATAAAGTATAGTTTTGGACCATAACGGAGGTGCGCCGACTCAGCAGACCTTGAGGCCGAGGAGTCGCGCCTCCAGGCGCGAGTGCCCGCGCCGACCGGCCGATGGTCTGCTAGTCGACTAAGCGCCATCCGAGTTATGTACCGATAGGCACAGAATCGTAAATGATGTTGTGGGGACTGCGTTTGCCCCAACTGCCACTCACTGCACTAACATAGCCCGCCAGCCCCACCCCCTCGCCCCCTTGTGCTTCAACTGCATGGAATAAGGATGTTCGCGGGTGTGTGTGTGTGTGTGCGCGCACACGTGTGCGCGCATGCGTATGTGCTTATGTGTCTGTGTACATATACAGTATATGTGTGTAGAGAGAGAGAGAGAGAGAGAGAGAGAGAGAGAGAGAGAGAGAGAGAGGAAGAGAGAGAGAGATCCAGTAAAGTACAAATGCCTCAAATAGTGCAGTACTTGAGTACATATACTTATTAACTCACCTCTGTAATTTCATTCTCTTTTGCACTCCTCTTAGGACATGATTATGTCTCCTACAGACTACGATAGGATACTTTACAGGTCAACCTTGGACCATTGATATGCAGGCGTAGGCAGCTTTAGCTTTGTAAAAGGTGCGAATGGACCAGCCAATGTATCACTGCAGTAACGTGGCCGGCGGCTGTGTCTATTGTTGTCGGAGCAGAATATTTTTTTCTGGCAAATCTTCACTGATCGGGCCATGGCCCCACTGGCCCTCATGATGCTACGCCAGTGATCGGCGCTGCCAAGTGGGCGCTACATGGGCGTGGGCGCTAGATGTGAGGCCCGCGGCAGCGGGCCGAACTTCTAGTCACTTTGAACAGCCTGTGAAAGGTCCCCAATCACTCTCTGGCAGGCGGTCACTTTTGCACACAATATTAGAGCTCATGCCATAATGAACCTTATTTCACAATTAGACATTTGCCTTGTGCATCTTGATCCAAAGTCAAGGTCAACTCGGCCTGCTCAGCATTTTTATGCATTTCACAGAACATTATACATTTCACAGAACATGACATGATGTCAATTAAATTGTATCATGCAGTACACCCAATTCATTTATTCAGGTTTTTACTTTAAGTCACCCGTCTGTTTTTGTGCGCGTGCGTGTGCGCGCGCGTGTGTGTGTGTGTGTGTGTGTGTGTGTGTGTGTGTGTGTGTGTGTGTGTGTGTGTGTGTGTGTGTGTGTGTGTGTACAGTATATACTAAATGAGTGCAGATGCTTCCTTGGTTCTTATCTGGCGGGCGGTGAACACACCTATCGACCAGGGGTTCACAGGTCACTATCGTAAACAAACCACATTAGCCCCGGTCAGAGAGGACGGCCTTCTCTAACCTGGGATACAAGCAGATCATAATTCACTCGGCCGAATGTGACCCCAGAGCATTATACATGAGAGCTGGTACCACAACATGTAAGGCAGTCTCCCATAATGGATGGCCTCGTGGAAACTCTGCATACCCACCTCAGGGTTCCAGTTAATGGGACGACTTACCAGCAGTGTGTGTGTGTGTGTGTGTGTGTGTGTGTGTGTGTGTGTGTGTGGGGGGGGGGGGGGGGGGGGGGTTATGATGATGATGATGGAAATGAGCAAAAATGACTAAATCAGTGGGTGGTGTTTCACCAGTGACTGAGGTCTGGGATGATACACACTAACTAGAATAATTTAGTCATCTTTACTAGTGGGTTGTTTGGGGGAAATGTCTCACGGTGCAAGCTAGTTTTTACAAGGGTAAAAAAGACCATATATTATTTCGGGGTACAAACTAATCAGTCATCCTTGTGAAATGAACAGGTCACAAGCAGTGACCCGCCTTGTGAGCTTTTAGATCTGCTATTTTTGGTGTGCGGCACTGGCGCACAACATAGTATAAATCAGAATAACTGCAACCCTAACCCTTAACCCCAACCTGAATCTTTTCCTAATTGTAAGCCTACAACTTTTTTTTACCATAAAACAAGCATTTCTCTTTCTCGCTATGTCTGTTTCTCAAATTCAACTATACTAATGGGGACATCCACACACACAGACACAGACACGCACACGTGCACACGAACACACACACGCACACGCACCCCCCCCCACACACACACACACACACACGCACACACACACACACACACACACACACACACACACACACACACACACACACACACCCACACACACACGCATCTCCTCAGGCCAATGTGTTAATTGCAATAACCGACTGTCTGGTGGTAGACAGATGGTGGTGTCTATGGAACCTGCCTGTTAGGCATTACACATTCTCACATTATTCCCACTCCAAATACCCCATAGGCAGGTGCTTTCAGTGACAAACAGCCAGTCTGACATGCAAAAAAATAGTTAGGACCCAAATCCATGCCTCATGCACAGATAATAAGCACATTTAACTCATCAGACAGTCCAGGTAAAGTGTGCCAAAAGACAGAGACATTGCTGAAAAAAAGTTTGTGGGAAACCTCGCTACATATGCGCTTATAAAGGCACTGCTGTTGTGGTTTAGTCAAGCTTGCTATTTCTATATCACATACTACAGTATGTCTGACAAAACAAATAGGTCACAGGTGATGAATTAGTAAATATACCTCCAAATAAAGACATATTGATGGATAGAGACACACCCTAATATATATACACACACTATATATATATATGTATGTATGTAGGTATGTATATACATTACACACATTGCATGGGTGATTTCAATAGATAATGAAGGAATGAAGGAATCCAAGCCCAGGGGCGATAAAATCTTTGATGGGCGGCTAAGTGGAGACAGAGAGAAAGCAAAGGCGTGTCGGTGTGTACAGTAAGAGAGTGTGAGAGAGAGAGAGAGAGAGAGAGAGAGAGAGAGAGAGAGAGAGAGAGAGAGAGAGAGAGAGAGAGAGACTGCCAGTTCTCATTGTTTCCAGTCACACCTGCTCGTACTCTCTTTTGCCCTGGGAGACAGGCAGACGAGTCTATGCAGGCAATTTGCACGCATGCTCAGCCCACCCCACGCTGTAGCCCTGCATAAATCTATGCCAATTGAAACCTTTAAACACTGGTAGATTCATGTCTTATTTGCCACACACTATACAGTTCTCTAAACTGCAATGACAATGTTTTGATTAACGTGTAATACACTCAGGGCCCGAATGTGACCTTTGCAAAGCAGTGGGCATGATGCAACTTGATGAACGACCACATTAACAGTACTGTAAGTTAAACATCTACTGTACGTATCTCATTGACTTAATAGTGCGCAGGGCAAAATGCACATCAGTGTCAAGTGCAGAGAAAATGTGAAAATTTCTAAACAGCCCACTTCCCTTAAGCCTGAGCTTATGGTTAAAAGCACTGCAGTATTGCAATATAAACTCATCTCTGTTATCATCAAAGAGAGTCCCCTTCTCCCTGATTCTGCCTTAATACACACAGGCTGGCTGAGGCGCTGATAGACACAGAGAGATGGAATGAATCAGAGCTGTCCTGTGGAGATCCGTACCGCGGGCCTGCTCTCCTTCACAAACAATGGTGTCTGACGGGTCTAATCCGGATGCATTTTTGCTGCCGATTCGCACGCCTTCCGCCCGCAGCCTCGAGGGCCGCGGCATCTCTGAAGCCAACATCACAGATGATCTGCACAGCGTTCAGAGTGAGGGGCTAAACTCACCTTTATGGGTGCTGTGCACTGCATTAAATGAACACTCTGGATTTCGCTGTGTGGATCAATTACCGTACCTGCTTGGCCAAGGGGGCATATGGGGGGTCTATAACCTCAGAATACTCCATACAGGGGGATACTCCATACTGCAGTCAATCAGCAGAATAAGGAACGGACACAAGAGACATCCGTTCTGAAGGCCAGGGGAGTGAGGAATGAACAGATGTAATGGGGGAGTATGGGTGTATTTAAGTGCAGTATTTAAGTCAAGCAGGGTGGAGTAACAAGATGCAAGAGGATGTAGGGAAGAGGACTGAACGTCCAGTCAACCATGGTACCCTTTTTCCTCTTGCATCCCTAGTTCCCACGCACCGCGGGTCTGAGCCCCACATGAAAGACTGGCCTATGTGCTTCTCTCTCCTCAAAACAAACAGAGGGAACAATAGCAAAGAGGAGGACCACAATCTGGATTTACTTACTAAGAATAGTTTTTCTGTCCTGCAGGTTGGGGACTCGGGGTAAAGCAGTCCCATATGACTTGTGTGGAGTTATCAATTGAAAACTGTCATTGAATTGGATGTGGGAAAAAATAAAATAATTTACTATACCTGTACAGTTATACAAGAGGCGAGGGCTGATGGGAAAAGCGGAATGAGAAGCTAAAAGACTGTAAAGCTCTGGAGGATGGAAAGGTTGAAGATTTGGTCTTGGAAGCAGATAAAACAAATGCATTGTGGGATAAAATGTTGAGTAAGTATTGTGCACCAAGTTCCGTTATCTGACCATCTCGGACAATTCCATACACGCCTTCAAGGGGACCACAAAACATAGCTGACCCCGTCAGGGACAGGCCCCTAGAGCATAACGTCAAATGCAAAATGGTGTGAATATGGTAAATTGTGACCATACAGACCAAGAGAGCAAGGTCATGATGGCTTGACAGCAAAGAAGGAGACAGTGAGGGGACAGGAGCGAGGAGAGTAAGAAATAATTCCACAATGGTAACTTTACCCAGATTCCTTTACATTTTTCAGTCACTTCCAATAAGTATCCCTCAATATTATTAAAAAAAACTGGACTCTGTTATCTCCTCTTTTATCTGGTTCGGAAAAACACCCAGAATAACTAGGTCATATATTTGTAAGAGTAGGAGCGAGGGGGGATTTGGGCTTCCTCAATTCAGGTTGTACTATATGGCGGCGCATTTGAATTGGCTTTCTTTCTGGTATGAGTGTTATCCGGGTTGGAGAATATGCCTTCCTGGCTACAAATTGAGCATTTATCATGTGTAGGGTCTAGTTTACCAGCGCTACTCAATAGCCCTAGTAAGATCAAGGGAATCAATTATGGACACAACCCTATAATTCAAAATGCTTTGAAAGTCTAGTCTCAGGTACTAACGATGACAAAGGCCCCTAAAATGTATCTATATACTCCAATATGTTCCAATCATGCCTTTAAACCAGGAATGGTTGACCCTGGAGGGGATGAAGACAGCCTTCACGTGGCCCCCTCTGTGAGTAACTAAAGAGTAGCTGCAAGGTTGCATGCTCTTAAGTGAAACAAATGTCTTCAAAGCGTCTACAGACCCTAGCCCCAACGCTAGCACTCCTCCAGCTCAACGTCGAAGGTCTCACCATCGCCAAGATCGACATCCTTGAGCAATTAGCCAGCAAAAATGATGTGACTGTGATCGCCCTGCAGGAGACCCACCAGGAAAACAAGAACATCCTAAGGGTTTCTGGGTACATACTGGCCGGCCATACCACCGACAAACACCACGGTATCGCCACATTTGTCCGCGAGGATATGGCTTGGTCAGCTGCAGGACAATCTCCAGAGGGCGCAGAGCTAGAATGGATCTCAACCAAAGTACAAGACATTACCATCGTCAACATCTACAAACCACCTCCAAGTAGGTTGGCACCAACATCGCTACCAGATGCCCCAACCCCTGCCGTGTATGCTGGCGACTTCAATAGCCATCATACTGACTGGGGGTACAGCAGTTCCAACGCTGATGGTGATTTCCTGTTAGACTGGGCCTCAACGGTTGATGCGGCACTCCTATACGACCCAAAGGAGCCCGCCACCTTCTACTCTGCACGCTGGAACAGTACCACCAACCCAGACCTGGCTTTTGTGAAATGGCACGACAACCAGTCACTTCCAGTGAGACACATCCTGGACATGTTTCCCCGGTCACACCATCGACCCTCCCTCATCACCATTCCATCTGTGGTCCAGCCTGTACAAGGGAGGGATGTGAAGAGATGGAACTTCCGGAAAGCGAACTGGGAAGGTTTCTCTAAAGAAGTGAACAGGGCAGCCGCTGGTCTGCCAGCCCCGTGCCCCAACAACCTGAACGATGCCTACGAGTCATACTGTAAGATGCTTCTGAATGCTGCCAAGAAGAACATCCCCCGCGGCATCCGCAAAGCCTATGTCCCCTGCTGGGACGACGCATGTGAACACCTACTTCGTGCCCACGCAGAAGCTCAAAACATCGAGGACAGGGACAAAGCAGCAGATGAGCTCTTCAGCAGGCTGGACGAGAATCGCAGGCAAAGATGGACTGAGACTGTGGAGTCAATCGACTTCACACACTCCAGCCGCCGGGCGTGGCAGACCCTGAACAAGCTGACTGGAAGGTCAACAACCCCAGCACAGTGTCCCATCACAGCAAACTCCATTGCGTCGCTCTTGCTGAGTAATGGCCGGTTCCCTAATGCAGATAAGGACTTCACCAGAAAAACATCTGCAAGAGTCCATGAGCTGCTCAGGAACCCAGGATGCGACTTAAACCTATCCACCGACTTCACGGCTCAGGAAATCGAGCAGGCCATCCAATGCCTGAAGACCGGTAAGGCGCCAGGCATAGATGGTATCCATGCGGAATACATTAAACACCAAGGCAAGAAGGCAAACGACTGGATTTGCTCCTTCCTCTCCGCATGTCTTCACCACTCGAAGCTGCCGAAGATCTGGCGTCGTGCTAAGGTGATCGCCCTGCTGAAGCCTAACAAGCCGAGCGATGACCCCAAGGGATACCGGCCCATCTCACTGTTGTGCATCCCATTTAAGCTCCTGGAACGCCTCATTCTGGCTCGCATCACCCCAGTGATCGACCCCCAGCTACCCAAAGAACAAGCAGGGTTCCGAAGTGGCAGGTCAACAACAGACCAGGTAACCCTCTTGTGCCAAGACATAGAGGACAGCTTCCAGGCAGGAGAGAAGGCTGGTGCCGTCTTTCTGGACCTCACAGCTGCCTACGACACGGTCTGGCTACGTGGGCTACACATGAAGCTTCTGGAAACCATCCCAGATAAGCACATGGTGAGCTTTATAATGGAGACGCTGAGCAACCGCAGCAACCCGCAACGGCCAGAGCAGCAGGGTGAGAAAGCTCAAGAACGGTGTCCCACAGGGTTCGGTGCTGGCACCCACGCTTTTTAACATCTACATCCATGACCTACCCCCAACATCATCAAGGAAGTACGGTTATGCAGATGACCTGGCAATCCTAACCAGCAAACCATCCTGGCAGGCAGTGGAGGAGGGCCTCTCGGAGGACATGAGCATCCTGTCCTCGTACCTGAAGGACTGGCGCCTCAAGCTCAGTGTGGACAAGACCATGTCTACAATGTTCCACCTCAACAACAGGCAAAATCAACGTCATGGTTGACAGCGCCCGGCTACAGTCCCAAGCCTCCCCTACGTACCTCGGCGTGAAGCTCGACAGAACACTGTCTCTCAAACAGCATCTGGACAGCGCCAAGGCAAAGACCACCGCCCGCACTGCACTTATACGCCGCTTAGCTGGTACCACATGGGGAGCCACACAGAAGACACTGCGCATCTCCACCGAGGCCCTGGTCTTCACGGCTGCCGAGTACTGCGCCCCAGTCTGGTGCCGCAGCTCCCACGTGAAGAAGCTGGACACTGCCCTCAACGGCGCCTTACGGACTGTCTCTGGATGCCTACGAGCCACTCCAACTCACCAACTACCTGTCCTAGCTGGTATCGCCCCAGCAGAGGTCAGACGGGAAGGAGCCATGCTGGCCCTTGCCCGGAAGGCACAGTTGAGTGAATCCCACCTCCTCCACAAGACCATCACGGAGAGACCGCAGCGCAAGCGCCTCAAGTCCCGGCGTCCCTTTGCGATACAGGCCCAGGAATTGCTCAATACAACACCAGCTGACATCAGCAAGGCATCCTGGGTCAAGGCAAGGTGGAGGGAACAGTGGAAAGCAGCAGAACCATCTAGGCTCCACAACTACATCAAGGATCCCACAGATGTCCCTGGCCAGCACCTGCCCCGTAAGCAGTGGACAATCCTCAACCGCCTGAGGACAGGTGTGGGACGCTTCGGTGAAGCAATGCAACGGTGGGGCCTCTCGGACAGTGCCCACTGTGAATGTGGAGACCCCCTACAGACTGTGGAACACATCATGACTAGCTGCCCGAAACACCGCCCACCACATGGCGACCTAGGCCTGATGAACCTGGATGACGAAACGCTGGACTGGCTTGCTGCAACGGAGCTGAGGATCTGATGACATACGCAAGAAGAGAAGTTGACCCTGTTTTTTTAGCATGGAGGGAGAAAGGTATTGGTTCTTTGAGAAACGTGTATATTGATGACCATCTTGCATCTTTTCAGCAACTGCAGCGCTCCTTTCAGCTCCCGGCATCACACTTTTTCCGCTTTCTACAGCTGAGACACTTCATCAGATCACATTTCCCACAATATGAGCAAAAACCCCACCATCCTGTTCTGGAAGAAATAATGAGAATCAAGCCTTTTAGCAAAGGTGCGGTCTCTCAATTTTATGGCAATTTGCAGGCCCTGATTAGTCCTTCTTCACATTCTTATAGGAACAATTGGCAAAGAGAGTTGGGCATGGAAATTTCGGACGATATGTGGGAAAATTGTATCAATAATATACACCGCAGCTCAATTAATGTCAAACACTCTTTCCAATTTAAAATTGTTCACCGGCTGCATTTTTCACCAGATAAATTGAATAAGATATTTCCCAACTCTTCTCCTTTGTGTGGGAAGTGCTCTATTGAACAGAGAACTCTGTCTCACCAATTCATTACATGTCATAAATTGCAAAACTTCTGGAGTCAGTTGTTCGATTTTCTTTCCAAAGCTTATAAAAGAGACTTTCCCCCTGCCCCTTTGACCGCTCTTTTTGGAATTGTGGAACCAGGAATGGTCCACAATAAATATGAAAACCAGGCCATCTCACTATCTACCCTGTTAGCCAGGAAGTTAATTCTCCAGGCCTGGAAATCAGAGAAACCTCCGACAATCAATATGTGGCTTAAGGAGCTGGGAGGAGTGTTGCACCTGGAGAGGATAAGGTTCACCCTTTCCGATAGGGAGCCCCTATTTCAGAAGATCTGGGCACCTATTCTTGGGTTGCTCGATGAGTCGGATTGAGTGAATATAGTGTTGTGTTGCCCCCCGGGGTTGTACCTGTTGTATGCCTTTATATTATAGTAGATTGTGATACTGTACGTTTTGCCCTATGGGTGTGTGCCATCATCAGCCTTATGTTGCTTGTATGTCTTTTGTTTAGTTAGGTTGTGTATGTTGTTGTTCTGTTATGTATGCCTCTGTTTTGTTTCTTGTATCGTGATGTTTTTGTCTTTCTAATTTCATTTATATTTTGTATTGTATTTTTCTTTTATCTGTGCAAATCCTGTTATGAATATCTGTATAATACCTGTGTGAGAGGGAAAAAAATCTACAATAAACAGATGTTTAAAAATAATAATAATAATAATAATTCCACCACCAGTCATTTCATGAATGTGTTGCAATACCTTTTTACACCATGGAGGGAGCAGAACCGACCTAAAATAAAACATAAATCCACCACCTCTACTACTACCACCACTACTACTACTACTACAGAATGGTTCCAAAAATTACTTATAATCATACAAAAAACTTTCATGTAACCATGGCCAACACAAAAGCAACTTCATCTCCATCAAGAAGATTCAAGACAAAGATGTTGAGTGTATTGAGTTGTCTGCCTAAGGCAACTGGAGTCTAGCCTCTGGTCCACACACTGGCCTGGCCTCTTGCTGTCCCTTTATCCGCCCCCTCTGCTGAGCTCTGGGGGGTGCGTGAGGTCAGGATAGGGATGAGACAGGATGGGACGAAAGGGGGACGCTGGGACCTAAATGCGGATCCTGCAGCCGAGGCCACAGGGAGACAGAGAAGGGACCACAGACCACGGCACTGTACAATTATCCCAAACAAGAGAGGCAGGCCAACCTCCTCTCACTGAGGCTCACGACAACAACATAGCAAGCTACAGCCAAAGGGAGATTTCACTGTCCTTTACCCCCTGGATCACACACACACACACACACACACACACACACACACACACACACACACACACACACACACACACACACACACACACACACACACACACACACACACACACACACACACACACACACACACACACACACACACACACACACACACACACACACACACAGAGATATGTGCAAACACACATACGACCGTAGACAGTGCACCCTCAACCATTTAATCTGCTACACATTTTCTGAGTCTGCGTAATGCCAAGTTGAATTCATTGAATCCATTCTGGCTCCATATCAAACACATCAACTCAGCTGATGACAGTTGCTTTATGTAAATAGGCATGTGCGGGGTCCGTCTTATGATCAGGCCCTTAGAAGGCAATTTGCCAAACTCCAGTGTAATCTTGCTAAACATATAAACACCTTCAATAGCTTCGCGCCTGGCAGACAGATATATAGTGCTCCTCTGCCTTTGTAGTGAATTACTGGGAGTCAGAATGCAGTAGGCTGTCTGGAGCTGGCAGACACTGGCATTCCTAAGGAGTGGGGCCCAGGCAGAAAGGTACTGTACCTGTACCTGTGCGTGCGCGGGTGCGTGCGTGCGTGCAACACGCTTCGCCGCCGCTCACGTATGTTCGCAGGACGACTTGAGACACACAAAGGCGTGCCACACAGACTACTCGTGGGGTGACTTATTGTGAGCATAGAGATGCAGTGGATTAGTTTAGAAGAGTTCATCATACTTGGAAGACGTCCAGGCTGAATGCGTCCAGGCTGAGGGCTTACGCCCCGTGCGGAGGCCCCGGGGAGGGGAGTGAGATCAAAGGGCCGACAGCGTGCTTCGGTCTGTACGCCGGCTGGACCCATGAACATGTTACAGATGAGCAGGGGCGCCAGAAGACCATCTGGGATTATATAACGGTCCGATCGACCGATGCACATATAGGAATACAGCACAGAAAACCGTGTATACACAACAAAATCCTGAGTGTTCATTTAACTCCTGGAGTTACGAATAGATACATTAACACAGATGATTTTATTGTGACACATATAACAATATCTGGAGTGTTATTTATCTCTGAGCATTAATGGAATGCTAAGTGTTTCAGAGATTCACTTTAGTTTTACTGTACATGTGTGAAGAGCTCTGCTTAGCCTTTAATTGCAACTGCAATATTTAATCATTAGTGGGAAATGAAACGTTTAGGAGTAGCAATTAGGAGGTGGTTTCGGTAATGAGAAAAGTGAGTTAATGGCCCTAATCAGACATGAGTCACCATAAGTCTTAGTGCGAATGAGATCAGTGCAAGCAACGCGATCAGCCGTTCGCTGAAGTGATTCACGCTATGAGAAATAAGGCCATAATGTACTCAGTTAGACAAGCAGTTTCCATTCCCTGTGGAGGTGAATATGGCTGCAGTGAGAAATAATAATAGAAAACAGCCTGTGGTATATTACAACAAAATGTATGAGAGAGTGAGAGACCCCCATCAATCAGCATTATGATGGGGACAGAGAGTTGCATGGAAGCAGCACAAAGCATGTTTGAGTTAGTGCTCTCTCAGGGAGCGCTCCTGACAAGTCCGTCCCATCCAGCAGCAGCTGGAGAGCAGAGACACCCTGCCTGGAGCAGGGACACAACGGACCAAACAAGTTCCTCCTCACGTTCCTCCGTAGCTTGACAGCTGAACTCAGAGGGAAGGGCCCCTTGTGGTGAGAGATGCGCTCCGATCAGCAGTGGCGATGTGATTAATTGGTGACCGGGGAAACGATCCAAGTCGTCATGTATACGAGCAGAGCACTTTCCAGCCCGTACGACGTGTCCTCTGTTTGTTCACGTTCATCACCGAGCACGAGAGTGCTCGCCGGAGCAAAACGAAAACAAAGCCTCTCTCTCTCTCTCTCACCGTCTCCATGCTTCTTTCTTTCTCAGAGATTTTTTTCCCTTTCTCTCAGTGCGATTGCATCACAGAGAAAGCGCTCTCTCTCTCTCTCTCTCTCTCTCTCTCTCTCTCTCTCTCTCTCTCTCTCTCTCTCTCTCTCTCTCTCTCTCTCCTCTCTCTCTCTCTCTCTCTCTCTCTCTCTCTCTCTCTCTCTCTCTCTCTCTCTCTCTCTCTCTCTCTCTCTCTCTCTCTCTCTCTCTCTCTCTCTCTCTCTCTCTCTCTCTCTCTCTCTCCAGCTGAAACTCTGCTTCTCCTCCATGGTTCTAATTATGCCCTGTCACTGTGGTGCTTGAAGGAGAAAGGTGAAGAGGGTGAGGGCTACATGACACATCATGGAGCCTTTGACTGACAGGCCGTGGTCCCATGCTGTGTTTCACATCACTTTCATACACGGAGGTGTGTTCGATACAAAGAGGGGCCTGTGCGTGAGTGGGTGTGTGTGTGTGTGTGTGTGTGTGTGTGTGTGTGTGTGTGTGTGTGTGTGTGTGTGTGTGTGTGTGTGTGTGTGTGTGTGTGTGTGTGTGCGTGTGTGTGTGCGTGCGTGCATTCGAGTGTGTACATCTATACGTGTGGGTCTACGAGTGTGCACACAAAGTATAGATGATCTCATGGCTCCCTGGAAGCAGCGGCTGGGGGTAAAATTCACATAGGCCAGTCATAAGGATATCTCCACAAGCCCTGGCTTGGGGTGGAGAGGCTATCATTACTAGGATCATGTCACCTGAGGAGATGACTGGCAGCACAGACCACAGGGAAAGGAGACTTTGAGGGAGAATGTGTCAGGATCACTGAAACCAATTTGATAAAGAAAAACACAATATTACATAAATATAACAAGCCGCTGACTCAACTGTATCCACTATTTCAAGAAGCAAATTTCAAAAGCACCCAAAAGGAAATATAATTATGCATATTACAAAAAAAACATCAGCGTGTGAGAAAATGCTTATACTTTAGAGAATGAAAAGCTCAACTTAAAACGAATGCAATATAAAGATTCAAATGTTAAGCTATGTTGAAAAGCCAATCTTATGAAAAAGCCATATGCATATTCAGTTACACTACAGTATAAACTAAAGCTGCAATTGTGAGCCAGGAAGCTGTGATCACATGACCTACTGTATATGCTGCAGGCAGGTCAAGAAGGGGGAGGTGGGGGATATGTCTGTGTTATCAGAACACTTCTGATAACAAACTTTTTGGAAAGATAGGCCATGCAGTTTCTCTGTTATTGATTCATTTCACACAGCAAAAATACATATCAGTCATATAAAAATTCATATAGTTGCGGATGCTGTCGACTCCACACCACCATAGTCTCATTTACTTTCATCCTCAAGTACTATATTTGTGCAATTTCAAAATAGATCATATCTGATTCCCACCCTATCGGTATGTACATGCATGAGAGTTTGCAACCCTGCTTAAATACAGCCTGTATAATAATAGCAATGGTTTGTCTTTTCATACAGTCCAGACATGCAAAACAAGATGGACCGATTTGAGGGACCGCTACATGAAGGAAATCGAAGCTAATGAGAAAGTGGGTCGGGTGCTGGCACCGAGATGAAGTGGAAGCTGACGCCCTTTCTGACCTTCATGAACCCTACCATCAAGCATAGGACAACCAGTGGGAACATATGCCTCAGAGCCCTGTCCCTCCCTCAGGATACTTCACAAAGCCTGGAGTCTGAGGAGTTTGCTGTTCTGGACCTGGTTGCTGTGGAAGATGTGACAATGGATGAAGACCAGGAACTGGGAACATGCTCTCCAAGTATGTCCCCCCCCCACATCATCTGATACATTGGTCAAACAGTCAAACAGGGTCCAGAAAGACAAGATGAGGGCCAGCCAGAGAACAGTGACCAGACCAGTGAATTTGAAGACAAGCTTCTGGGAATACTGTGTAAGAGAAATGGCGAAGATGAACTTTGCTGTCTTAGCCTGGCTTCTAAACTCAAACATCTGTCTGTCACGAACAGAAGAGCCTTTTTCAGATTTCTGTTGCTGAGTTACTTTATGAGATTCATTTTTCATAATTTCATGCAGCTCATACATTTGGCAGGAGGGATTGCTTTTTTCTGGTTCCAGGTTGTATGCCATTTGTGACAAGTAATATTTTTACGTTCTTACTTTAGTGTGTGCGTGTGTGCATGTGTGTGGTTGTGATAACAATACCCACATGAGGTATTGTTACCATTAAGCAGGCAGTGATGTTCCACTGTGATTTGTTTTTCAACATTGTGTAATACACTTTTATATAATATATTAAAGGTAGGGTAAGTGATTTGCGTTGGTTAAAATAATTGTTAAATAGCTCTATATTCTGATAGTACTCATTGCTGGTATAGCAGGGTTACTCAACAGGCGGACCGCGGTCCAGGACCGGACCGCGGGACACCTCCCTGTGGACCCTTTTTTTTGGGGGGGGGGAGATTCTTGGAAGGGGGGGGGGGGGAAGTATTTGAATTGTTGTTCTGTTGATTTCATGTTTATTTTCAAGTATGTTTTCATTCTCTGCACCAGACACGGAAATCCTGTGGGGTACGGGGGAGATTTGTCTCCCCCTATCTTCAGATTGGACCCCCCCCCCCCCCCCCCCAAGTCATTTAGAATAATAAAAATAATTAAAAATACTTATTTAATAGAACCTGAACCCACTTATGCATCGTAAGTTATTAATAATGAAGAATTAACATAACACAGTGTCAAATTAGCTAGATTAGAGGAAAATGTAAAAAAAAAATTGGCGCGCGCGGGGGACCCCCTCTAGCCTCAACCCAGATTTGCGCCGCTGCTCTGCACCCCAGTTTTATTAAGTTGGTTGGTTGGGAGGGGATCCGATTTGATAAGCTTGGCTCGATTGACCGACTTAAATAAACAGACCTTTGCCTTATTCAAAAAATTATTTGTGGACCCTCAAGATTTGTTGTTGAGTACCCCTGTAGTATAGAGTGTTTGTTCAGTATTAGGAGTCTCCTTGTCTCTCCACCTCTTTATTAAACAGAAAATGCATTTTCGTTCAGTTTCAGTTTCATTTCCAATGTTATCCAACCAGGACAGAGAACTCAATCATGATACAGATTAAACAAGTGAAATTGGAAGTGATGACACTAAGAACTGAGCAGACAAAACACTATACAAATTAGACGTGTCGCAATTCAGGGCAATTGCAAAGTGTGGTTGCGCCGACGCCGGTCGCGGCCGCCGGGACTCGAGGAATACGCCTGGAGGTATACCGTCGGAGGCCGCGTGACGTGCGATTCGAATTCGGTGCTGATCGGATCCCACGTTCGTGACACTTGCCGTTTTGATTTGAGGAAATAGGCCCCTCCCACTAAAGAAACAGGCCCCTCCCACAAATGTAACGGCCCAATCATATTGTCACGTCACTCCTGAGATCACTTGCTTTTCATTTTGAAGGGACTGATCCCCCCAAAAATCATGTTTTTGCATCATACGTTGACATTTTGCGCATTTGTGGCGCCCTCTATGGGTCAAAGTGGAAATGCTTTTGGGGATTTGTTGAGTAAAGCACCCTCGACATGTGATTCAAATTTGGGATTGACCGGACGTTTCGTTTGTGATTTTTGGCATTCTTTGTAAAATGGGCACCTCCCGCTAACTTTGGAAGCCAATTACGGACAAACGGTAAGGACTATCAAAATGCCGTTTGGAGGTCTTTATCGCATGGGCCCAAAGATCATGTGTACCGATTTCTGTCCGGAAAATCTATCCGGACGGAAATGGGCGTGGCCTATATGGGGAGTTGCGTCGTGACCCAAGAAATCCAGATTTATTTTTTTATTCTATGACCTACGGTTCAAGAGTTATAGGCCAAAAGGTAAAGTGGGCTGTTATAGCGCCACCATGTGGTCGACTGGTGTGATTCTTCTTTAAATAATTTTGCAATAAACTATTAACCGCCCCTCCAAGTCTTGTAACTGTAGCCCTTACGGTTTCCGAGAAGAAAATACTTGAATGGGAGTTTTTGCAATTCCCATTAAAGTGGATGGGGAAATTTAATGCACTAATAAATCAATATAAACAAATCTATCCAGACGCAAATGGGCGTGGCCTATATGGGGAGTTGCGTCATGACCCAAGGAATCTAGGGGGGAAATGATTTTTTCATTTTACGACCTACGGTTCAAAAGTTATAGGCCAAAAGGTAAAGTGGGCTGTTATAGCGCCACCATGAGGCCGATTGGTTTAATATTTGTTTAAATAATTTGGCAATAAACTATGAACCTCCCCTCAAAGTTTTGTAACTCTAGCACTTACGGTTTCCGAGAAAGAAATACTTGAATTTGAGTTTTTTTATTTTCCCATTTAAGTGGATGGGGACATTTAATGCACTAATAAATCAATATCAATTAAACTATGTAACCAATCTCTTAGCAAAGTACAAGCAATCGATTCCCGATGAAGTCGGTCATTTTGACATATGGCACAAAATTGGGAAAAATAAACTGTGGGAGGAGTAGCGATTGAAAAAAAAGTTTATCTAGAATAAAGTCGATAGAGTACTATAGTCTGGTTGCCCATTCGGGCAACCACACTAACTAGACGCGTCGCAATTCTGGGAAATTGCAAAGTGTAGTTGCGCCGACGGCGGTCGCGGGTCGCGGCCGCCGGGACTCGAGGAATACGCCTGGAGGAATACCGTCGGAGGCCGCGCGATTCGAATTCGGTGCCGATCGGATCCCGCGTTCGTGACGCGTGCCGTTTTGATTTTAGGAAATAGGCCCCTCCCACTAAAGAAACAGGCCCCTCCCACAAATGTAGCGGGCCGATGACATCGTCATGTCACTCCTGAGATCACTTGCTTTTCTTTTGGAGAGAACTGATCCCTCCAAAAATCATGTTTTTGTGTCAAACGGTTACATTTTGCAAATTTGTGGCGCCCCCTATGGGTCAAAGTGGAAATGCTTTTGGGAATTTGTTGAGTAAACCACCCTCGACATGTGATTTAAATTTGGGATTGACCGGACGTTTCGTTCGTGATTTCTGGCATTTTTGGTAAAAACAGGCCCCTCCCACTAACTTTGGAAGCCATTTACGGACGAACGGTAAGGACTATGAAAATGCGAAAATGGGCGTGGCCTATATGGGGAGTTGCGTCGTGACCCAAGGAATCCAGGGGAAAATAAATTTAGATTTTACGACCTACGGTTCAAGAGTTATAGGCTAAAACGTAAAGTGGGCTGTTATAGCGCCACCATGTGGCCGACTGGTGTGATTCTTTTTTTAATAATTTTGCAATAAACTATTAACCTCCCCTCCAAGTCTTGTAACTGTAGCCCTTACCGTTTCCGAGAAGAAAATACTTGAATGGGAGTTTTTGCAATTCCCATTAAAGTGGATGGGGAAATTTAATGCACTAATAAATCAATATAAACAAATCTATCCAGACGCAAATGGGCGTGGCCTATATGGGGAGTTGCGTCATGACCCAAGGAATCTAGGGGGGAAATGATTTTTTCATTTTACGACCTACGGTTCAAAAGTTATAGGCCAAAAGGTAAAGTGGGCTGTTATAGCGCCACCATGAGGCCGATTGGTTTAATATTTGTTTAAATAATTTGGCAATAAACTATGAACCTCCCCTCAAAGTTTTGTAACTCTAGCACTTACGGTTTCCGAGAAAGAAATACTTGAATTTGAGTTTTTTTATTTTCCCATTTAAGTGGATGGGGACATTTAATGCACTAATAAATCAATATCAATTAAACTATGTAACCAATCTCTTAGCAAAGTACAAGCAATCGATTCCCGATGAAGTCGGTCATTTTGACATATGGCACAAAATTGGGAAAAATAAACTGTGGGAGGAGTAGCGATTGAAAAAAAGGTTTATCTAGAATAAAGTCGATAGAGTACTATAGTCTGGTTGCCCGTTCGGGCAACCACACTAACTAGACGCGTCGCAATTCTGGGAAATTGCAAAGTGTAGTTGCGCCGACGGCGGTCGCGGGTCGCGGCCGCCGGGACTCGAGGAATACGCCTGGAGGAATACCGTCGGAGGCCGCGCGATTCGAATTCGGTGCCGATCGGATCCCGCGTTCGTGACGCGTGCCGTTTTGATTTTAGGAAATAGGCCCCTCCCACTAAAGAAACAGGCCCCTCCCACAAATGTAGCGGGCCGATGACATCGTCATGTCACTCCTGAGATCACTTGCTTTTCTTTTGGAGAGAACTGATCCCTCCAAAAATCATGTTTTTGTGTCAAACGGTTACATTTTGCAAATTTGTGGCGCCCCCTATGGGTCAAAGTGGAAATGCTTTTGGGAATTTGTTGAGTAAACCACCCTCGACATGTGATTTAAATTTGGGATTGACCGGACGTTTCGTTCGTGATTTCTGGCATTTTTGGTAAAAACAGGCCCCTCCCACTAACTTTGGAAGCCATTTACGGACGAACGGTAAGGACTATGAAAATGCGAAAATGGGCGTGGCCTATATGGGGAGTTGCGTCATGACCCAAGGAATCTAGGGGGGAAATGATTTTTTCATTTTACGACCTACAGTTCAAAAGTTATAGGCCAAAAGGTAAAGTGGGAAAATGCGAAAATGGGCGTGGCCTA
The DNA here is from genome assembly GCF_963280865.1 of Gymnoscopelus braueri. NCBI lineage: Eukaryota > Metazoa > Chordata > Actinopteri > Myctophiformes > Myctophidae > Gymnoscopelus > Gymnoscopelus braueri. The sequence continues at coordinate 18,965,416 of NC_137610.1, read as the reverse complement.
TATGGGGAGTTGCGTCGTGACCCAAGGAATCCAGGGGAAAATAAATTTTGATTTTACGACCTACGGTTCAAGAGTTATAGGCTAAAACGTAAAGTGGGCTGTTATAGCGCCACCATGTGGCCGACTGGTGTGATTCTTTTTTTAATAATTTTGCAATAAACTATTAACCTCCCCTCCAAGTCTTGTAACTGTAGCCCTTACCGTTTCCGAGAAGAAAATACTTGAATGGGAGTTTTTGCAATTCCCATTAAAGTGGATGGGGAAATTTAATGCACTAATAAATCAATATAAACAAATCTATCCAGACGCAAATGGGCGTGGCCTATATGGGGAGTTGCGTCATGACCCAAGGAATCTAGGGGGGAAATGATTTTTTCATTTTACGACCTACGGTTCAAAAGTTATAGGCCAAAAGGTAAAGTGGGCTGTTATAGCGCCACCATGAGGCCGATTGGTTTAATATTTGTTTAAATAATTTGGCAATAAACTATGAACCTCCCCTCAAAGTTTTGTAACTCTAGCACTTACGGTTTCCGAGAAAGAAATACTTGAATTTGAGTTTTTTTATTTTCCCATTTAAGTGGATGGGGACATTTAATGCACTAATAAATCAATATCAATTAAACTATGTAACCAATCTCTTAGCAAAGTACAAGCAATCGATTCCCGATGAAGTCGGTCATTTTGACATATGGCACAAAATTGGGAAAAATAAACTGTGGGAGGAGTAGCGATTGAAAAAAAAGTTTATCTAGAATAAAGTCGATAGAGTACTATAGTCTGGTTGCCCATTCGGGCAACCACACTAACTAGACGCGTCGCAATTCTGGGAAATTGCAAAGTGTAGTTGCGCCGACGGCGGTCGCGGGTCGCGGCCGCCGGGACTCGAGGAATACGCCTGGAGGAATACCGTCGGAGGCCGCGCGATTCGAATTCGGTGCCGATCGGATCCCGCGTTCGTGACGCGTGCCATTTTGATTTTAGGAAATAGGCCCCTCCCACTAAAGAAACAGGCCCCTCCCACAAATGTAGCGGGCCGATGACATCGTCATGTCACTCCTGAGATCACTTGCTTTTCTTTTGGAGAGAACTGATCCCTCCAAAAATCATGTTTTTGTGTCAAACGGTTACATTTTGCAAATTTGTGGCGCCCCCTATGGGTCAAAGTGGAAATGCTTTTGGGAATTTGTTGAGTAAACCACCCTCGACATGTGATTTAAATTTGGGATTGACCGGACGTTTCGTTCGTGATTTCTGGCATTTTTGGTAAAAACAGGCCCCTCCCACTAACTTTGGAAGCCATTTACGGACGAACGGTAAGGACTATGAAAATGCGAAAATGGGCGTGGCCTATATGGGGAGTTGCGTCATGACCCAAGGAATCTAGGGGGGAAATGATTTTTTTCATTTTACGACCTACGGTTCAAAAGTTATAGGCCAAAAGGTAAAGTGGGAAAATGCGAAAATGGGCGTGGCCTATATGGGGAGTTGCGTCGTGACCCAAGGAATCCAGGGGAAAATAAATTTTGATTTTACGACCTACGGTTCAAGAGTTATAGGCTAAAACGTAAAGTGGGCTGTTATAGCGCCACCATGTGGCCGACTGGTGTGATTCTTTTTTTAATAATTTTGCAATAAACTATTAAACTCCCCTCCAAGTCTTGTAACTGTAGCCCTTACCGTTTCCGAGAAAAAATACTTGAATGGGAGTTTTTGCAATTCCCATTAAAGTGGATGGGGAAATTTAATGCACTAATAAATCAATATCAATAAAACTATGCAACCAATCTCTTAGCAAGGTACAAGCAGTCGATTCCCGGTGAAGCCGGTCATTATGACATATGGCACGAAATTGGGAAAAATAAACTGTGGGAGGAGTAGCGAATAACAAAAAAGTTTATCTAGAATAAAGTCGGTAGAGTACTATAGTCGGCTATAGTACTATAGTACTATAGCCGACTTTATTAGTGTGGTTGCCCATTCGGGCAACCACACTAATAAAGTCGGTAGAGTACTATAGTCTGGTTGCCCATTCGGGCAACCACACTAATTAAGCTTAAAATGGGTACTTTCACCTGATTGGCTGAGATTTTGACACCTACCGAAAAAATTATTTTCTGTTTATTAAAGAGCTGGAGAGACAGGGAGACATCTGTTACTGAAAAAACACTCTATAGCAATGATTACTATCAGAATATAGTATTTTAACCTTTTAAACTTGTATAGCAGAATGTTAAATGTTTCAGGAACAACGGCGCAGTGGGTATCTGCTAATAGATGAAGCTAGCGTCAGTCCATAAAATACAGATCGGGGAGTTCCAAGAGTTTGTACTGAATAATATAGTCCATGAGGGGAATTGAGTTCTACATAGATGCTTTTAAGCCTAAATGAGCGACCATTTCAAGCTGCTCGTAACTCTTTACAATAGAATAGCAGGAGATTATTAAAATTGTAGAACAGGTGTCAGAGACTTTGGATCTGCAGATATGGGCTACTCTAAAGCAATATGAGGCTCATTTCTGGAATGGATAACAGAGCATTCACAGGCATATTCAGACACAGTGGAGCCAACAGACAGAGACAGCCCACTGCTGTAGATTAGAAGCATGTCATATTTCTCATATTTATTATTTATGGGGAGAATTATGAAGGGAAAATAGCCAAAATATTTTGGCTGAAAGCATGGCAAAGTATGAAATTATTGTTCTTAGAACCCAACATATTGTGAGCTTCTAGAGCAGCTATTTTCAGTGTGCGACACCTGCGCACAACTATATATAAATCAGGAATTTATTTCAAGCCCAGATGATGTAAATTTGATTTAAGTTTTGACATCAGCATACCGTTTCACCTTCTGGAAATTCTATACGGGTTTTGAAGCCTTTACATTCCAACAGCACTGAACTCAAAGGCTTGAGCATGCATGCATGCATCCAACTAGGGCTGCACTTTTAGGCTAAAGTGATAATCCTGATAGTTTTGCTTAATATTGTAATCATGATTATTAATCACAATTACTGGTAATGAGGATTTCTGGTGGAGAAATATGTTTTCATAAATTTTTTGATGCCTTTGATTGTGTGTATCGGTGTCAGGTCTTTTGCCAATAATGCACCATGTAATGGCCTCTGTGATTTTATTGAAGGGGAGAATAATATTGTGGTTATTAATCATTTTGTAAGGGAAAGGTGTAACAGCTGACTAAATAAGATGTTTGAATTAATTGCCATGCTTCATGCTAAGGTATATAAAAAATCATGTGAAACCTGAAATCATGATTTTCGGTTATTTTTGATTAATTGTGCAGCCCTCCACCCAACGCCAAACACTATAACAGGAGCATATCATACTGTAGTTGTCTAGTCCAAATGTGCTCTCACCACGTGGAGTAGATGTTAAAGACGGGGTGCCGTGATTTTCTGTGATCCCCCCCCCCCCCCCCCTAAAACATAATCATCAGGTATTATGGTTATACTAGGAGGAAGGTTTTTTTCAAAAAAGTGTACAGAAATTGTTAAAATGTTTATGTGGACACGCCTCCAGTTCATTAAGTATACCTGGTTCTCACCTTAGCACCTCCTCCACCACCTTAGCACCACCCACCTGTCCTAGTCCCTCCTCCTCCTCATGCCCACACCTGTTGTGTTATGATAATGAGGGGGAGGGTATATTTTTATGTCACTAAAGGGCTGTTTTTCTATTGGCACGTTTGACCCTCAAGGTTTCAGCCTCCAGGTAGAAACTCAAAATAGTCAGAGAAGACATAAAACACCATAAAAACACCACCAGGGGGCTTAATGAAGTTCTATCAACCTCATAGACACATGAAAAACAGAAAAAGTGCAAAACCATGGCACCACCTCTTTAACCAATGTCATCAAAAGTCATGCAGCCATTTTTGCATGTGTTTAGGTTGAAACTTTATAGGATATTCATTCTAAGACCCAGCCACACCCAGGACATTCTATTCAAATGTACTAGAATGTACCCGCTCCACAATGTTGAGCTACATTCCAGCACTAGAGTGTAGCTTTTACTGTCTTATTGTCGTATTACTCACTGTGGTCATCTTGCACTTCGTAAAATACCAGCAGGATAAAGACTGTAATTTCAAAGACGTATAATTTAACATAACCAGTTTAAGTTCATGGGTAAGGGTTAACCCCTGGTGTAAAGCTATGCTTGGGTTCACTTTGTATCCAAGGTAATAGATAGGTAATAGATAGATTTAGAGAATTGTCAGAGTTATGTTGAGGGTGAGGTTGAGGGCAGGGCAGGGCCAAGGGACTCAGCTCTAGGAGACAGTGTCTCACTTTTAGCCCACAATGGTGTTTAAAAAGGGCTGGGCTTCCCTTTAATACATACATAGGCAGTAAAGATATGGTAAACTCTAGTAAAGGTCTGGGATTGAGCTTGGAATATGGTTGGATAACGACATCATAAAACGTAGTTCCAAGTATGTATGGAAAACCTCTGACTTGGGTTTCCCCCGTGAGGTTTCGAATCATTCCGATTATTTTTGTATTCAGTAAGCCTTTGGGGAACATTTGGGCTTCTGTGTATTTTCACAAACAAATGTTTTCACCGGTGTCTCCATTATATTTTTAGACATGGTGACATGGCCAAAAGGCTCAGGACTGCAAAAGTAGTAATCTCTCCCATTGACACTGTGGGCAGATGCTTGTAGGCTTAATGGGGTGCTTGTCCCCTGTTCAAACTCGCCAGTGGGCTGATGTCAGGCAGTAGAGTTGTGGGGTAAAGAAAGGGTGAGAGAAAATTGCTGTGACAAAGTCAGTGCATGACATGTAGGTTACAAAAGTGTTCAAAAGTCACGTCGTTCATCATAATTGGCTGCCAAAAACCAGAATGCAAATATCCTTGAGGAGCATGCTATTGTGTGTGTGTGTGTGTGTGTGTGTGTGTGTGTGTGTGTGTGTGTGTGTGTGTGTGTGTGTGTGTGTGTGTGTGTGTGTGTGTGTGTGTGTGTGTGTGTGTGTGTGTGTGTGCGCGCGTGCGCGCGCGCATGCGCGTTTGCACAGTATATATATACAGTGTGCACATATACTGTACGTGTGGGTCGACGAGTGCGCACACAAAGTAAAGATGATCTCATGTGTGTGTGTGTGTGTGTGTGTGTGCGTGCGTGCGTGCGTGCGTGCGTGCGTGCCTGTGTGTGTGATGGAGGGAGCAGAGTTTCTTTGAAGCATCAAAGAATCTCTTGACCAAGAAACTACCATGGGAAAACTGGAATCTTGGCAAAGAAAATCGGTTTTAATTGAGCAGAACTGTTCCTGTTATAAAGGCTGGCCACTTTATGAAGTTGAAAGATGATGGTTATTAAAATGAAACGGCAATCACTCATTCATAATATGAATGTCTGAGTAGATGTGATGTATGCATTTCTGCCCCATTGGCCTGGGAGGGGAAAGTGTAACATATGAACTGTTTCATATGCCAGTAAAATCTACGTCAGAAGTCCACACTAGAGCCCCACCGATGTCAGATTTCTGGGTCCGATCGCGATTTTGGCGATTTTGTCCTAGCCCATATATTACCAATGTTTTACATGAATATTTACATGAACATGAATATAGTTTTTATTTGAGAATAAACAAATAAATAAAAATAAACACAAATAACGTTTTGACAGCTACATTTTTATATACACTTTTATATAAAATAACATTTAACTTTAATCATTTAATGAACAAGTAAACTAAACAGACGGTGCGAAGCGGTTGCATAAATGCAGATACCGATGTAAAAAACAAAATTCAAATAATGGCTGACATATCCACCAAAACAACATAACCGCCGGGCTCTAGTCCACGCCCAACTAATAATCGACTTGTCTGTCACTGGTGGCCCCTTACACCAAAGCATCAACTAGGAGCCAGCTACTTTAGTCAGGTTCCTGCAGCCCTTAAGGCCTGCCTCGCCCTGTGACCCCCAGAATTTCACTCTGTCAATCACCAACAAGCTCCACAAGGAGCGGCAGAGGCAGCAAACATTGTATCAAACCTGACTTAAGCCAATCCTTGTGTGTGTGGTGTTCTCCAACCATTCACACTGACAGGTTAAATCCACTCCGTTGAAAAGAGCTTCCTCCAACATGGCAAACACTTAAAAGGCATAAAATGAAATTGGGAACTGACAGATCTTATGAGTGTGAACTATTGTTCTGCCATTTCAGTGGGGAAACATTTCTGCGGAAGACGATTACCCTGCAAGCTGCGAGCAAACAAGAGTGGTGACAGCGCACTGCTAAGCACATGGTGGGGGTGGGGGGTGGGTGATCTTGTCATTTCCGCTGAGCGTGCGATGTTGCATTTCAACAGCGCAAATGGGGAGGTTACGCATCATCACTTTTGTTTTCATGGGAATGTCGTGTACTGTACGTCAATTCAATGATGCGAATAAAATGTATACAAGAGTTACTGGGTCGTTCTGTCTACAGCTGCGGTCTTGTCACATTACAAACAATTTTGGGGCGTGAGCAGGCTACAGAATAGTCCAAATAATAAATCAGTAAGCGTCATTAGAGAGCTCACATACTATAATTCACTGGTTCTCAACGGAGAATCCTTGAGGGGCTTCCAGGGGGTCCCAAGCAAAATGATTGATTGTTAGGAACCAAATGGACACTTACAGGTGCATCCAATTATTTATATCCCTTTTTTCTACCAATTTAGTCATTCTGCCAATTAAGTCCTCCCCAAGCATTTCTGTTTTGCCCCACTGCTGGCAATTGAGCCAGCAGTGGCCTCCCTGGGAGGACATAACGCTTCCGCCCTACTCGTTCAACACCCCCCGCTGACAGGCGCAGTCCAGGCCAAAGGAGTACGTGCAGCCAAAGACCACCCTCCCCGCCTGGCTTCCCTCTCCCAATCACGGGCCACTTGTTCATATAGACCAGTGGTTCTCAACCAGTGGTCCGGGGACCACCAGTGGTCCTTGAGGGGCTTCCAGGTGGTCCCCAGCTAAATGATGGAGAGTTGGTAACCAAATGGACCCTTATAGATCTTTAACTCTTGAGAGTGTAAAATGAAACCAAATGGACCCGTCATTTTACGCTCTCAAGAGCTAAATTATTGTTAAAGTGCAAAACCACTTTGGTAGAGGTTTGGGTTGTGTAGTTACCTTGCCATGATGTAACTACAAAGGTGGACAAGAAATCAAAAATAATTGCTCCATTGATTAGAAATTGATAATTCTAAATTTGCTCCTCATTGACTTACATTGTACGGTAAAACAGCTCTTAAACTCACTCTTTTAGCACGTAAATGAACACGAATAAAGCTGATTCAGACAATATAGAGCATCACCGAACCCAGTACTGTTTGTTTTTGGGCGGTGAAACCGCCCCTATAAGTGAGATTTGGAAAAATGTACAAATATCTTGGGCAGTGAAACCGGCCCTAAAAGTTTGTAGAATTATCCTGCGCTGTGATTGGCCAATCACAATCTATTCAGGACTGTGATTGGCCAGTGTCACATGACACATGTGCATAGCCCTATGTGATTGGCCAGTGTCACATGACACATGTGCATAGCCCTATATAAGCAACCATAACTTAAAAAAAACCAAATTATTGTTTTTTTTAAGTTATGGTTTTGTCCATCATAAAGTGTGTTTTACAAAAGATAAATGTATTTATCTTTTGTACATGATTGATCGACTCCATTCAGTATTGTGATTAGCTAGCAAGACACATGCTGACACTAAGTGGCTCTTTCAGATCAAAGCATATATATTGGTTGACTCCATTCAGTATTGTGGTTAGCTAGGAAGACACCGCCCACTTCACACAGGGTGTGATTTT
>NC_137610.1:18947592-18952592 GCF_963280865.1 Gymnoscopelus braueri | reverse complement strand
TCATGTGGCAGAAATAGCAGATCTACAAGCTCACAAGTTCACAACACATCACAGTGCAAAGTGTTGTGAGCTTGTAGATCGGCTATTTTCAGTGTTCGACCCCCGGCACACATAAGTATAAATCCAGCTTTAAGATAATTAATGTTGAATATATATGTATTTTTTAACAAAATAGAAATGACTGTTTTGCCTTCTTATAGATTAAATATGTATATGGTTGGTTAGGGTGGACCTTGACGAGTTCAAAATATGCCAGTGGTCCGGAGCTCAAAAGAGTTTGAGAACTACTGCGTGAGATCATAATATGATGTACTTACTGTTGATGCCTTTCGTCAGTCAGTCATCCTCTGCATGAAGTTAAATGCCACCTATGAACAAAAGAGGAAGTAAGTCATGGGCTCATGGCAAGAAAACGTCCTAAAATGTCATTCTGTGGTCTTGGAAGAGGATTCTGGGTAGTTTGGGTCGCATTTTGGGAAAAGCCTATATATTTGTTTTTCTTCCTTTGATATCGAGTTAGCTTTCCACTTTGAATTGGAAATACAATTTAAAAACAAAATGAGCAACCGGCACGTAATTAAAACGTCCCTTTCAATGAACTTTATAACAGCTTTATTTATTTCTTTACGATGTTTACTGTTTATTCTCTCTATGAAACATTTACCACCCTGGTTTTCTTTCACCTCCTGGAAAGAATTAACACAGAAAGCTTGGAGCGAACAATATTGCTCAGAAAGGAAAAAGACAATAAATAAATGTGGGACTTGGAGCTATAGACCAGGCTAAATGTGTTTGATCAGATTTGGCAACCGAGATAAGGGACAGGAGGCGTTATTTTCTTTAAGGCCTGCGTGTGCCCTCTTTCCATCTCACTTCTGTCAAGATGCTCACTGATGCCCTTTATACTTTGATGCTCTGAGGATTTCTATATGGAATCCCACAGCCTGTGATGGTCTGCGGGCTGGGCGCAGACTGAGACAGACAAAGAGGAAGAGCCAGGGTCATGAGCCTCAGCAACACTGTGCCCTTCTCCAGATAAATCCAGCCAGACAGACACAGTTAATCTCGCAGGTTCAAAGCTCTTCTAAAGCACATGTGGCCTCAACCTGAACAGAGTTAGGAAGAGTGAGAGTGAGAGATACAGTACAGAGATAGAGAGACATACTGTAGAAAGAAAGAAAGAAAGAAAGAAAGAAAGAAAGAAAGAAAGAAAGAAATGAGAAGGCTGCAAGTGGTGTCATCTGGTACCAGCTGTGCGTGCATGTTTTTGTGTGTGTATGCGCTCGTGCGTGTGTGCGTGTGTGCGTGCGTGCGTGCGTGCGTGCGTATGTGTGTGTGTGTGTGTGTGTGTGTGTGTGTGTGTGTGTGTGTGTGTGAGAACAGTATACAGTACACATTGAGCCTGTGATGTTAATTCACAAATCAGTGGTAAACAGCTGTAGATGACCTCAGCCAACTTCATGAGGATATCAAGCCCTTCCCTGCGCTGGGCCATCCAGCCCTGGGAACATGACATGGATAGCTAGGGACAGAAGCAGCCTGAGTGTGAGTCAGACGGCTCTATCAAACCATGACCCTCATCAGAGAGTTCAGCATCGAGCAACACATCCTTTGGAGTGGTTTCTGAGACCGCACTGGCCATGTTAGAGCATACACACAGAGACCACTTTTATTAAAAGTGCACACACACACACACACACACACACACACACACACACACACACACACACACACACACACACACACACACACACACACACACACACACACACACACACACACACACACACACACACACACACACACACACAGCCACTTATCAGGTCTGCACGCACCCTCTTTGGACATTTTTAAAAACAGATTAAAAACGCACCTGTTCTCCCAGGCCTTTTAAATAATACCTCCTGCCTTGGAGAAATGGTTGGACACTTGCTTATGTTTTTCGTCTCCTTAGCTATTTGCCTTCCTGTTATGGCTTATATATTGATGCTTTTTTTTTTGTATATATTGATGATCCTTTTGTTTATTTGTATGTATTTGATGCTTTTGTTGTGTGTTTTTTAACCTTGATGTACAGCACTTTGGTCAGCCTTTGGTTGTTTTTAAATGTGCTTTATAAATAGAATTGACTTGACTTAACTTGATGGGTGTGTTTTAGGTGTAACATGAATTAATCCAATCATAGCGTCTTTTCCCATTCCCTTAAGACAAGTCCGGACTAAATTGATCCCAAATGACTTGCCATGGGGTCTATTTGCAGAATTGCCCCTGTCGTCCAGTTTCCCCAGCAGCCCCCATAGCATAAAGTGGAGCCCATAAGCATATCGCTAAGCTATTTGTTGCGGTTAAAAGTTTTTCCCTCATGAATCTGTTATCAGTTGTCATTACACACACATCCATGCCTTGGTTGTCCCACACAAGCCGCCACAGTCTCGTAAATCATGTTCTGGGGTGAGTGTTCGGCAAAACTGCCAATCAAAGTGCCTGTACTGGCCAATCACAGCGCGCCTTTTCCAGGACTTGGCAAAACACATAACAGCTGTATACGGCATCGGTCTGTTTAGCAGACTACGGCAGACTAATAACAGATTCATGAAAAATAAAATCACTTTTGACCGGAACAAATAGCATAAGTAGTGATATGCTTATGGAATCTGCTCTATGCTATGGGGGCTGCTGGGGAAACTGGACGACAGGGGCAATTCTGCAAATAGATCCCATCATTTGGGATCAATATGTGTAGGAAAAAGGCTACTGTATATGTTATTTTTGTCCGGACTTGTCCTTTAAGAGCGAGGTTCGCCTGCACAATGGTGCAGATGGAGGAGAAGCGAACAGACCAACTGACCGACATTGCCATCCTTAGAGCCGGACTGGTAGCTAAACATTCTTAACTGAAGTTCACTGTGCTGGTGTGATTAAAAAAGCATGGTTGCATCAAACAACTCACATCAGGACTAAATCCCAGGCAACCTGTGCGTGAAACAGACACAGATTGTTACACTCGCACACAGTAAGACACATATGATATGTGTTCGTTCACATTGGAAGCAGCAGATCTTCAACATCTGTGCCACATATTATATCTCATAGCAAAGATTCTTCTTGAAAATGTATAACCTTCCTGACAAGATAGGGAAAAAGAGCACTGTACTGTAGTGTAGTGTACTGTATACTGTATGACCAGGCATTTTAGATTAGTTATACACTTTCTATAAGCATATTGAGTTGAAATGTAAAAACATTACACAAATTAACCATTACTAAATAGGCAAAAAGGGCTTGAGTATATTTAGCAAAATAAAAAAAAAGGTCTGACCTGTGTGTGTGTGTGCGTGTGCGTGTGCGTGTGTGTGTGTGTGTGTGTGTGTGTGTGCGCGCGCGCGCGTGTGTGTGTGTTTGGGGGTGTTTGCACATGCGTATGGTATGTGACTTTGCTAACACACTGTTGCACTTTCTGTTTCCCCAAGTTTGAATGTGCGTACGAACACCTCTGAGCATGTCAGTGTGAGAGCTTGCATGTGAGAGCTTGCATGTGTGAGCGAATGTGTCTCTCTGCGGCCCATTCCCATTACCCGCGCATGGAGAACACACCAACGTTCTGAGTTTAAAGGTAAACACTTCCTGGTGATTCGGGCAGGGGGCGGGGGGGTCCTGCTGGAGGAAGGCTGCATCACTGAAGGCCAAACATTGCCATGCTCAATCTAAACAGATGATGTGAGAACCAGGGGACTCTAAAGAGTTCACAGTTCACCGACGGGAGAGGAAGAGGAGGGCCGCAGGAGGACATATATACGTCAACAAACTAGCAACAGCTGCACGTATTTTCACTCTACCAGTACTACTACCTTGTGGCATAGCAGTGGTGGCCATTTTGTGGTTCCACAGATAGAAAGCCCATTCATTTTTCCAATGAGATTTATTTTAAGTCTGGAACCAGGCTCCTGGTGAGTCATTACCATAAAACATTTGGTTTTGTGTCAAAACATTTTTGAAAACTGAAAAGGTTATTTATTAAATATAGTATATAATATAATTAAATATTCAAATAATTTAGAATTGTATTGTAAGTTGAAAGGAAAATATGAAAGTTGCAAGCATGAAAGGTAGTTTTTTGGATTTCCCATGGCATGGATTATATTTGTGCAATGTTTGTAGGCAATTGCACTACGGGTGTGCCGTCTATTCTAACTGTAGGATTATATCAAACGGATACAATGGGCATGCATTGTTCCAGACTTGCATCGTTCCTGAGTAGGCTGGTGGCACCAGTCTAGTACTTCTATAAATTACGCAAATCTCTGCATATATGGAGATCTGGTTGTTGAAAACCATCGACCGATATGCCCGTACAGTATACGGGCATATGTAATACGTAACATACGTAAACATTTCCTACTGAAACTCAGCAGGGAATACCAAGATGATTTGGGTTTTTTATTTAGTTTTTCACATTTATGTTAAATGTATTTTTTATCAAAAACAGTAAACAATACTCCATTTGGTGCAAAACAAAATAAAAATGTGTGGATTAAAACGGCAACAACATCAACACCCTTGTTGAGCTTGGTACCTTTTGGTATGATATGCAGTTTGTCAGTGCACACATTGTCAAAGGGAGTTAGAAAGCCGCCATGGGAGCTAATACAGACCAGAAGAATTCAGCTCCTATCTCATAATAACACATTCATTCAAACCAATGGAATCCTCCGCACTCAAGGTTTCTGTATTGCTATGTCATGTGTACAGGTTGTTCTGGTTCTACAGACATTGTAGCAGCATTAATAATAATAAACATACTGTATATACACAATGTAAAAAGAAAGGAATAATAAAGAAAGAAGTTTGACGACCATTGTCCTAGCGCCTTAAAATTATTATCTGTGTGTGTGTGTGTGTGTGTGTGTGTGCGTGCGTGCGTGCGTGCGTGCGTGCGTGCGTGCGTGCGTGCGTGCGTGCGTGCGTGCGTGCGTGCGTGCGTGCGTGCGTGCGTGCGTGCG
>NC_137610.1:18570092-18942592 GCF_963280865.1 Gymnoscopelus braueri | reverse complement strand
CTCTCAACTCCAGCCAAAGTGTGGATTCCACTCTCCACCTGATAGCATCACTGCCTCTGGTTACACTATCAAACACATGGAGAAGGGAGGGGCTCTCAACCTGCAACAACCAACACCATTTGATCTCCTTCACTGATAACTGACAAAGTCATTACGAAAGGCAGCGAAAGGCAGAGAAGTAGAAGAGGAACTGAGAGAAAGAGAGAGGAGAGAGTGTGTGTGTGTCTCTGTGTGTGTGTGTGTGTGTGTGTGTGTGTGTGTGTGTGTGTGTGTGTGTGTGTGTGTGTGTGTGTGTGTGTGTGTGTGTGTGTGTGTGTGTGTGTGCGTGTGCGTGTGTGTACATGCGTGTGCATATGCTGCAGATGTTGTTGGTGCATCTGGGAATGGAAAGTAGAGAATTCCGGGCGCTTGGAGTGCCTTTGCCACTGTGTGTCATACCAGGCTGCAATTAGGATGATTTAAATGCAGTCTAGAGTTTGTTCATTGTCTTGCATGCGTGACATCCACAGTACAGTACGTCACGTTGGAAAAAAGACATCTCTAGGGTAGATAACCTAGTATTTTTGGGTAAAAAAAAAATGTCTTTGGTTAAAAGTAGCATATCATTATATTGCTGTCGGCCAGAAACCTCATATCTGCGTAATTCCACTTCTTATGTTTTTTGTTTTTCTTTTGTGCCCCCCTACTTCATGAAGTTCATCATACCACAGAGTCACACAAAAGCAGCAAAAATAGCCAATCTACAAGCTCACATTAGATCGGCTATAGGATTTTTAAAGTGTGTCTGTGGATTTTATAAATATTGAATCAGTGAAAAATATTAACAAGAGCTTGTTGTGACTAAATAATAACTATATTGGAACACAGTTTTTTTTTTCCATTGTCTGAAAAGTACACCTTGTGGACATACAAGGTTTCAACCCGACAGCGACGATATGTAAGCTGTTGCTTCACTCTGTTCCCCGAATTCACTGTTTACCTTGTGAGTTATTCTTACATACAAAGGTAAAACATAAGGTTGAGTTTACGGTAACAGGGACCACAACGCAGGCTGCAAGTTGTCACACTGTGAAACATACTGTATATCAGACAGGAGTCTTCAACGTTTTTCAGGGCAAGGACCCCCTAGCTGAGAGAGAGATGAAGCAGTGACCCTCACTACATATTGTATGAAATTGTGTTGCAGATTAAACTTTTCATAGATTTCATAGATAGCTTCATAGACTTGTTTGACACACATTATCTTTTCTATTAATATGTGGGATTCATGCTAATGTATATTTTCAGACAGTTAACCTCATTATTTTGTCAACTTGACCGTTGGCTCTGTACTTGGTCTGCTCTTTTTCCCTCTACACCAACTCTCCAAAAATAGCAGATCTACAAGCTCACAACGCCTCGTGCGAGCTTGTAGATCTGCTACTTGTAGATCGGCTAATGTTCCCCATCACACAAAGATTTGGCGGACCGCCTGGAATTACTCTGAGGACCCCCTAGGGGTCCCGGACCCCCTGTTGAAGACCCCTGCTGTATATAACAAAACGACACTGGATGATATACAACATAGTTTTGCAACTACATGGCAATGTGGTTGGTGGTATGCAAGAACAAGCTTGCAGTGGGGACACAAGTGGCATGCATGTGACATTTTCACAAGTAACTACTGTAAGTACATTTACTTTACTTCATGTACTGTACTTAAGTACATTTTTGAGATATTTGTACTTTACTGGAGTATTTCCAATTTTCTGTAACTTCCAACTTACTTCCAACTTTTACTTCTACTCCACTACATCTCAGAGGCAATTATTATACTTTTACTCCACTACAATTATTTGAAAACTTTAGTTACTAGTTACTTTGTAGATTATTATTACAAAACATACATTAACCACTTCAGCCCAATATGCATTTACTGTAGGCCATTTGAAAATAGCCGACAACAAGCTCACAATGCGTCACGATGCGACACATTGTGAGCTTGTAGATCTGCTACTTTCAAATGATTTGTATACATTTTATACATGTGAAATGGGACATTCTACATAATGAGTACTTTCTACTTTTGGTACTTTAAGTACATTTTGATACCAATACTTTTGTACTTTTACTCAAGTACATTTTCCAGGCTATTACTTATTTTAGTATTTCTACATTGCAGTATTGATACTTTTACTTAAGTAAAACATGTGAGTACTTTTTACACCACTGGTCACTTGTCTCTCCTCAGTAGTCTTTGAAACCCTGTACTTAACCTCGAATCACTGTACTCTATGCGGCCGTCAAAGCCCTGTCGGAGAAGCCCTTAGCATTGTAGTGCTAGGGGCTGAGCGGAGGGCAGGAGTCTTGGTGCGTAGGGCTCTTGTAAAACCAGGGAGACCTGTCTGCACTATATAAAAGACATCAGTGAGGCCTCACTAACACTGGGACCGATCCCTGAACAAGCCTGACCTCTCAGCCTCCAACACAGGATTTCACCACCTACTCGCGGCACTTTGGTAGGATGTGCTTGACTGAATAGGCCAGGAGTGTGTGTATGTGTGCATTTGTATAAGCATGACTGCGTGTGTGTGTGTGTGTGTGTGTGTGTGTGTGTGTGTGTGTGTGTGTGTGTGTGTGTGTGTGTGTGTGTGTGTGTGTGTCTGTGTGTGTGTGTGTGTGTGTGTGTGTGTGTGTGCGCGAGCACATTCAACCCAATGTGTATTTCTTATTCTCTCTGGCGGAGGGGCTGATGTGTGTATCTTGGCTCTACTGCTACTGAAATTGAGATGAAAAATGAGCATGGACAGCAGGCTACCTGTTATCACTTCAAATATTTTCTTTCCACATTCCCAGAGTTTAACTTCAACAAATGACTGCAAATTAGATTAAATGTGGCTAATGTCATTTAAATCAATCTCTTTTTCAGTGGACGGTTTCATGCGACCGGGCTCCGCGGTAGACCGATGCTGAGGGGACCAAGTTCAAAGGTCATGGACTATTATTAACTATGATGAGCCAGCTTTCATGTCGTAACCAATCGAAAATGAATCCAGAAATCATGTGTGTAGCGTTATTACATAAGACATTCCATGCAGTGCCAAGGAGAGATCCATCAATTACTGTGGAAAGACTGAGAGGTTTCTGGCATAGTTCTTGAGCTGCTTAAATCTAACATTTGCCCTACGTGACAACTTTTCAAAATAAGATAACTCTGCAAAGGATATCACAGTATTTCATCCTGATCATGGAAATCTACTTAAGATCTTACGTATTTGACCATACCGTTTTTTTGCCGATATATCAGCCATGTTTTGACATGGAATCCGCAATTATGCAGCCGATATGTCCTGATAAAAAAAGTCAAACATTATCCAAAATAGCCGATCTACAAGTTCACAATGTGTCGTATCACGAGGTGTAGTGAGCTTTTAGATCGGCTATTTTTGAAAATATTTCAATAGGGCTTAAAGGAGTAGTTCACCCATTACATTACTTATTTTCTATCAATTACACACCCTATAAAGCCTTGAATTCATGGAGATTATTTCGTTTTTGTCACATTCCTGAGCCAATAATTTGATGACCGGGTCATTGGTCAATAGGAGACTTAGTAGGAGACTCTTTGAGTCTCTTTGACTCTTTAAGTCTCCTACCAGAGACTCCGTCGGTCATCAAATTATTGGCTTAGGAATGTGACAAAAACAAAAAAAAAATCCATGAATTGAAGGTTTCATGGGGTGTGTAATTGATAGAAAATAAGATTTTTTTTGGGGGTGAACTACTTCTTTAAGGTTAAATCCTTTAATTAAATCAAATTCAATTAATATAATAAATAATGTTCTTTTTAAAGAACATCTTGTAGTCCAAAATGTAATTGGCCCGGCACCTAGGCTCCAATGCTGCAGCCTTTGCTGCGTGTCACTCCCAATCTCTCTCTCCCCATTTCCTGTCTAACTTCACTTCACTATCAATAAAGGCATAAAAAGCCAACAAAAATAAAATAAAAAACTGAATCAACCCAAAAATCTCAGGCTCTATCCTAAATGGCACTGACTACTGCATGGTCACAGAAACATTTTGGCCTATTTGGATCCAAGCAAGTAGGCTCAGCGAAAGTCCCATGTTTTATCTGTTTTTCAGAAAATTGCCCGGTTCCATCCCCATTGAAAATTTGGCAAGAACTTCGCTACAGTAGTTCAAGGAATATAGAAGCAATCTAGCAATATCTTTTCATAGTCAGGAATTATATTGGAAGAGCTGTGAAGCCAACTCATGTAGTAGTTCTTAAAGTCTGAAGCAAAAGTAACGATTTATTGAAGCTTTGGCTGTACAGACTACTATTATCCTGTCAATACTGCCTATTAAGTCTGAGTTGACTTAACCACATGAATATGAAGGGATGGCAGAAAAGAACTGGCAACTTGCGCTTAGCCCTCTGTTTAATGTCCCCATCATTGTGCCTGAACCCCTTGGTTATGTTCCTATTACCTCATCATCAGGCATCACTGTGGGTCATGTCTACAGAGAGTAGCGCCCCCTGGAGTTCATCCAGCCAGGGCCAAGGAACCCAGCTCAACTCTGGAAAACCAAACCAGCGGTGTGGGACCGCTGCCCGTCATTTCGTTTCAGCTGCTTGTCAGGTGGGCGCCGTTAGGGCGCATTGTGCGAACGGTGCTGGCAAGCGCATGAAGCCAGCATCCTGTATGGTGGAGTCAACTGACGAAATCTTGTCAAACAAGACACTGAAAAAATGCCTGTTGCGTAATTCATGATTAGAAAGCCAAGACTGACGAACCCGATATCTGTACAGAGTCACACAAGGCCTACATCTGCCACACAACTGTCATTCCAACAGCATCTGACATGAACGGTAGCACACGACACCATACAGGCCTCTATAGCTTTTGGCAGAAGCTGGGTTTATTAGGTTAGAGATACAATAGGCTCACCGATATGAACACGGGATCCAGCAGGACTCTGTGTTTCATAAGAGAGTCTCAGTGAAAACGTGGCACTGTTTATGATTCCTGCTAATAAAAAAACGTCAGGAGCCTTCCTGTTTTGTCTTCACACCAGCATAAGAGCGGGCAATCATTCAGGCCTCAGAATTCCTCAGTGTGTTTTCTTTGCCCTGGTAATAAAGGCTGCAGCTTGACCCCGGCACAGAGCCATGTCTGTTACTCTCCAAGGGCTTCAATCAGGATGTAAAATATGCCATAAATTGTGGATTTTTATGGTTTTTACTCTGTAGGTGTGCACTTGACAGCGGGCTCAGAGCTTCAGAGGCGCTGAGGACTATGCGGCTAGCATGCTTAAGATACCAGACAAAACAAGTGCAGATAGGTCCCGTGCATTGGCCATGTCTGAAGGTGTTACCAGCTGCAAGAACCTGGCAACCCTGCAGCACAGCCAAAGTTAACAAAATATAATGACCTCAACTTTGCCTGATTGCTTTTATTGAAGGGATCATTTAATTTAATGTTTTGATTGAAGAAGAAAAAAGCTTTTATAAAGAGCATATTTTTCCATCTGAACTGTGTATTTTTCCATCATAAACTTTGGCTCATAATTGATTTACTGATCAAAAGCCTAATTATTTGTATTAGATCTATTATTTAAATTAGAATTATGACATATAATAATATAATCTCCCTGTTTATACAACTAATGCTGTTTTTATTATTACTTTGGTGAGTTGCAAAAATGGCAAATCAAATTATTATTTATGTTATAATTAATACAATCTCCCTGTTTATAAAAAATATTGCTGTTGATATTGTATGAAAGATTACTTTGATAAGTAGCAAAATTGGCTTCCATACTTTAAAGTTCATATTCTTGTCCGTGTCCGAATATTACAATGGCAAATTGCACACGAGAAAAGAATACTATGAGTTCTGTCAAAAAGAACAAGAAAACACAAATCCTGGCTGTGCGCAGCGTACAACCATAACATGATCAAACATCTAAGCTGCAGCTCATCAGTCCCCCCGTCTTGAACAAACCCACCAAATCTCAACATTTACAGCTAACAATAACAGCGAATATCAACAAAAGCACTGAACGCTAGCACTCCCACTGTCCATATCTAAGAACACCACAAGGCACACTGTACATCCATGAATACTTAGAATCCAAACCACAGCAATCTGAAAGAGAATAACAAAGGACACATGCACGCATACGCGCCAAAGTCACAGACGTGCACGCTCACACGCACACAGACATTTTGCATGCTGGTGGTAGATAGGGTGCCTATGCCTGATGGAAAATTAAAAAAAATCTTTTCCATTCTGCAATAGAGCCAAAGGTGGAGGGGCAACTTACTGCAAAGATCTAATTACAGACTAACACACTGCAGCTGCTTGCTAACTCCATTTTCCTCTTCTCTCCTACCTACCTTACTTGATTTCTTTTTTCTTATTTGTCATTCCTCCTCTTTACCTCCATCTTCTTTTCTACTGTCTTTATTGATAGTACAGTGAATATTAGACAGGAAACAAGGTCAGAGAACAGGAGAATGTCATAAAGCAAATGGTACGTTCGGCTGCGGAAATCGAACCAGGGACCCACTGTCAGGCATCATCAGGACCGCCTTACGCGCCTTAACCACTTGGCTATTGACAAATAGAAAAAAGAAAACTGTCGTTTTCTTGCACTTTAATATGCTTGAACTGTTCCTACCTAAACAGCTGTAAAGTATAGAAGATATTGTGAAGTTGTTTACATAAAGTATTGTGGCAGGCAGCTACTGAAAAAAATGCTGTTGGTGTATATAATATACCAAGATCATTATGCACGAGGACATACACTTTTTTGCTCTTTTTTGCACTCTGTCTCTGTCTTTTTTGACGGTTTTATTATTGTTATTATTACCTATGCTGCTGCATTGTCTGAAGGAAGCCGAACAAAAATAAGTTTACTCTTATGTGTCTTATGTGAGTCTTTATTTGATAGGTGGAGAGAGACAGGATCCACAGAGAAATTGAGTAGGGAAACGACATGCAGCAAATGGTCTGGCCGGCCGGGAATCGAACCAGGGACTCGCTGTCAGGCATTAGAGCCCACATGGTACTGTACATGCCTTAACCACTCTGCCTTCCTTTCTAATAGGCTAATAGTTGTATTTAATTTTTTGTTTTCCAGACTTTGCACACAACTTTTATAGATGTAGATGTTTTATATCGCACATTCCACCAGAAGTTCCCCCTTATAAATGTATTGCCGTCAGATGTTCCACTGAATATCTAACTGTCTGTGACTTCAACAGCAACAACAACTGGGACCCCCTTCTGAATCATGCACAGGGGCGGTCCAGGGTGGGACTCCAAGCACCTCTTGCTTGGAGTCAGGATCAGCCCTCCATTCTGTTTTCTTCATAAAATCCTGAATCACTTTTGATAATCTACCACTGGACCTATTCCCCCCAAAACGCACATTGGATTTTTCTTTCGCATCCAACTCTGATGAACAATCCTGCTATTCTACTTAGCACGCCAAAACACACTTGCAGAGGAAACAATTTTCTGAGTGGGTCTGACGCACAGTAAATCCTGGCCATGGCATTGTAATATTTATCAACTAAGTGAACAGGTTATGTCGACACTGGCTAGACTGTGGGCTTTATTCCTATGATTTCAACATAGATTTGCTGTTCACAAAGTAGAATTATCAGGGGGGAGAGTGTGCGTCCGATGGATGTGTCAATAGTGAGTTTACTGCGTCTTTTTGGATTTTAAAGGTGTTGTAAATGAGATTTTTGGTTAAAAACGTTTATGTTAGAAGGTTAAAGCTCTATATCCCGATAGTAATCATTGCTATATAGTGTTTGTGCAGAAACAGGGGTCTCCCGGTCTCTCCAGCTCTTTAGTAAACAGAAAATACATGTTCAGGTAGGTCACCAATTTCATCCAATCAGGAGAGAGAACCCCCACAAATATCATGTATCAGTTTCTGTTCCAGTTCCAATTTTGTGTGCTCATTTTATTTAATCACTTCAGAATTTCCCTTGTTGATCCTGTATCTTGTATGAGTTCTCTCCTGAGGGGATGAAATTGCTATCCTGACCTGAAAATGTATTTTCTGTTTACTAAGCAGCTGGAGATAAGTGGCAAGTAAGTAAGTTAGTAAGTAACTAAAGGAGACCCCTGTTATTGAACAAACACTCTATAGCAATGATTACTATGGGAATATAGAGCTATATAACACTTATTTTAACAGCAACATATCACTTACAGCGCCTTTAATGGGTCACAGATGCAGGACGTATACCTGTGAAACACAAACAAAACCCTGGGGCATTAAGGCTTTTCACAATTTTTCATGCTGACATCTCAATATAATATCATATTGATTAGATGGAGGTCTAGAAACAGACAAAACAGTGTAAGTCAGCAAAACACACCAACAAACCACATGTATGTATGATTTATTACTGATATTAGTGCAACACACTCCCATACATTAATGGTCTGAATGAGTCGCAGTGGGAATCAATAGTCTACTGTAGGACTTGTTGCTGTGCAGTGTGTGTGAGAGTTCAGGGATAATCCCTGAGTATTAGTGTTTCATTTGCTGATCAGGGCGGCGAGGTTTGTGGTATTATTCTACCCACGCTGTTGTGTTTGTGTTTGACAGAGAGTAATGTGAAAATCCTTAAAGAAAACAAGCAATTTGTCGTCTTCACAATGGCTGATTCTTACAAGCAGGGAAAAGCCAGGTAGGATATTGTGATTCTGTCAAGTGCTGACATATTTCTTTGGCATTAGTCCACAGGAAGGAAACGGGAACATTGCAATTACCCAGCAGTTAATGACTGTTGGAATCAAGGTGCTGAGTACAGCGGTGGCCATTCATTTAGTGTAGTGATTGATAACCGGATTATCAAAGTGTGGGGATAGAGCCTAGAGTAGTCTCTCATAACCCCAAGAGTTGGCATTACCACAGGGATTATGGTGATATCAACAGGAATGCTCACGCCTACCATGTAAATGTAAACTGTAAATGTCAGTGGATTAACTGTCTAACAAAGTGTTGGACGCTTCAGTAAATCACCTGAAGACAGTGAGAATTAAATACCTTGAGATTTGGCAAGCCTGTTAGCGAGTGACCTCGAAGGCCCGCGGCTTCATTGAGGAAGCAAGAAAAAGGAAAGAGACATCATCTTCTGTCTGGCTTGAAGGTTTCCACAGTCAACTCCTCCGTGTGCCAGAGCAGAGCGGAGCGAAACATGCTGAGCATCACATTGTAAATTAAGGGGCTTCTGCTAACTGATGGCTTTTCCAGACACCACACCGCGGAGTGTACACACCATAGAGAACCTGAGAAGGTGTCTTACGGCGGTGGATATAAACAGAGCTAAAAATACCCTGTGAGGAAATACAAACAGCAACCTGATGCCTACAGTAAAGTTCTGCTCCATTACTCAACAAAGAGAAAAGCAAAAGAGTGATGGTGAGTGTCTTTCCTGCGAACCACTGAGAAACCACGTGAGGCTCCCCGAAACCACCTAATGGAGAGAGCCATTCCAATATCAGCAAAAGTTGTGTGTGTGTGTGTGTGTGTGTGTGTGTGTGTGTGTGTGTGTGTGTGTGTGTGTGTGTGTGTGTGTGTGTGTGTGTGTGTGTGTGTGTGTGTGTGTGTGTGTGTGTGTGTGTGTGTGTGTGCGCGCGCGCCCCCAGAGGTCCCTTCTCTCTACTAGTGGAATTTACTGCATATGCTATCATATGTCTGTAAATGTCTTAGTCACTTTCACTGACTAACTAGCCAGTATATACTGGCTACTACCTGCTGAACCCATTTGTTTCCATTAGTATCACTATAAAGAGCAAATAAGAGTCAAGTGGACATTCCTCAGTAACCGAAGTGCCCATTTTCACCTATTTGACGAGAACCTTGGGATGTGCAACATCAAACCCGAATGTAAAATAAAGAAACCCTGAACTATCCCTTTAACACTGCAAGCTACAGTAAATGGACCATGCCAAAACACAATAGTGTCTTTTTAACCCGAGCAAGGAAAGCTTCTAGTCTCATGGGTGAAGAGAGTGATGGTGGAGTGTATGTGGAACCAGGGTGAACATGTTGAGAGCTGCCTGGTGCCTGTCAGTTCCACACTCTGTATGCAGAACTGTCTTTTCTGGGAGCTAATACTCCATATACAATGCCTTTCCACGCTGCAAATGAGTCCTGGGCCTACAGTATCTGCTTACACGCTCTGCTAATAAGCCCAGGTTTGCAGTATCCACTTACACATTGCTGAGTTGATGGGCTATGATGGGAAAATTGCAGGTCTGTTGATTCCCCCATAGGTTGAGGGCGGAGACGGGAATAAAACGAAATGCAAATTGTCACAGGACAAGAACTGCGCTGAAGCACACAGCCCCTGATGATTGAAAGGATGCACACAATGAGATGGACCACAGAGTGGCCTTGTGGCCACTTGGGACAGCGATACGTCCAGAGCCTCACCACGGGTTATACAAGAGCTTGACCAGACTGTGACCGACTAATCCCAAAGTTAGCGGCACCGTCCCTGAGCCACGCTCTGGTGTTGGCTCAGGACGCGGTGTCAGTGCCATGATGGATAGGACGGTGGTGAAGCGCTTTGAGTGCATTTCATGAATCCAAACATTGGCCCGGTTAAATATGTTACAGTAAAGCCACTGTGTTTGCCTGTTGACTGTGAGGCACGCGAGTCTCACTGTCGCAACACACAGTAATCTCCTCTCCTAAAGCATCTCTGCCTTGAAAAAAAATAAACAAATTCTACCTCGGCACAAGATAGTAGACAGCAAGGGAGTGGAGAGAGAGGTTAGTAGCATGTGATGGCAGAGACATGGGATGGATAATTTGCTAAATCCGGAAAAGCCATCTGTGTCATTTTAAGATTTATTTGGCTATAAAAAAATTGCAGATATACAAGCTCGTAGCTAATCGTGAAAATGTGTGCAAATCTTTGCAAATGTCTTCTAAATCCCAACAGTTTTCTGAAAAACGTTGCTATAATATCAGTGATTCTCAAACTTTTTCATGTCAAGGGACCACCCAAAATGATATGTATTTGGCCTCCGACCCCCATCAAAATATGTTGTTCCAGGGACCCCCAGAGGCAAAGATTTGAGTAAAAAAATATATGTATTCAAAGATTTTGCGCGTTTCTGTAAAATCTACTCCCATTCTACAGCATTTTCTACAAATCCCTTGAAAAGTTCTCAAGCGAGTTGCCAGTGAACGAGGCCCTGGCAGCACAGTGCAACACAGTGAGCTTAAACAGAGGAGATAGTGAGAGTGAGTGAAACTATGGACGACGGGCATGTTGCCAGGAGGACGTCCGGCTGGCAGGGTATGGTGCCTTGCGCTGAGGCGGGGGGGGGGGGGGCAGGCCAGAGCCTTATTGGAGCTGCTCCAGGATATAGCATGAGATGCTGGAGCAGCTCCAGGCCAGCTGGGGATCAGGAGAGTCAAGTCCCACAGTAACCTGGAACTGTGCAGGCGCCGGCCACACCGCTGACAGATTTATCAACCTGGGCCCCACTTGGAGGAACGGCCTGCTTAACCCATTCAGTCCGGGAAACGCAGCTCTGTCATTTTTAGATTTCTTTGGCTGTTCATGAATAGCAGATATACAAGCTTGTAGCGCGGCAAAGAGTGCTTGTAGATCTGCTATTTTTGAAAAATCGTGAAAATGTGTGCAAATCTTTGAATATGTATCCTACAAATGTCTTCTAAATCCTAACCGTTTAAAAAAAAGAAACGTATGTTGCTATATCAGTGGTGCTTTCATGTCAAGGACCCCCAAAATGACATGTATTTGACCGCGGACCCCCATCTCAAAATATGTTGTTCCATGGACCCCCAGAAGCACAGATTTGAGTTACAAATGTTCGCTTTAAAAATATATATATATTCAAAGATTTGCACAAATGTTCACGATAAAAAAAAAAAATGCAGATCTACAAGCTCATATGAGCTTGTAGATCTGTCTATTTTTTAATAGCCAAAGAAATTTCAAATGACAGATACGCTCCCGGATTGAATGGGTTAAACTACAACATACTGTAGGTAAGACCGCTACCCCCCCCCCCCTCCTCTCTCCTTTTCTCTTTCTACTTCATTTAGTCCCCTAGTTTCCTTAAATATTTTCTAGGTTTATGGTATTTGACTTTAACTTCCATCGATTACCTGATTCACATTTTTCCAGTGCTTGACCTCAGACAAACTACATCTCACGGCTAGTAGATCATTTAAATTATTCTCCTCACTCCGACTACATCCCAAAACTTTCCATGATTGCACGAAGCCAAAGCATCCCCATCTTCAATCTTACATTTCATGCTGACCAGTAACCAGTAACTATTACTTCCTTGGAAACCCTTATTATTAACCACGCTTTCATCCTGGCGTCCCTATTTTGTGCTATAGGTGAGAATTTTCTAAATGTTCACGAGTTCATGATTTTCCATTTAACCCATTCAATCCGGGATTTGTCATTTTAAGATTTCTTTGGCTATTCAAAAATAGCAGACATACACGCTCATAGCGCGGCACCGAGGGCCACGCTACGAGCTTGTAGATCTGCAATTTCTTTGAAAAATCCTGAAAATGTGTGCAAATCTTTACAAATGTCTTCTGAATCCTAACAGTTTTCTGAAACACTTATGTTGCTATAATATCAGTGGTTCTCAAACATTTTCATGTCAAGGACCACCCAAAATTATATGTATTTGGCCGCCGACCCCCATCAAAATATGTTGTTCCAGGGACCCTCAAGAGTTAAAAAATATTGTTTAAAAAAACATATGTATTCAAAGATCTTTCTAAAATAGCAGTTCTACAAGCTTGTAGCACGGCACCAAGTGCCGCCCTACGAGCTTGTAGATCTGCTATTTTTTGAATAGCCAAAGTATAACATAATGGTTATAGCTGAAATCTAAAATGACACAGATGCGTTCCCAGATTGAATGGGTTAAAAAAAAAAAGCGAATCTACAAGCGCAGCTATTTTAGAATACATTTTTTTTTCAAAGAATTGGTTGGTGGCTAAGGCAAATCCAACGCACTGTACCAGGAGCCATAATAAAACAGTGGAATAGGGCTGGCATGAGGAGGAGAGAAGAGGTTGGGAGGAGGAGAAAGGAGCAGCCATGGAGAAGCTGTGCTGTTGGGGCTGAGGTGAGAGCTGAGCTGAACACCTGCCTGGCTGATTAAGCCACAGACAATGAGCCCTCTGTTGCGACATGTCCACCTGTCTGCAGGCTAGAGGCCCTCTGCTCTACCTGTCCAACCCTGAATTCCTCCTGGCCCCTCCCTATAGCCTCTGTCCACCTCAGGGTCTGCTTGATAGTCGTATAATCACACACACACGCACACGCACACGCACACACACACACACACACACACACACACACACACACACACACGCACCGTGTGCAGTAAGAGGGGAGAATGATTTGAAATTACCTTGTCACCATCTCCAACAGTCCTGCAGAAATGACCTTTTTAAATCACTTTAATAAGTAACACACAGCAGCATATATACATCATCAATCCTCCTTCCTCCTCCCCTTCATATCAGTGTCTCTGGTAAATCAGCAGGTTATATTGATCCTAGAACTGTTCAACTGGCTAGTGTTTCAATAGGTAACAGTAACTTAAGGGACATCTGCATTTCAATCTGAAGACATCAGTAAACAGGGTTGGAAACTGTGGCCGAAAGCGTACAGTACATTCGATGACTGTGATGCTCTTACTACTGTGATATGTAAGGGAAAACAGAAGGGAGGATCTTCCTCAGGTGACTGAGAATATCAATGCAGGATGTGATCAGACTGTGTCAACTGTCCGTCGACAACTACATAGAGAGGGATGTTATATTAGGGGTGCAGTGTATAAATGTCTCATTACAAAAACACATGCACATTTGACAGTTCAGTCCTGCAAACTGTGTAAAAACCATATGCACAGGTCTATACAGATGTGGAAAAAGTGATATGGTCAGATGAGTCATCCTTCACCATATTCTCCACAAGTGTGAGTGTGCACATGTGTGGCTACACCAAGAGAATGGTACAGGCCTGAATGCTTAACCTCAACAGTGAGGGGGTCCAGTGGCTCTGTTATGCTGTCACAGCGCGACGCGTTGTGAGCTTGTCGATCTGCTATTTTCTGCGAAAGCTTTCCCCACAATACAGATGCTGGGGTTTAAGTGGTTAAGATGTTTCCGTTTCCAAGGTGGCCTCTCTACCCGTTCAGCTATGGCCGGATTGGCCGCCCCTTCTTCCCATCTATCCTGATGGGAATGGTCTCTTCCAGGATAACAAACCCAATGAGGGAATATCGTTTTGTCAGCAGAGTTCCAGAGGTTTGTACAATCTATGCCAAGACGTGTTGAAACTGTTCTGGCGACTCGTGGTGGCCAAACACCTTATTAAGACACTGTTGGTCTTCCCTTTAATTTGTCACCTGTCTGCAGATGTCTGCGTTTCATTCTCACTGCTGTTGCTGTTATGACACCTGAATTTCCCTCCAGGGATCAATATAGGTTTATCTAATCTTGTAAGACATCTATGCGGCTCTGCTCCAAGACAAGCTGTCATTTTATTTATTTATTTTTACAACAGTGTATTTTTTGCACGTGTGTGTGTGTGGCTGTGGATGGGTGGGTGTGTGTTTGTGAATAGTGATGAAATGGACCCAAAGGAATTAACACATTGGATTTGCACA
Source organism: Gymnoscopelus braueri (assembly GCF_963280865.1). Classification (NCBI taxonomy): domain Eukaryota; kingdom Metazoa; phylum Chordata; class Actinopteri; order Myctophiformes; family Myctophidae; genus Gymnoscopelus; species Gymnoscopelus braueri. The sequence goes on along the minus strand of NC_137610.1, from coordinate 18,927,887 downwards.
ACATAGGAATGTCAGATGAATACATAGCCTACGTAACCTTTTCCCACGTGTACAGTGTGTGCACGTGGGGGGGGGGGTCTGTGTGTGTACGTGGGAATATTGAGACATTCGCTACAGTAACGTGCGTAAAGGAATTAAAGGCACACACTGCTGGGAATCTGGACATACTGTGAAGAGGTTTTCAGGAATTGCCAAAAGAAATGGTCAAAACAATAGAAAAAAAGAAAATAAAGAGAGTGTAAATAGACTAGGCTACAGCCCAGGACTACAGTTACAACAGTTAACATATTTTTGCATGTTTGAATGGATAAAAAATAATTACCCCTCTCCAAACAATCCGAACAATGCAGTGCATTTTGAAAGCTTACAAAAGCGCGATTTTACGGGGCTGGGAGTATGGGGGGGGGGGGGGGGGGGGTTGGGTCTGTGTGTGTACGTGGGAATCTTGAATGAGACATTCACTACAGTAACGTGCGTAAAGGAATTAAAGGCACACACTGCTGGGAATCTGGACATACTGTAAGGTTTTCAGGAATTGCTCTGTCCATCGGCCAAAACCAACAAAGACCTCCTTATCACCATGCTCCTCCGTCTCTGGACCAATTCTAACCCATCCTAGAGTGCCTCACGCCCCACACATACCCTCTGTGGACCACGGCCTGCGTCCCATGAAGAATGCAAAAGGGTATCACGGACTCAGTGATGAATGATGTGTGAATGATGTGCACTGCAACACTGAGTGTTAGTTTAACACTGAGAGTGTGCAAATGTAACCAAATAGATCCGCCAATTGATGCTTAATTCACTCCTGATGTGTATAACTATGTTTAAGAAAAAGAGACAGCTTGGCCGATTTCAACAAACACAATTGGTCGTGTTCCTGGGCGGGGAAAACGGCGGGGGAGTGTGTTCCCTGTCGATGCACTAGGGACTTCTACAGGTCAGTCAGGACTAATGGGGAGGATAGCATGTTCCTCCACATGCACTGACTCACTGCCAGGTGAAAAGAAGCAGCTATCATGTGTATTGGAGGAGACGTGTCTACACCCTCATCATGACCAGCCAGTAGGGGTCAGCAGTGACACGGACTAACTACAGTACATGGGCGAAGTGGGAATTGGCATAACGACGAAAAATGACAAATGGCCAAAACAATAGGAAAAAATAAAATAAAGAGAGACAGAGGGCAGAGAATCACCAGTGTGTAAATAGACTATATAGGCTACAGCCCACAGCTGTAAGACACTGAGGACTACAGAGACAGCAGTTTACATATTTTTGCATGTTTGAATGGATAAAAAATAATTAACCCTCGCCAAACAATCCGAACCATTCAGTTAAGTGCATTTTGAAAGCTTACAAAGGCGAGATTTACGGGGCTGGGAGCAGGGTTATACAATAACTCCTAAAATGTGGCAACAGGATTGCAGAGAGAACAATTGCAGAGTAATGGTAGCAATTAAGTCCCTTTTGAATATAGATTGGTGCTCCTCAGAGTGAAAACCCTTGCGTTTTCACTTTCAAGCTGGCAAATGGGTTTAGGAATATTTAAACAATGATAATAGATGTTGTTAAACTACATATACTGTATGGTTAAGTGACCATTGCAGGTTTAACAAAAGCAGAAACCTTTTGACTGACACAAATTTAATTTACAATGTTTTTGTTTGTTTTTTTCCTCATTGCACGCTAATGAAACCCTTCAGAGAAAAGTGCAGAATGTGTCTAAGACTGCATTGTTAAATGCCCGTTTTTTAAAGCCCTACCAGCTGTGCACTGTCCCACCGCCAACCATATCCATTAGAACGAAACAGTAAGGGTTCCAACTGGTATTGGTTTATGTGAATCTGATACACAATTATATGATTATATGACGATTATATAGTGACCACATACACAGTATCAGAAAAACCTTTGTGCGTCTGGAAACTCTGCTGTGGCCTAGCTCTGAGGGGCGGACGGAGGAAAATGGCGGTTTCCCCACGGTGAGGTTAATCCACTTTCCCATCATTCCCCTGGTTATACTCCTTACATTCCACCATCACAACACCGCCAGGCTTTAGGGCACACATGGGTACTGTATGGTCCAGTTCCACCAGGGGGGAATATGGGTTAGGGCTTATTATTACCCCTCTTGTGTCCAAGAACCATAAAATGCACAATAGTAATCTGAAACACCCCATTTCAGTGGCTAATATACTAATTAGCAACGCACTGCTAGCAGTGACTTATTAATGGGTTTGTCCATAAATGCTCCCACTCAAATGCATAAACTACGGTACTTCTGCCTCCTGTGGCAATTCATTTGAAATAAAACAGAGATAAACAAGCCAGTTATTCACAGTTGACCTCTGCTTTCCTCGCCAAGTCGCCCCGTTGCCATCCAGCCAACAAGAACGTGTCTGCATTACTGTACGGCCACTTTGAAATCCTACCGGACAATGAAATAAGTTGTTCCATGTAAACAACGGGAAACAAAGATGGAAAATATTCTGCCCTCTGTGATTACTAGATTATGTTACATAGAGTATTCCATCCATGTCTATGATTTGCAATAAGGACAAACAGCCCAAGGGGGATTGAGAACATGGATTCAGACAGGGGCTACAGTACATGGTACTAAACATCACATGAAATTAACTGCAAAGAATGGCCTGAATGAAAAAGTGTATCTCGGAAAACAGATGCTGGAATAATCTGAATGATATATATGGTGAGGAAGTGAGATGTTTAAATATAGAACGTACGAGCCCTGGCGTGGAGGGGTAAAGTTCACTCCACTGCTTTATTTATACTTGGCAATCAAATGCTCCCTCGCTGTCAAGCCCTACTCTACTCATACAGGAATCCATAGCTACTTTAACTCAGCAACGGGCAAGAAAATTTTGACTTTGGCTTGGGCCAGCACTGCATTGACATTAAAGTGGCTTATGAGACATTTATGAATGTCTCTGGGCTTACTGTGGAAGGAACAGAGGAGGCTATTACTTGCTCCACATCACAGCACTGGTACTGAAGCTCTGTCCAGCAGAGAGCAGACTCACGGCGGGCCAGCCTAACTGGCCTGCATCCACAGGCGGCAGTGATGACCAGTGGTTCCACAGTAATAGCCCAATTACTTCAAGATGTACAGTATGTGTGAGGGAAAAGTGTGTGTTTTTGTGTCTGAGAGAGAGAGAGAGAGAGAGAGAGAGAGAGAGAGAGAGAGAGAGAGAGAGAGAGAGAGAGAGAAAGAAAAAGGGGGAGAAGGACAGAGAGAAAAAGAGAGTAAGAGAGACAAAAACAGGGAGATAGGGTGAGAGAAATACAGAGAGAGAAAGAGAGAGCAAGAAAGACAGAGAGATTGATAGAGAGAGAGAGAGAGAGAGAGAGAGAGAGAGAGAGAGAGAATAAAAAAGAATGAGAGGGGGAAAAATAACGAGAAAGAGAGAGGGACTTAAAGTGCATGTGTGTGCGTGCGTGCGTGCGTGCGTGCGTGCGTGCGTGCGTGCGTGCGTGCGTGCGTGCGTGCGTGCGTGCGTGCGTGCGTGCGTGCGTGCGTGCGTGCGTGCGTGCGTGCGTGTGTTTGTGGTGCAGCGCTTGCGTGCAGTGTGGTATGTCACCTGCAGTGTGATCTCGGCGGATTGTTTTCACAGCCACTTACTTATTAGAACTTCCACTATTAACCATAATTAAGGCCCAGTCCTGCCACTCTTCCTCCCTTCTCTGTGCTTCCTCTCCTCAGCCTCCGCTGCCCCCCCCCCCCTCCAGTACCTCTCACACACACACACACTGAGCGGGGGAGCAGGCGGCGTAGTTTCATAATGAGGCCGTTTATTTCTGCAGAAGCACTTCACTTGCTGAGTGTCAGGCACATGGGGATCTCACAGCCACATGATGTGTTGCTTTCATTCCCTCCAAGGTGGTAACACACACCACGCATGATTGCGGTTGAATCTCTCACCTTTCAACCTGGAAAAGGATGTGCGCACATGCGTGTGTGTGCGCGCGCGCGTGCGTGTGCGTGCGTGTGCGCGCGTGTGTGTGTGTCAGGAGAAGGGCGGGGTTGGAGGCCAAGCTGAAATAGATCTAAGATGCATAGAATGACTCACGAGAATCTCTCTCTCTCTCTCTCTCTCTCTCTCTCTCTCCCTTCCTCTCTCTCTCTGCGGTCCCTGCCAGAGACATAATGAATGTATCGTGTGTGCTTTGGCTGTGGCTCAGTGTTGGCTGGCTGAGTGAAGTGAGCATGGCTACAGATGGCTATCAGCCTTATCTGCTGCTAATAAATCTCACAGAGGTCTTTCAGAGACCTTAATGCTCGGACAAAAAAAATTCCCTGCACACACACACACGTGCACGCACGCACGCACACACACACACACACACACACACACACACACACACACACACACACACACACACACACACACACACACACACACACACACACACACACACACACACACACACACACACACACACACACACACACACACACACACACCTTCCTTTACCTCACCCATTCAGTACGTAATGATCTGCTGCAAATGCTGGCATTTTTCTTTTTTCATCCTTTTGTTTTTACAGCGGGGCACTGTAAAAGGCTAATCAATGCAGCCATGTATACTAGGGTCTGTCTGTGAGTCTGTCCGAGGCTAATCTTGCAAACCGCTGGACTGATAAGTGCCAAATTCCTTGTGCAAGCGGCCAGTAGGTCAACTTACTGCAGTACCACCAAACATAATTTTTTCATGTTTTATATATTTTTAGAAATATCTAACTTTAATTTCATGATGGAAGTTAGTATGGCTCGGATCAGGCTGAAACCGTGCCCAAGTTTGGAGATTGCTGATGTCATTAATATGACATCATCGATGCGCTAGATCGAAGTTATAAAAGCCACGCGCGTGTGCATTTATTGTCATTAAGGCATTGGCTCTGTAAGAGCGGGTTTTGCCTGCAACGCAATTAATCCTTCGCTACAAATCAAATCATGCAAAGCGCAGAACAATAGATGCAGAACGTCCTGCCGCCGCCTCTCCATATTCGGGCAAGACTGATGTCATAATAGCAGCTGGACCTAATTATAACCAACAATTATTTGAGTTGTTTATAGGTAATTTCAGTACAACCGTGTAACACAAAAGTAGCAAAAATAGCCAATCGGCGCATTGTGAGCTTGTAGATCGGATCTGTGTGGGTATAAATGTTTAACCAATGAAAACTATTAACAAGAGCTAGTGACTAAACAATAACTACGTTGGATCCATTGGAACATATGGTTCTTTTTTCCATTTCCCGAAAAGTAACGGTTTTGGACACACGACAGCAACGATATACAGTATGGGATATACAGTAACCCATGTAGATGTTTTTTGCCGTTTTAGTTTTCTTGTATATTGGTGTAATTGTGGTCTCAATATACAATATGGGTATGTTACGTCCATGCACAAGGACATTTCTATAAGATAAAACATCAATCAATCAAACATCAATGATTTCAGAGAGATCACATGGGGAGCCTAGCCGTTGGCCATGTCGGTATTACGTGACGTAATTTACGTAATTTACGTCATGACCAAGGCATAGGCCTACAGTATATAAACAGTATCACTACATCCAGCAGAGTTCCAGAAGGTCTCTCTACCAGCATGCAGGTTATCATAAGCGATCCGATAGATCCTGGATATCTTTTAGAATTTGAAATGAAATATGACGATGAGGAGACGAAAGGGTACGTGTCAAAAGAAACAAGGTTTCAGTATGCACGTTGTCTTATTAGGAGCAACACAGATGACATCAAGAAAGGAATCGTCCTGTTGGCTGAGCTGAATCAGAAAGCAATGAGGGGTGGCCGCAGGGACTTCCTATTCTATCTATCAGAGGCCTACTACAGATTAAACGAGTATGAAAAGGCCTTGAGGTTCATCAGGGCTCTGCTGAGGAATGAGCCAGAGGACAAGCAGGCTTTGGAGATGGAGAAACTCATAAACAAGTCTTTGATGAAGGATGGCTTGTTTGGCATGGTGATTGTCGGGGCAATTGGCCTCAGCGTGGCTGGACTACTAAGCCTCATCACCGTCGCTGTGGCAAAGTGAGCAACAAAATGACAAAGAGATTGAGTTTGGGGCTGGCTGAGCTTTCATCTACCTGGAAAGGCCAATGAATTGACCTTTCCATTCCACAAATTAAAACATTGAAAAGGCTTTGTGGATTGCTGGGTTCCTTTGTGCAGAGAATTTCAAAGAATTACCTTTTTCATACACCCATGTTGTTGGGTAAATATTAAGGTTTTATTTCAGTCTCTTCTAATGTATTTACGATTTAGAGAATGAAAGGTCTTTTCTGAAAAATGCCAGAATTTGCTGTTTTCTCACTGTCTCTTCCAGACCCGAAGGCACAAGGGGGAGATCATCATCAAATGTCTTGTACACACTGCCAGCAGACCAAATAACTCAAGCCCTGAATATTTTTCAAATCTGTCAACAACTACATTTCTACAGCTTGGTTCTGTTGGAGGCTAAGCCATCTACAAATGTGTCTGTCTGTCTGTCTGTCTTGGGCTAATGTCACAAACTGATGGACAGATCAGTGCCACATTTGGAGTCATACGTCATAGACTGGTCACCTGAAATTCAAAATCCACATGGGAACTACGCCATTATTACGCCATCTCGTTTTACACGTGGCTCTGAAAGTGGCTAGCCGTCTATAAGAGGGAGGTAATCTGGCAAACTTTTTTTTTTTGGGAGATTTCTTGTGTGTACACTGACACTAGGCTAATGTAGAAACCCACTAATTTAATTTGTGTTATACTGTTTGAAATTTTACTTGGATTGTCCAAATGTGGGCACAGATGACGTATATATGAGAAGGGAGGGAATAGCGGTCCATTTGAGCTGAAATGTTGCCTAAATGGTGCCATGCCATTAGTCCGTTGGCCCATTATTCCGAAGTACCACTGGTCCGATGGTGCACATTATTATAACTAAGCCTAACCTCACACTAAAGTCATTTCAGTCAGACAACTCTTGGACTGAATAAATATATTTATGGAGCATAAATATATAGAGCATAAATATTTAAGCATATTTGGCGTCACGGCTCTGTCTCATTTCATTCATTCCCTGTAAGCATGAATTATAATAAATGATTTGCCAACTCGATTTTTACAGGGAATGGAATGAAATTGACCCCCATAAGGGAATCATAGAAACAGAGCCCACAGGTGGATGCTGGGGTGGTGGTGGGAGCACAACAATACTTCATAGAGCAGAGCACGGAGCAGCAGCACAGCAGAGCAGAGCAGCAAGATGACAGAGCAGAGCAGCAGCAAGAGGAATGAGCTGTGAGCAGGGAGGTTTAAATAGCCCCGCCCCAATCAGATGGAGAGAGCATGTGACTGATCAGCTGATCAGGAATTGGCGCTCCTTTGAGTTGTCTGCCTATACTAAACTATAGCTAAGCAGGCTTCGCATCATATCTTTCAGGTTATTGAGACATCAGACTAATGGGAAGCCCCCATCCAAATATGGAGTCATGACTCATGCGTAATAGATGACCAGCATCATAGACTGGCCACATGAAGTCAGAGAACCACATCTTGTTCTTTTTTTCCCACGTTTAGCCATTATTCCCATGTGGTGGGCAGGAACCTTTCCCCTATGCCACCCGAGCACCCCAAAGGCTGACATTTCTGAATATCAACAAAACTGATTAGCTTCTTCACTGTGTGGCCATATCTTGGCGGTAGACCCCTCACAACTTTGGGGCTTGGGTTTATCATCAGTTTACAATACAGAGCCTTGTACAGTAAAGTCTTTGTAAACATTGCATGGTACAGTATACTGTATAGTCTGTGGTATTTTTAGTACAGTAACAGTATGGTGGATAATGCGTCACAGCCTCCCACCTCTTAATGTAAATCATTCGCACTGACATACTGGTATACACACTGTTTTAATTATGGATTAACTGTCTTTCTAAAAAAATGTACATTTTACTGTACTTTGTATGTACAATGTTATTACATACAGCGGGTCTCCCAATGTTCTCATTCACTGTAACGGCCACTGTATATGCAAACTCTTGTTCTCGAGCAATATTTCAAATGCTACCGTATTTCCACAATATAGCAGAATTATAGTGGCTCACTGTATTGGAGCCAAGCCCCTCTACTCTGATGGAAATCCCAAAAATAGAGGAGCTGGCTCAGGAATGGAGGAAAATATAAAACAGTTCCCCCCACCCCTGTATTATTTCACAAGAGAAGAGATTTATCTTTACAACTGAGATAATATGATACAAGGCTGAATCATTAACAGATCAAAGATCTACATGTGGTCACATGGGCAGCGACCACATGAAAACATGCAATTGATCAATGAGGAATGTTGACTTGCTCTCCTTTGAAACAAATGATTTCTCTTAGGGGAGAGGACAGATGAGACGAATAGCTGTGCAAATTTGCTATCAAGGGAAACATCTGTATGCCAGATATGGCGATGATCAAACATTCAGCTGACTATCACCTCCTGTCTATACAATACACACTTACCCAGGTGGTGTTTATGTCCACAGCCCTACACATCCACAGCCACTGGGCTTTATACTCAAACTGTGGGATGGGATGGGGCAGGGTGGGCTGCTACCTACTGTACCTCTGCCCGCTGTACCTCTGCCCGTCAATTTTACTGGGGAAAATGTGGGAAAGAAGACTCACTTTAACCACAACCACTGAATGTGCTAGCACACACACACTGTTGCGGTCACACCAGAACAATGGCACTGCAATCCAAGCACAACATCTGTTCCAGTTAGAAAGCAAGCTATGGCCAGAAACATGTTCAAAAAAGAAAAAAAGAAAATAGCATGGAAAGCAATGGAGTAAAAGAGAAATAAAGGAATGAGAGAGGAATTAAAAAGAAAACAAGAGTCTCCGTTTCTTTTTGAAATTCTGTATTTTCTGTGGCACGCGGTGCCATTTTCCGAGCGGTTGCGGTCCCAAAGACTTGGGCTCACCGAGTCCTTGAGATGATAAAATCATATTGACATTAAAAAGGCGCTAATAACTAGGAATTCAAACTTTAAATACTGGAATAAATGGAAAGAGAGGAGAAAAAGTGACATCATATTTTAATGGCGTGATTAAGAATATGCACAGTGTAGACAGAGTGAAGTGTGTCGTGGTGTGTGTGTGTGTGTGTGTGTGTGTGTGTGTGTGTGTGTGTGTGTGTGTGTGTGTGTGTGTGTGTGTGTGTGTGTGTGTGTGTGTGTGTGTGTGTGTGAGTGAGTGTGTGTATTATATGAGTTTTATTCCAAAACATTATCATTCTTTTTCATAATAATCACGTGATTTCAATGTTTTTGATACAATGGAGGTGATTTGAAATTAAGATTGATAATGACTTCAGTGATATTTAGTTTGACTTTTATGTATGCATGTATGAATATGTAACATACTGTCATGTGCAACGACATGACAAATGTAAAACATCTCGTTTTAGAGTGAAACTGTAGGCCTCTCTGCTTGTACACACACTGTACAGTTTGTATATTCACCAGAGCACAAATATAGACTGCATGTGTACATGCTCATAAATGTCCAGTATGTCTCCAGTATGTCATCACTTGACAATAATGAAACATTTTAATCTATGGAAAAGTCATGCCCAAGTTAGTGGCTTTCAAGAAGAAGCAAATGAGGAAGTGCAATGCGTTTGTGACAGAGCTATATAAGGGGCAGTATATAAGGGGCAGTAAAACGAAACAAACTGCCATAAAAGTATCATCAAACAGATTTAATTCATGCTTGCTGTAACTTAAGGATTATAGGAATCTGAAGACATCCACACCGTAAAATACTGAGTGTTCATTTAGCTCTCAGTGTAGTCTCTCGAGACAGACTGGTGGCTCGCAAATTTTTCAAAAGCTTCTGCCAAACTGAAAATAAGCAGAAAATAAAGTGGATGTCCTGTACACCCCCACCCCCCCACTTCTGTTTGGCCTTTGCAGTCGCGGAAATAAGTCCTATTGCAAATCAAATTAGTTGAAACATATCTACTACTGTAGCTGCTTAGCAGAAATGGACATTCAAAAATACCTTTTAAAATAAGGGAATGGTAATGACAAACAGATGACAGCTTCCTGTCACAACTTTTGCGAGGCACAGTTACAGACTCTGTAGCGTTCGAAGACAGCGTGGAAGAGTTGTCTGGCTTGAGGACTGCCAGATACAAATGGGTACATTTGACTGTGTACAGTAGCTAATCTACTGTGTAGCTACGGTAATCACTAAAGATGAACAGAGAAAAACTCTGCCCAAGGGACAGCATCTCAAGCAAATCAAGGCTTGAATATGAGTCACCACAACCTCCCAGTACATTTACTGGAATAGGGGTGGAACAGTGACTGTGTGTGTGTATTATTCTGAACGCAAATTTCAGTGATGCATAATTCATGAATTTTCTTTGGTCTGCTGCACCATGGCCTCGTAGAACACTACTCTCATGTACATCACTTAACTCAAAAAAGCTGTTTTTCCAATAAATGATGCCTGTAAATTGTCCATCTCTGGTCGTAAAAGTAAAGTCAGCTAAATGGGCTAGTGTACCACTAAAACGGCACCCTACTGCACATACAGAAGATGATGGCTGTTCCATGCTATAGCTTAACTACCTAAAGAGCATTATCTCATACCTGGCTGGCAGGGCAATGGTGAAGATAATTACAATAGATTCCCCAAATGGTTTCCTGAGCCGGGCATGTAAAAGAAGAGGCTGTTAAAAGTCAGGTAAATGTGCCTCTGGTGTCGACCCATTAAAGTCTTCCCATCTCCTCCCCGACAGAACGTAATCCAGAACACATGGACGTAATAACTCCCAAGGACAGACAAAAACACACACCAGCTCTGAGCATTAACATATGCAATCTTAATTAAGTAATTCATCTCAAGCATTAGGCGTGGGTCTGTGCCTCGATCCATCGACAGAAAACGTAAACAAACAGGATTTGATCTCCCATCTACCCTGCCCTCCACTGACCTCAGCCTGCCGCCTGATTAAAAAACCCTATCACAAGTAGAAGGCTTCATTCACTTACCGCTGTGCAAATAAACACACGCGCAACCAACAGCGTTGCTAAGTATACATTCTCTCTCTTTTAAAAGGGCATTAACGATTGGTTGTACCGAGCCAAAGGGGAATACATTTGCCATTAAGTCTAACGGCGGCTGTGAGAAACATCGTTTTTCCTAAAGAGAGTTGACAAGAGAAGGGATGGGACATGAAGTTAATGAACCCTACCTCCTCTTTAAGCACTGTGGGTTCCTTTCCTGTTATTGGCTTAGAGAGACCATCACTTTAACAACCTGAGATGATTCCATCCTTGTAACTCCTAGTGTGTCCCACGATACAGCATACACATATATATATATGTGTGTGTGTGTGTGTGTGTGTGTGTGTGTGTGTGTGTGTGTGCGTGTGCGTGTGCGTGTGCGTGCGTGTGCGTGTGTGTGTGTGTGCGTGTGTGTGTGTGTGTGTCCAGAGCCTCAGAGTGCACTTCAGGACACATGGCCACTGTTGAGACAGACGCTGGCTGTGAACACAAGAGACGGGCAGTGGCTGTTTTGGCGCAGTGAAAAAAGACGTTGAACAGTGGAAGAATTACAATGAATGGAAGGCCAAGGTGCAGTGGCGCTGTGGCCTGTTTAATTAAAAGATACTTGGTCCCCCTATGATTCACTCCGGTCCCATTGTGGCGCATGCATATTGGCTGGCTGGCTGCTCAGCAAGAACCACGGGCCACGCCATGGACAGACATCCACGAATAAACAACCAACCACCTATTCATTACGGATGTGTGTATTGGGAGAGGATCCTCTAAGAAGCGACGGACGCACCGTCCCCTGTTCAGAAAGTTGTAGACGCTGTGCCTGGCTAGTGGCTACTACACCTCACACACTCAAGCTCCTTCTGTCTGTGTTGTTCGTGTTGGGAAAGCCTGGTGACGTGCGGTTATTTGTTCCAAAACCCGGCCGATTGGTTCAGAGTTTTTTTTTTTCAAATGACGGACCTGAACTGGGAGGGACGCGTGAAATTGTTACCAAGATCCGAGTGGAGCCGTCATAAAAAAAAGACGCTCTCGGATGCTAATTGACGCGTGAGGGGAAGATTATCCCTAACAATTGATGACAGATACCCTAAGTCTGTCATCACATCTGTCAAAATGTACAAATACATGGTCATGTCACATGTGTATGCTTTTTTTGGTCAAAAGTCAATAAAACAGGAAGGGACACAGGGGAAGGGAAGAGCTAAGAATAGGGGGGAAAGGAGGGCGAAAGAGGGAATATGGGATTAGAAGAACCAAGTCCAAACCTGTCTCCCTCCTGCCTCACGTTTCTGCCCCTGGGCCTTCAAATTAGAGAGGGGATGATGTATAAGCTATGTGAAAGGAGTAATAAGTCTTTTTTCCCCTGTATTTCAGAGGCCTGTCCTCTCCTTCTGAAGTTGACACTGATGTTCTAGTTTAGATAGGGGATGTTGTGTGTACCTGTTTGCAAAGGTTAGAGCAAGTGCATAACTGAGCAATTCCCAGTGCAGAGTTTGTGAGAGACAGCTAAAACTCAGGTTTACAAAGTGGGGGCTACGGCCCCCAGGTGGGCCACCAGGAGGTGCCAGGGGCAACGGGAGGGGGTGAAATAATTAGATAGGAGAGGGAAAAATTTTAATTATTTCATATATATATATATATATATATATATATATATATATATATATTTTAATACATAAATGTATTGTTCTAGTTTAAGCACTTTCAACCTGGCATCCTCAAAACTACACTGTAGTGTACTGTACTTTACCACATAACCATCATTTTGCAGACTGCAAACCTGTCTTTCAGTATGTGGCTATGTGCCTGTTTGCAGTGGGTGAGGGGACAGTCCACAAGTTTCCAGTGTCCCATGAGCCCTTGCGTGAATTATGGTCATCACTTCCTGTTGTCAGTCATTCAATGCATTTGAGCGATCCGTGGCAATCAATAATAATGACAGACACAACCTGACAGAAATCAGAAAGGGTCACTTTAGCCTGCCTACTTTTGATTGATTGAATACTTTATTAACAGTTTTCAAAGACAAGCACAGGGAAGTACAGTTCAGCTTCCCTACAACATCTCCCTCCACACAGCTGATTCAAACTAATGATCGATGGCTCTTGACACATGGGGCCGTATCTTGCCTTACCCCTTATCCCTAAACCTTTTTGCAATTTTTTACTATTTTGAAAAAAAAAATTTTTTAAATAGTTCAAACAGCCGATCTACAAGCTCACAACATGTCTATGTATTTGTATCTATGTTTATGAAATATACTACAGAGGTCTTGTGTTTCATTCTGGTTGCCTGTTGCTGCTGTGTTGTGCCAGATTTTGCAAGAGAAACAAGCAGCCAGGTCTATGAAAACAAGCCCAAAAGAAGCGACTGGCTAAGTTTTACTACTTTACATCAACTGTTCGCATCGCGACACGTTGAGAGGTTGTAGATTTGCTATTTTCAAAAAATAAAATTTGTGAAAAAGTGGAATATTTTGAACATTTTAACAACATAAATCTTGTATGGGGGTCCCTAGCACAAAATATTTTCAGATGGAGGTCCCTAGACAATTACATATGAATCTCGGGGTCCTTGACATGAAATAATTTGGGAACCACTGGTTTAAACAACATTAGGAAGCGAGCCCAAATAAGCAACTACACTTTAGAAACAAGCCCAAAAAAACGCAAGCGACTTTACAGAAAAACAAGCCCAAAGTCACTTATAATAAGCAGATATGGCAACACTGGCTGTGACGCCTGAATCCCTGTGCATGGGGATTAAATGGTGCTTGTTAAGTGATTTGAATCAGCTGTGTGGAGGGAGATCTTGCAGGGTAAGTAGGCAGACTAATGTGACCCTTTCTGATTTCTGTCAGGTTATTGTTGACTGATTATACAACAGGTAGTTCCGACCAAGCAATCTGATTGGTTGAAATAGCTATCTAGCCGTGCTTCAAACCAGCATGATAGCACGGGCCTAATTACATTAATAAATCACTCGCACTGCAGTCCACACCTGATTAGACCATATATGGCACAGCTGTGCTGTGACGTCACGCTGTCCCACGGTAGGAAAACAAACAGACAGTAAGTAGCCTGACCCACCGCCGCCACCGGTGAACAAACAGCTATGCAAAATGGACTATGTATGCGAAAATAGCCGATCTACAAGTTCACAACGCGTCGCGAAGCGTTGTCAGCTTGTAGATTAGTTATTTTGGCCACGTGACACGGTCGTACGACGGAGCATATAGCCTACTGGAATCAGCTGTGTTGATGAGACGGTGCCTCAGAGCGCTGCTACAGGGACTATGTAATGTCTCAGTCAAATAAACTCTTCTCTTTACAGGGAAACGGATAATAGCGAAACATTTTTATTATGAATTGCCCCACAATATGAATACATTTGGATGTGTTTTGTTGGTAACTGTTGTATAATCGCAATATTACACTCGAGGGTGTGCTTTACCTACATTATTGGCACTTCAGTGATGCTTGCGGAACTCGGCTCCGCCTCGTTCCTGACCGCATCACTGGCGTGCCAATAATGACGGTAAAGCACACCCTCTCGTGTAATATTGCTTAATTTTATCCCTCAAATGAATTGAATTTTGGAAAACAGGAAGTGATGCCCAGATTGACACACCCCCTTTTCCCCAGTAAACTCCTTGGGAAATTTGTGGTATCCACAACAGTTTTCAGATACAGCTAAAGGACCAACATTCACTGAACTGGCACTGTGAGCAAGCTCGCTTTTGAAGACACTCAACATGTCAAACATGGATGGAAATCGGCTACCAAACACATTGCAGATGATGAGATGTGGCAGAATTTACAAAACTATGGAGTTTATCCGGGCACTACTAAGTACTAAGTAGTTACTATGGCTTCTCCCACTAATAGGAGTGATAAGGCAACATTTATTCCAAGGTTTATGAAGATAGTGTCAACACAAAAATATGAATAAAATCATTGACATGGTGAGTTCCTTAATCTAATCTTGCTGAGCTCCACAGCCGAAGCTCTTAGATAAGTAAAGGTCACTCACAGAGGCAATTCTGCCTACCTTGCCACTTGAGCTGCACTTATTGGTTATTCTGCCATTTAATATGGATATATAGATACAGTATAGCTTTAGCTTGTGTTGAATGGTCATCTGCCATGTAACCCTCTCAGGGTTATACAGCATGCTCCCCAAACAGCATAAGCGTATTACCTTTTTGGTTCTTTTATCACTCCTCTTACCCAGGTCAAATAAAGACTAGGTATGTGATCTGATAAAATACTTTATCATCTAGCCAAGCTTGCAGTAATTTGTCAGCTGCTGTATTTTCCCTTAGGGGGTTATACGGCAGCTGACTAATTTCAACTCACTCATGTCAAACAATAACAAAACTCAGCCACAAAACACGGTTGCTGCAGATGATGCGGTACAATTCACTGGGTTTATAGGCACAAAGGCACCAAAACACAGAAGAAAAAGCTGTGGCCTTTGAGCTTTGACAGTTCAAAGAATGCTTCAGTCGGCAGCTCCTGTTATTTCTTTATTTTTTAGATATTTTTGGGGGCTTTTTCTGCCTTTATTGATAGTCCAAAGTGAAGAGAGAGAGGAAACAGGGAAGGAGAGTCAGGGAGTGACATGCAGCAAAGGTCCATCAGGCTCGGGACTCGAACCCGGGGCTTGTCAGGCATCAGAGCCTATGTGGTACACACCATTTTCAACCAACTCCTTCCCCAGATCTGTCCCAGTGGGACTACTATTTCTTGTGACAGCACAGTTCCCCCTTAATTGTTATTTATTCAATGTTGATCAAATTCTATTATCTCATCATCTTTGTGAATAAATAACTAAAATAAGGCTATGGGTATGTGATAAACAAATAATCACCCAGCATTCGTCACTCAGCACAAGGTCGCTATTTCTCTCAACAAATGAGTCAGTACTACTCTATGGCTTGGAGACGTGGACCCTCATGGTCAAGGCCGAAAAGTCATTAGACGGCTGCTATGGATCTTTTTATTATATTTTTCAAAAAATATGTCCCCAGGGGGAGTCACATCTCAAACATTTTCATGTCAACGACCCCCAAATTGATGTATATCAGCCAGAGGACCCCCCATTTGAAAAGATTTGGTGCCAGGGACCCCAATAAGAATAGATATTAATTGTTATATCAGATTGTGGACATAATTCTACAATTACCTATACAGTACAGGTGGGGAGAATGAAACCTATGATATGAATAGTCATTCTTATACAGTATTCTCTCTTTGGACGACCTTCTAGCTGGTGAAATTATAGTTCAATAAATCACTTTCAGCCTGGGGTCCCTATTTTGTGCACGTCATAGGCAAACATTTTTGCTACGCTAGTTTCAGTATTTTGGAAATATAGGGCTTCAGTGGTTAAACTGATACTCAGTTTGCTCCCCCCCCCCCCCCCCCCCCCCCCCCCCCCCCTACAGGTTGATGAAATGTGTGGTACAGAACTCAGCATATACATACAGTAGAGGGGCATGTAGATCATAGGCACAAATGAAAAAAATGAAAAAAAGGAAAAAACTGAATGAGAATGATACTGTCCTTGTAAAAATAGGGACATGTGCTTTAGTAATCTAAAGGCCTAGTAGGACTACTCTCCCCCAGTGACAATGGTGCTTTTCATAGCGTGTGTAACCCACCGCCCCTGCTGACACAGGGGTCACGCCCTCTCGCTTCAAAGGCACTCCCGTCTGCAGTGCTCATTATTACCCTCCGACTCACCCACAGGAGGGGCCCGCTGACGTTTCGCCCCCGGACCCACCGCTGGCCGCCCCTCCACTGTACGCTATCCTCCCACAGGCCTTTCAGCACACTCATAAAGGCTCAGGATCTATGGCATCAACACGGCCATTACAGACTCCTTGTCTCGTCAGGTTGATGGAGGCCTCCACATACCGTGAAACCTTTAGGAGCTTAGTAAGAAACATGGGTACTACATTACACAAGTATGTAAAGACAAAAGTCTGGTATCGATGGAAAGTAGATTGTTGAAGGTGATATATGTACACAACGCTGAATTAAAACAGGAAAAATACCAGCATCACACTGTGAAAATAAGCTGACCCCTAGTAACCCTCTGGGCTAAATGGAAAGATGCAACGAGACTCTGGATAGCTAAGCAGTGATGGAGAAGGGGAAAAACTAAGATGAGAATGTTGCTTTGGAAAATGTGCTCCCGTAACCTGAGATTCTGGGATGGATAGCAATCTGGAAGCTCCGTTTATACCTCTCACTCTCACTCTCTCGCTCTCTCCTTTCCTGTGTGTGTTTGTGTTTGTGTGCGTGTGCGTGTGCGTGTGCGTGTGTGTGTGTGTGTGTGTGCGTGTGTGTGTGTGTGTGCGTGTGTGTGCGTGTGTGTGTCTGTGTGTGTGTGTGTGTGTGTGTGTGTGTGTGCGCGTGGTGTGTGTGTGTGTGTGTGTGAGAGGGGAGGGGGGTTGCTAGTGTGACCCAATGTTTTCCATGTGTGCATGGAGGAGCAGACAGGTCATTTTTGTTTTGATTGTACCAGAGATCCGTGGTGCGCATGAAGCCTGATGCATATTTTGTCACATGACAGCCAAAAATAGCCAACCTACAAGCTCACAACACGTTGGGGATGAGATGCATGTTAGATTGTAGGTCTAAACTACTATTGATGCACACAATCACCTTCACCAAAGAGATCAAATATCATCAAGTTACAAGAGAAGCTTTGTTTCAGATATTTGTCAAACATTTGATATCGATGACAATAACATTAATAACTGTACAATAACAAAGCACGTCCACAAGCACTGTTATCCATTCCCAATCCAAGGGCGGAACCCACTCCTCCAGATGTATTGACCTCAAGTACCGACTTGTTGACCCGAACAAAGCTAAATCCTATGAAAACATGGGAATTATGCAGGCTAACATGTCACCAAGATCACACTGTCGCGTGTTTTCAGATTTGCCTCATTATTGTCTTTGTCCCAATCCTAAATATTGTTAATCAGTCAAGTAAACAGCCAAGGGAATGTTTATTAACTCATTCACTGCCACTGACGTAAAAAACGTAATTTGTCCCGTTTACCAATCCTGCCACTGACGTAAAAAACGTAATTTTTTTTTTTTGAAAAAAAATTTTTTTTTTTTTTTTTTTTTTTTTTTAGTTTTTTTTTCAAATTTGACCCAAAGACCAAGGAGATATGATTGTTTAAAGATCTACACTCCCATCCACTTCCTTGTTAACTTAAAACTTAAAAATTCTGTATCTCGGCTCCTGAGTACTTTTTTTTTTAAATGAAAAATCTCTGGCAGTGGGCAAACGCGGCCAGCAATAATTGTGGCAGTGAATGAGTTAAGTTTACAACAAAGCTAATGCTCAGACTGATTAAACCCTTTGATATAAAAAGGAAAATAAGGGGGGGACAAGAAATAAAACGAAAGCATAAGATTGTAAATAACGGAAAAGAGCAGCTAGTGAAAATATTGACAGACGACTTATTTTTCAATTCCCCTGTGTGAACGTGATCTGTTGCTTACAAGGACAGAATGTGAAGCATATACAGTAACTGACTCCTCGGCTGGTTCAGACTAAACAAACAACGGCAAATCTTGTCAATTTTGTGGTTTAAAGTTAGGATTTCCATGTTGTTGCAATTATGTTCATCATCCGCTGATCCCCGGGCTAATCCTCAAAGCCATTCCCGCTGCCTCATACACACCCCCTGTGAAAACCAACCCTTCACCACGTGTGTGCACACGCACACACACACGCGTGCATGCGGAGGCAACGTTTTGGAGGATGCCATGGCCGGGTGGGAGGGGTGGGGGGGGGGGGGGGAGATCCTGCTCTGTGTGATGTGGGAGTGAGACTTCTACTGTTTCAGAAAATAAACACAGTGGGATTGTCTTAGGGTAACGCACGCTGCTCGACAGACAGACCCATAATATTTCCCCCCATTTGATGACAGCTGGGAGAGTTTTCCACCGTTGATAACAGGAATGTTTTCTCACCCTCTGGGCGCATACAGTCGCCTCATTGTGGGGCACACTGGAACGTGCTGTAGGTTCAAGGACCAATAGAGTCAGCAGGTTTTATGAAGCTGGCCAGTTCTTCTGGGTGCAGAGATGCTGATGGATCATTTGCTCTCTGTCTGTCTGTCTGTCTGTCTGTCTGTCTGTCTGTCTGTCTGCCTGTCTGTCTGTCTGTCTGTCTGTCTGTCTGTCTGTCTGTTGTTGTGACTGGAGGGGGGGGGGTTCTCACAGTCTGTCTTCTTTGTCTCCTCATCATTCTGGTTTACATCATGTTGGAGTTCCCAGTACCAGTTCCAGTACCATCAATCACTCTCCAGTGATGTTTCTCTGTCTTTCAACTTAGCATTGTCCCCAGAGTATCTCTGGGCAGACACAGTCCCATGATGCAACACACATGCACGCACGGACACACACACACACACACACACACACACACACATACACACACAGTGTGAGAGGTAAACAAACTACAAACTGCGCGCGCGTACACGCGCACGCACGCACGCACACACACACACACACACACACACACACACACACACACACACACACACACACACACACACACACACACACACACACACACACACACACACACACACACACACACACACACACACACACACACACACACACACACACACACACACACACACACACGCCTGTGTAGTGGTGAGCACACGCCAAGGCCTACTATAGCAACAAGGGCCATTAATGATGGCAGGAACAACATGGACCGGCCACAGACTTCCCAGCCTCCCCGCGCAAGCCAGTGCGTGCCCACACACACCCACACACACCCACCCACCCACCCACCCGTGCGTGCACACACTCACACTCACACTCACACGCACACGCACACGCACACGCACACGCACACGCACCCACACACACACACACGCACAGACACACACACACACACACAGACACACACACACACACACACACACACACACACACACACACACACACACCACACACAAGCCACCATTCACAACCAGGGACGTGTGATAGCTCTCTGTATGTACATTGGGGATCAGGGTGAAAAGTCAGACAGACACCTTTTTCAACCCACTTTTCTATGCATAGTATACAATCCTGAGTGTAAGGATCTCTCAGTCAGAAATAATTGGACACTGAGGATTTTGCAGTGCAGGAATAGTATGTTGGCTTTTCTCCCCGCTTGAACGAAACACACACACACACACACACACACACACACACACACACACACACACACACACACACACACACACACACACACACACACACACACACACACACACACACACACACACACACACACACACACACACACACACACACACTCAAAATGACCTGCACAGTATTAAAGCGCTCACACAGAAGCTATTTGACATGGGGCCAACTCTGTCGGCGGGCTGCTGATCAAACAGAGCTCTGCGGTTCTCCGAGGCTGCAGCGGAAGGCCTGAATACGCACCGGGGCACCCCCAGGGTACCACAGGGTTCCAGTATATATTCCACAGGCCCCTGGCCCAGCAGGCCTCGAGCAGGTGGGAGGGCAGCGTTACATACACCTGAATGGACTCATTACTCCTTCCCCGACAGGGGCAAAAGGACCATTAACACATTAAGAGACACCCGAGAGAGCATGCAGACATCATGTGCAGATGCGAACAGCCCTGCGTTTATGTGAATGCACACCATTAACGTATTAGTCATGACAGCTTAGGTGCTAATACACCTAGATGTGGTTTTGACAAGATGGACAATGATGTACTGTATCTACAGTATCTGTGAGTCTGTATCTACAGTCGTAGAAGTAAACGGTATGTGGGTGTGTGGTTCGTTTTGAGATGTTAAGTGTGTGTTAAGTATGACACTAAACACTGAAGTTTCTGATGTTCCCTCCTCTATGGTACTTACAGTACCTAGACATAGTTTTCAATGTTAATCAAAATCTGAATCAGATGTGACTGCTAATTGCGGTAGCAGTGGCTCAGGAGGTAGAGCAGCCGTCAGCGTATTATTTAATGGTAACTAGACTCTACCATCCCCCGCCCTGCCTGCCTTGCGATTGGCTGAATGCAAAAACGAGAAACAAGGACTCCGCCTCCAGAGGGGACGGTGGGGTCGTTGTCACATTCAAATACAGCCCAAAAACCTTTTTTTTTACTGGTCTGGTGGAGTGCCTCGCTGAGCATTGGACTGCGAACCCCTGTGATCAAATCCCGCAGCTGGTACACTTTTTCTGACAATCGCAGATGTTTTTTTTGCCGATAAAGTATAGTTTTGGACGGCGACGGAGGCGCGCCGTCTCAAGCGAACATGAGCCACGAGAGGCACCACCGAGCGATCTAAACCGAGCAGGTTGCCGTGCCGAACGTTGCGAAGTTCGCTTGAGCCGACTCAGCCGTCCGAGTTATGTACTGATAGGCAATGAATCGTAAATCATGATTTGGGGTGAGCGTTTGCCCCAACTGCCACTCAAAGTGACTACTGGCCAATCACAGCACGTCTTTTCAGGGACTTGTCAGAATCTAGTTGTATAAAACTATCACGCCAGCCGTCAGAGAGCCAGAAGGTTCCTGGTTCGATTCCCGGCTCCTCCTTGGTTCCTCACGTGGCTGCGTGTCGAAGTGTGCTTGAGCAAGACACTTAACCCTAGGCCTGTCCCCGACTAAGGATTTGTTTAGTCGAATCTAATTGGCGACTAATTGCCAATAGTCAACTGGCAGTCGACTAATATTAAAACAAATCCAAAATACATTTTATTTCAAAGGGCCAAGTCTACACAGTTTGTTTTGTGTCTCCAGCAGAGTTTCTAGTGTCTCTATCTCTCTCTGGAAGAGGTTGCACATGAACTCTGCAGCCGCACTGAGGCGCTCCAACACAAACAATACCAATACAAAGACGAGGAATAAGAAGAATAAAGTGGAAGTTACGTGTGGTTGCAGGTGTAGACTTGGCCAAAAAACTATTAACACATTGACCGCCAGAGGTTAATCTCATAATGTACTCACCAGTGCCAACGTTTTATTGTTGTTTTTTGTTTTTTTCACGTCGCCATAGACCTCGTTAAAATCCTTAAGATTGAGCTGTGCACTGTTTGTAAACATCGCGGACATCTCCCTGCGGCTACCAGTCCAAACCACGTGTCAAACGGAGCCGCCATGTTGTAGTTAGAACGGTTTATGTTAAAGGAGCTACACCATGAATTTAAAAAAAAAAATTGATATTTAATATCATATGGTGTATGTCCCTCAAACCTTTTTCAAAAGGTTTGAGCCTAAATCATCACTCAGATATACTCATCCCAAGTCAATTGTCTCTGGCTTATACAGCGCTTTCAGCTGCAATACCAAAACGTCCTCTTGGGCAGGGGGGGGCTACTGAGCAATTCTGTCTGTTAATACAAAACAATATTTAAAAAAATTATAAAAAAAAAGGAAAAAAATGGAAAAATTCTGCATAAAAAGAAGCATCTAAGAAAAATACAAAATCGAAAAAAATCCGAGCCCGAAGTATTTGTTCGTAGACCCCCACTTAGGGGGGGTAGAAAAAGTTTCGGAGCGATTCGGGCACTTTTCATTTAACATTGGGTTTGCCATCAATAATGTCTGTGACATCATAAACATTTCCATTCTGAGATCGCCTGTTCAGACACGCCCATTCTGGAAATCCATGAAATGAGAAGGAATGACTGAATTTTAAAAAAAAACATTTTTTTGGGTACAAGAGACACTGGGGACCCCAAAAAATACAAAAAAACAAGAAAAAAGTGATTTTCATGGTGTAGACCCTTTAAACAGTGATCAGCGAGGAGAAAAACTACAATCGAAGAAAATGGCGTTTCAGTGTGCGCTTTAGAATGGAGGGCAACGGGATCGGCAAAACGTGATCCAGAATAATTCCGTTTCCGGTGGTGTTACAATGAAATGTTCCGTATAGAAAATTGAAAAAAAAAAAAGAAAAAAAAAAATGAAAAAGCACCACAGCCCGTAGGCTACGGGATCGGCGCTGTACGGTTGGATTTATCGGCCCGTAAGCTACGGGCCTGGCGGTGAGAGTGTTAAAAACATTTTTTTTTTTTTTTTCGACTAGATTCGACTAAGAGACACGCAGTCGACTCGGACCCCCCGCGACTAACCAGTCGACTAGTCGACTTAGTCGAGGTCAGGCCTACTTAACCCCTAACTGCTCCATATGAGCAGGTGGGTGCCTCACACCCATCAGTGTGATAATGTGTACTGCATAAATGCATGATCTGCAATGTGAAATACATTGTAAAGCAAGGTCAGAAAGACCAGAAAAAGTAATATATTTCCTATATTAAAAATGGCTTAGGGCCGGCGGGTGGACCTCTGACATCATGCTCATGTCACCATGACTCAGCCATAACAATATAAGGAGTTCCCAATGCAGCTACGCCCAAATATGGAGTGTGTTGTTTAACCTCAATGTGTCGTAGGTGTGAGGGCCGAGTAGCGGCCTGAACCTCTAGTACAGTGGTTCTCAACCAGTGGTCCGGGGACCACCAGTGGTCCTTGAGGAGGTTCTAGTTGGTCCCCAGCTAAATGATGGAAAGTTGGTAACCAAATGGACCCTTATAGATTTTTAACTCTTGAGTGTAAAATGCAACCAAATGGACCCGTTTCATTTTAAACTCTCATAAGAGTTAAATTATTGCTAAATCTGGTGTTCCATGGCTCAAATGCCGAATAAATAATGGACCTTGATATGAAAAAGGTTGAAAACCACTGCTCTAGTACTAATACCATTTAATAATCATTCAATCTGGAAGCATTAAATGATCCCTCTAATCATTTTGCTATTGACTTAACTCTATTTGACCTACACTAACATGGTCTGGGTCCGACTCATAACCGTGGGCATATAGTATACGTATTTGCTACCTGAATGAGGTTAATCTCTGTGTCTGATTACAGATTCTGTCCATTGTGACAATATGTCACAATGGACCAGACACGTATACGTGAAATGAATTGGAATCCACTTTTAAATGTGCCATTGTAAATGTGAAATTAATCGATATACAGTATTATGGCCCATTTGGCCAAAAATGTTATCATGTTGTTGTTGTTGTTGTTGTTGTTGTACTACATGTGTGAAATATAGATTGCTTCCAGACAAGCTGCCATTGATCTAGTAATCCACTTCCTCAAAACTACATAGATGTAAGCAACGCTCACTAGCTTGCTGCAGTGACAGGGAATTCAGGCGTAGGCCACTTGGCAACACATACAGTTACTGTACAACAAAGTCACACACACACCGAGTGAGCACAAAGTAAAGCACTTTGGATGAAGGCGCTGCTGACATGCAGTCCATCTGCCCTTTTTTCTTTTTTTTTCTTTTTTCTTTTTTACATTTTTTATCCCGCGATTTTTGTAACCCATTTTTTTCACCCGGTGCCAATTTCCTAAGTGATCCTGGGCGCTACACCGGCCCTACACCAGCACTACACCAGTCCCCCACAGTAGGGAGGCCAGGGCCGAGCTCATGCTTCCTTCAGGCATGAGAGCCAACTGACCTTCTTGTCACCTGACAGGGGGGAGTTTCCCTGGTTGGACGTAGCGCGTGGAAGGAACACGTTATTCCAACCAGTTCCCTTCCCCTCCATCAGGCGCCCCGGCTGTCATGGGGGAGGCAGTATAGTGACCAGGATTACTACATGTTTTTGTGAGGGTATTAACTACCCTAGGAGACACGGGGAGAACATGCAAACTCCACCCAGAGTAGGCCCTTTCGCCAACCCTTTTTTCTTAATGGCTACAATAAATGAAGAATGTGAGAGCTGTCAAAGTCAAAGTCAAATGTAATACTTGACAATAAACATAGTCCGAGATTTTTATTTATCACTGTTGTTGACTCTCCTTGTCTCTTAAACCCATTCAATTCTAAATCTTCAAGTGAATAATATATTTTTTACCAGTTTAAATTCATGAGCTCTATGATCTCTGCTCCAATATCACAAACTGATGTAGCTTGCCCTTGCTGGCTGAACTCATTCCAATTAATGGCGAACTCTGATCTCATTGATACCATGTATCACTTGAAACCAACCCCTAGCCCTGTTTGTTACACCATACACATGTGGTGGGGAGCAAGCTTATTACAGTTCATTTAAAACGAAATAACTCAAACTAGAATTGGAAAAAAAAAAAAAAAATGTAAAAAAAAAAAAACGAGGCTTTACAAAAAACAATTACTAGCCTATCTGAAACTGTATTGTGACTGTGAGTTTGCAAAAAACTAAAACCAGCTAAAATCATAGAGAAAAGGTCAACAGATCTACAATCTCACAACGTGTCACAGCGTCATGCATTGGGAGCTTGTAGATCTGCTATATTTGCTATGTTTCTGACCTTGTTGAATCTTGCCCCTGACTAATCCATATTACAATAAAAAACTAAAACTAATACGAAAACTAATAAAAAAGTAACTAAAACTAAGCCTTTCTCAAAATAAAAACTAAACTAAACTAGCAAACCGCTTTCAAAATGTATTAAAAATAACAAAGATTTAAATGAAAAAGTCAAAACGAAATCAAAATAATAACTAATGAAAATGTTTAAACTATAATAGCCTTGGCGGGGAATAGTTGCACATTATTTGCTTTCCATTATTAATAGCTCCCTATCTTCCAGCTGTGTCCCTGATTATCCCTGCTTGTGCTCAACCTCTTCCCACAAAAGCTGGTCTTGACCCATTCATTGCATCAATGACGAGCCAATTTCTAAATAACCATTCATTTAAAAAAAAGAAGAAAATCTGCAAAAGATCGTCTCATTACAACTTCTGGCAGCCATGAAAGACAATCGTATATTTGAAGAGTTGATATTTCTCCAACATCATAGTACTAAGAGTGCACTTATTAGGGTGACAAACGATCTTTTAATGAACGCTGACGCCGGTGATTGTTCCATACTTGTTTTGTTGGACTACTTATTAATAGATTACAGCAGTGGGTTGGCATGTCTGGGTCTCCCTTGAAGTGGTTTACATAATACTTGAGTAATTTTCGTTTTTTTTTTTTTTTCAATTGGTGACCGTGATTCCCCTTTTTCCCCGTCTTGTGAAGTGCCCCAGGGTTCATGTTTAGATCCAATCCGATTTCCTTGTATACAGTATGCTTCCCTTTGGCAACATTATACATAGACACTTTCATTGTCAAATAAGTTTCTTCTCATAATTGGCCCAGATCACTTGCATTCTAAAATCCAATTATCACTTGGTCCTTTATCAAACGATGTCACCATTGCCAAAACCTTCAGTGCAGGTATAAATCTTATTTGATCCCAGCTTAAACTTTTAGAGCCATGTTAACAAACGTGCTCAGGCATGTTTTTATCATCTTAGAAGTATCTCCGGAATAAGATCAATCTTTTAGTATTAAAGTAAGCAAAATAAATGATTCATGCTTTTATTCATTCGTGCCTTGGCTATTGCAATGGTGTTTAACATGTCTTAAGCAAAAAACTAAAACCACTAAATAGGCTCCAGAACTGAACCCTCCCTACACTGGTTGCCTATCTGTTTTAGGTTACAGCATTTCATGGCCTGTCACCTAATTTACATTTAGAGAAATAAACTCTTTACAAGCCTGTGCACAGGCTTGCTTGTTCAGACAGGAACCTGCTGGCCATTCCTGAGTCAAGGCTAAAGGCAAAGGGTGACCGGGTGTCAGGGTCCCTCAGCTCTGGGACAATCTGCCTGAGGAGCTCGGGCTTGATAAATTAGTGTCTTCTTTTTAATTGCTTCTTAAAACATACTTTTATCTAAAGGACTTTCCATATCATTTGAATTTAGAAAATGTTGTTTTTATTTAATACAGCACCTATATTAATATTGTACACATCAAAGCCTTGTTTTTTTAAGCCTTTCCTTTGTGACATAAAGTGTATTATTATAATTACATACATTTAATTTATATTCTCTTTAGAGCACATTATTAAGAATATTAAAACTAAAAGAAAACTCACTGGCATTAATGATGCTCTGTTATTATAAACACACTAAGCACATGCTACCGTGCTCTTCAGAGCTGAAGCACTTGAGATACTGAGACAGTGACACTGACTATAGTAGTACCTTCTAGTAGTACAGTAGTTATAAGAACATCCTTTCTCCTGCGTTGTCAGTAATGTGAGGATAATACTGTACTGTATATGAATACTGGAGAAGAATTCCTGGGCTAGGAGGCCACAGCATTCCCTATAGCATACAAAACGATAAGCATAACTGCCATGCTCAGGAAGTAGAACCACCGTCTAGAAATCGGAAGGTTTCCAGTTCGATCCCTGCCTCCTTCCTGTCATCTATGTGAGAGAGGACGGTGTGAAGAGCCACTGCAATGGCATCACCGGTGGTGATCTGTTTTGACGGTATACAAATTGCCATGGGTCCAGTGAGGCAGGTAGTGTGGAGCAGATGTAATCTCTCACCAGCCTCTCAAAGCATTTGCTGACTATTGGAGTGAGGGTGACAGGTCTCTAGTCATTCAGGCATGTCAACTTGGAGTGCTTGGTCATGCTTGGCACAATGGTGGACATTTTGAAGCCTGCAGGGACCACAGCCTGATAGAGGTTGAAAATGTCCACTAGACACTTAACCCCCATCTGCTCACCCTGAAAATGTTGATGCCTTTCCCGCTGCATGGTGTGTGAAAGGGTTATTGTTATGAACTTTGTAAAGCACTTTGGATAAAGGTACTACACAAATTCCCTATTTATGTCTAAATCATTACTATGTGAGATACCAGTTGTCATTTGTTTGTGACGAATGAAATGGTTGACAGTATGTATGCTGAACAGGCAACCTGAGTTGCTAGTGCAATGAGAAAGATCACTCCCCAACCAGCTTTGCACCCATGAACACGGTCAATTGTTGGAGAAATCGAATCCCAGGGCAGGTACTTACCCCTGTGCCACCTGGACAACCACACTGTTTTAATGGTAACCCAGAGAACACAGCTTGATCATCCAATGAAAGTACACCCACCAAGATGGCAGGTCGGCCTACTGACACGGTTGAGGAAAGCCCTTATTGTGGGATAAAACGCATGACCTCAGTTGAAGGAGAAAGGTTTGCCACATTGTATTAACCTCACATTGAGCAGCACAGGCCTGATGAAGTCATACGTTTTAAATCCCCATTTCGCTCCCATTTAAAAGACTTTCACTACAGTACACAACCCATCAATCACATCCTTGCTCGTTCCGTGACACAGGCCAAAACTGAGCTGCAGTCACATGCTCACATGGATGGAGCCATGTGCATGCCCAAAATCACACATATACACTTGCACAGGACACACACACACGCACACGCGGAAATGCATCTGCGCTGCATGCACGTACACACACACAAAAGGAGTCTCTCTCTCATACTAACATGCACGCTCGCACACACACACACACACACACACACACACACACACACACACACACACACACACACACACACACACACACACACACACACACACACACACACACACACACACACACACACACACACACACACACACACACACACACACACACACACACACACACACACACACACACGTCAGTGCAGCCAATTGGGCCTCGATCAGCCCCTGCAGAGTTTAAACAAAAGCAGTGTCCCTGGATCAGTGCTAGCCTCCTCATCCATCCATTGACACAGCCACCCTGATGAGAGGCTCACAGCCCAACTTATTCACTGACGCCTGACCCTGCCTAATCACCTCTTAGCCAAGCATGGAGAAGAGAGAGTCAATGTTATGGTGTAGGGCTGCACGATTACGGCTAAAATTACAATCCAGATTACTTGTATTTTTCTGTAAAATATCTTTCTTTTTACAATTATTTATTACGATTATTAGTAATGAGGATTTTGGGGTGTTTTTAGCATCTTAATCCGTTTGTTGCTCATCATGCTTATTGGTACCACATACCATATATCAAATTATCTGTATTGTCCTCTGATGTCATTGTCCCTCCGTAACCCTGATAATAATTGTGAAATACAAAAATACGATTTTCATTTTATATACCGTATGGAGAGAGAGAGAGAGAGAGAAAGAGAGAGAGAGAGAGAGAGAGAGAGAGAGAGAGAGAGCAGCCTGATCTCCAGAGATCTCCGTAACATTGCACGGAATAGTGCACTTCATTCCGTGGATAGTCGCCTAGAAACCCCGAAATTGCGTGCATATGTACGGCGAGTCCCACGGTGGGCGTAACCAGTCGCAAGCAGTCCCCACAACAAAATTTACGATTCTGTGCCTATCGGTACATAACTCGGCGCTGAGTAGGCACAGGCGAACGTCACACCGTTCAGGACGGCAACTCGGTCGCCTTAGCTCCCTCGGTGGTCCTTCACGGGGTGACAGTTCGCCTGTGACTGCCTCCGTCATGGTTTAGTCACAATGGGGGAGATGCGAGGCGGCTATGCACGGAATTTCTGGTTTTTCCGTGTCTATTCACGGAATTTCAAAAACTTCAAAAACGTTCAAAGAGAACGTTTCCTCTGGAGATCGGGTTGCAGCGAGAGAGAGAGAGAGAGAGAGAGAGAGAGAGAGAGAGAGAGAGAGAGAGAGAGAGAGAGAGAGAGAGAGAGAGAGAGAGAGAGAGACAGAGACAGAGAAAAGGAGAGAGGAAAATAAAAGTGAAAGCCTGTGAAATGACACCGACAGGCAAAGAACATTTGAGCAAGGGAGTGAGAATGTGAGAAAGCAAGAACGCATGCTGTAGATTCCTGAGGAAAGGTGGGAATGTCATGAAGCCAGACCTTTGCCTCTCAAGTCATAATGTGTGGAGTACAGTATGATTGAATCTGGCAGCCAATGCCCAGCCTGATGAGTAAATGGAAAACAGTGCGACGACGGTCGGCTTTACTGGCCTTAAAACACACTGGAGCGGAGAATCCATGTCGGGTCTTTTAAACCCCTCCACATCACTCACTCTAAGCAGCCTGTCCGTCTGCAGGAAATACCTCCTTATAGAAATCCACTGTGGGACATCTAACATTTAATAAAGTGTCCGATCTTAGTCGAGCTCTGGGCCTGTGTTCATCGTCATTTCCTTACCTCAAATTCCAGTAAAACTACTGTTGTAGTCAAAGCTGCTCATTTTTTAATAAGTATCTCATAAACTGAGTCCTTGAATAAAGATAAATCCCATGCCTTTCTTTCCCTCTCTCGTTCATGGGAACAAACAGAACATAGGACCACAGTATCACTATCAGCCTCCACGGTAATATGGAACATCCACTGTAGCGCCTGCTTTAGTGCAGCAGCTTCTCAGTGTGATCTGGACGCCGTCCCAGAAACATTAAGAGCAGCTCTACATTAGCCCTCCATCGACTCCTATTCATGCAACCACAGAAACACACTGAAGAACAGGGTTCTAGCTGGTATATCAAAGAAACATCCCTCAGACGTTGCGGCTGGATTTATGGTAGATCTTCAGATTGAGGTTCAGATGTTGCTCTTCAATCAGACAGAACCCCCTGTCTGATTGTTTTTTGGCGGGTCGTATTAGCGTAAATTATTCACTGAACTCACCACCTCTTCACAATACTTGTCAACACCATTGTCTTAAAAATATCGCTGGAGGAGTCACAGAAGTGAGATGGAAGAGTTGAAGGATGAGCGAGACCTGGCAGCCTGCATGGTTCTCATGTCAGAAATCCCCATCTTGTTCTTCAATAGTGGCACATATTTATTTGCCGGTGTTTTCATTTCCGTCAGTGAAAAAAAAAAGAAAAGAAGAAGAGGTAGCTTCTGCCAACAGAGAAAGGCTTTCCCCCATCTGGGACAGATGCTGCATCCATTACGAAAAGCATTTCCTCCACGGAGAAACAAATATTCCCACAAATATATATTAGCCACATGAAACCTAGCGTCCCTACACTGGGCATGCCATAAATAGGCGGACATTCAGCGAAAATAGGTGGACATTCTGCTAAAATAGCCGATCTACAAGATCGATGTCTTCGCAGTGATTAAGGTTAAGTGGTTAAGGGACATAGGATAGTGTCACTCAGCCTGATGAACGACGGCAGACTTGGCAGTGCTGCTGATACATATGGTGAAATCATTCTTTATACCCTCCCGGCCCCCTTTAAAGTTAACGTTAAAGAGTGGCAGGGAAAAGGCTTTCCTCTTTTTTCCTTTTTTCATGAGGGAAAGTTTAGGAGGACTGAAAGGAAAGCGGGTCCAAAGTGCTTTTACAGTGCTAATTGGGTGCTAACAATGTTCCTTGATTGTTGTGATTTTCCGCTGCAGTAAACCTGCTCATAAATGTCAAAACGGAGCATGGTATGTATCTGTACGCAAGTCCCACACCTCTGAGTGGCAGGTCGCTTTCTAGTCCCAGAGAGGCCTTCGTTACAGGCAGACCCCTCATTTTTCTTCCTATGGCGAAAGACGTGACTTATTGCCGTTTTGTTGACAGTGAGGAGTAGGCGGGGGTTGGTGGGGGGGGGGGGGGGAGCGCGAGAGAGAGAGTTGATTTGAATTTCACCCTTAAAAAAAAGCCCAGGGGCTCGGAGTGAATGAGTAATACTATGGATATGAAAGTACACAGTAAAATTCTCAGTGGTAATATAACTTAATTGAGAGTGTAAAACTGGACCCAAATGGACCCGTCAATTTTCACATTGTTAAACCACTTTCAGCCTCCCTCGTTATAGACAAAAGTTTCAACATTTTTCAAAGAATTGAAAGTAGCTCACAATGTGTCACATCGCGACACATCGTAAGCTTATAGATCAGCTATTTATACATGACACCATCGTATAACTAAGTATATATAGGGTTTAAATGGTTTTATTGAGTAAATTAACCCAGAGGATGCAGGGACTCGTTCTAAAACCATCAACAACATAAAAAAGAAATTGAGGTTTGTACTGTATGTGCTAATGAGTAATAAGAAACATCATTCATATAGTGTTTCTGTGAAATGCATACAGTCCAGTTGGGTTTATGGTACTCTTTGACTCACACACGCTCAATTTGACAGCGACCACCATCTTTGGATGAAACTGTGGCGGATGGGAGTATAATATCGGTGATCTTCAAAAAACACAGAAAGAGCAAAATAAAGAAATTATGAGAGTGGGTTTTCGGAGTGGCTGGAAAATGAATAAAGCACATTATTGGAAAGCTTGATAGCAAGCAGCTGATTTGATGAGGGGGAGACGGGGGGATGGAAAAGTGGAGCAGAGAGCCGGGAGAGTGGTTGGGGGTCAACGGAGGAATCGGAAAACAGAACAACAACTGATTCGGAGTGCAGATCTATCATATTGTAGATACACACTGTAACAATGGAGGCTCTGTGGATTCATCCAAGGAATATTACACTTCTTCAATATCAACCACTGGCTTTTGAAAAACATTTTGACAGAACAATTGTCGGATCAATAATAAAGTATCTCCATGGGAGCATTCCAAGGCCTTGGCAGGGAGACATAGATCTATGGGACCCCCTGTGGCGGGATGAGCAGGGGATGCTCTTGGGGGATGCCGCGAGGGACCGGTCCTCGGTGCCAGAGGGCAAAATGCCACAGGGCCTGTCTGTTGACCAGAATGCCCAGGAGACTCTTGGTCTCTTATGGTAATATCATCCTAACCATCATCAATGTGGTAGCAATCAGCTGTGGGATTCACCCCTCTCCCCCCTCTACCCGCTCCCTTCCTCGCCATGTCCCTCCGCAAATCACTTCCCTGTGGTGGAGATTGTTAATTTAGAGAGATGAGCAATCTGCCATAGCTGTTCTGGGCACAGGGATAGTGACAGACAGCGGTCTGGACTACTAACTGGCATGGCATACAGACACCACAGCATCCATCCCAGAACCTCCAGCCATCCAACCCCCGTTCCCCGCTTGCCCTCTCTTCCTCTGACTCGGCCAGCAGCGGGATTTGAGGTCTGTCTGCTGATATCTACGCCAGTTCAAGCCTTGCTGTTGTTTATGCTCCATTCTGTCTAACAGGGTCATTTTTATTACGCGAGCCCGCAAAACGGCTCCGGGGGCCAAAGCTCTCAACAGCACCCGCCCCCCTCCCAATCTCTGGGGAGACGTGAAACCATGTCCAGGCCCTGGGATAGCATTGGATCATAATGACCCCAGCGATGCACAACATCACTTCGCGTTAAAATAAAGCTAGGTTTTACATGGCTGTAAAACTGATAAATGGCCATGGCGAGAAATTGGATTATTCATATGGTAATTTACGCATAGGAGTTTGACGACTCGCCTTCACAACGTTGTGATTCCTGCCTGGTGTGTTGCCCACACCCTGAGGTGAAGAGAGTTTCATGTTGGGGTGTTGAAATACTTGAGCCAAGTGAGAATGGCCTGAGTTATTGCCGTACTAACTCAGATGTGCCTGCATTCATTTCAAGGCATCAGACTGCTCTTAAAATCGAATACACAGACACAGGCCTAACTACAAACACAGTCTAACACACGTCTCTGCCAAAAAATAAGTTACCAGTAGTACAGTACAAGGTACATCATAAACGCATAAAGATAATGTGGATTGTGCCTTCACAGACCAGGAACTGCATAGTAGGACTATTTGCAAGGCTTTACAGTTCGCCATGCATATACTGTACTCTAGCTTGAACACCGCAGTTCTGCAGCAGAATTTCCAATGTGGAATTGATTTATAAAAATGAAAATAAACACTCCGCTATAGACCTTTGGTACTGGGGCTTTTCCTATTCAGTGTGTGGGCAGCATGTCTCTGCTATTTGTCCCACTTTAATAACCACTAGAAAAGCACACGCAGCTCCAGCAAGATGTTTTCAAACCCAGTGAGTTATGGTTTTACCACACTGATGTCAGTGTTTAATAACACTGACAGAGTTTTTGCTGAATTCTGAACTTTCCTCATCGTATATAAATCATCTCATCTGCCTGAAATGAGGACAGATCGTCTTCATTAGCCCACACCAGTCTTCTGAAATGAGGACAGATCGTCTTCATTAGCCTGCACTAACCTCCTGCTTTGTTTGCAATCAGCGGTACATTTATCCCAATGAACTTCTGCAAATTGTGTCCCAGATCTAAATCTACAGGCTATGAATGAATAAATAAAAAGCAGAAACTGATCTGGTTGGTCTTTGGTTTGCATATGTCTGTCATTGTGTTAGTGTTGGGACAAAATCCCCAATCACCGACCCCTGTCTCTTTACTTTACGAGACAATGGATAAATAAAAAGCAGAACTATATGGTTGAACTATGCTTAATACTGTAATTCTGTAATTGCATGTGTTGCACAAAAAGCCCCCCAATCTCTGTCCATCTCCCTCATTCTTCCTCTTTCCTCCTCTTCATCTCTCTTCTCTCCAGCTCTGACTCATTCTCCATTACAAGCCTCAGGTCTGGCGTCACACGAAGGACCAAGTTAAAGAGCTTTAATTAGATCAGCCATTTACAGCGGCTAAACGCTGCCTCTTAAGTCTCTATGGCCTCCTATTCTATTGGACTCTCACCATGTCTGCCTCTACTGGAAAGTCCAATACGAAACCACTGGCCTATAAGCTGGATTTATACTGGCATCGAAAATAGCAGATCTATAGTACAAGCTCACAACACGTTGCAGTGCAATGCTTGTGAACTCTATTTTCGCAACATTATGCACAAACAAGTCTAAATCAGGCATTACTATAGGGTGGGCTCTGTTTATGTGCAAATACGGATTCAATGTGTGTGTCCCCAAAAAAATATTTTTTATAGAAACAAGACTTCAAATTCTGCCCTCATTTAATCTCGTAAATGCAGTGCTATGTTTACAGTATGTACGACATACGTATGGCAGACCCGAGATCTTAATCAAAGCACAAACACAAACAAACACGAGACATCTCTGTGATGGCATCAGGGGTCGTGAGAGATGGCATCAAGGGGTGCGCATGATGACATCGTGCTACACACAGTCTATCCACACATCTGCGGGAAATACACCACGTTTACTTCTTGCATTAGGCATAATGTGCTGGACGGAAACACTGTCTAAAAATGGAGATATTACTTCACTGCAAGGAGAAAGTGCCAAGGAATTAATATGAAGAATGTACAAGAAAGCTGTGTGCGTGTAGGGGGGGTCTGTGACTATCTTATGAAGCCGATCTGTCTCCTCTCCATCTGCACTGCGTAGCCCCACCACCACCGCCGCCACCCCCCCCCCCCACCCCCCTACACTCCTAGCCCCCCACCCCACCCCCGCTGCTCAATGCCCTCTCTGGCCACATCAACTGTCATATCTCCTCCAAGAGACAGCAGATCAAGAGCCAAACTACAAAACTGCCAGGCCTTTAATTATTGCACTTTTTCTGAAAGCCAGATATGAGAGAGAAAGAAAAAGAGAGAGAGAGAGAGAGAGAGAGAGAGAGAGAGAGAGAGAGAGAGAGAGAGAGAGAGAGAGAGAGAGAGAGAGAGAGAGAGAGAGAGAGAGAGAGATGGGGATGAGGTGGGAGTTACAGGATTGTCCTGGCCTATCGTGCCGTCTCCAGGGTAGACTGGGCTGTGGATTTCTTCCCTGACGGACTTTTCAAAGAGGCTCATCCATCACTCCCTGACAGCACATGTCTCTCTCTCTCTCTCTCTCTCTAACCTTTCAGGTCTGTTATGAAATAATATTTGGAAAAGGCATGTCTGTCACTGTAACGGACAGCTCCTCCCAATAGATGGGAATAGAGCGCTGTGAAGTGTGTCATTCAATTGAGCGGGCGCGTGTGTGTATGCGCTTGCGTGTTCATGCACGAGCGTGCACATTTTTGTAAAAGAAAAGACTGAGGACACAGTCAAGCGAGACAAGAGCTGTCGAGAGTTTATAATTGAGATTTCTGTGAAAAATACCATTTTGGTAAGAAAGTGAATTATGAATGAATTAATGGCTCCTTTGCTCAGTGAGCAGCTCTGTCTTAGGACTCCCCCTCTGGGCTGTATGAAGAGCGCCGACGGTGTTGAAAAGTCAGCTCCTCTGAGGAGGAAAAGCCCCCATAATGAGAAGCTGCAGCCCCTGTCTTACTCAATGCCATGTGCTGTGCCTACTGTAGGCCCCACACAGGGCCCTCTCTCTGTGTGCGTAATGAATGCCCTCAGGGTCCCAGTCAGGACTATGCTATACTGCCTAATGAAAGAAAGATGGCTCTCTCACAGTCAACAGGGCTCAACAGTCTTTTAGTCAGCTAATAATCCCCCTGTCCATTATTCATCTCAACCACAATGCCCTACTATTATATTCAAATGATGCATGCAGTGCATGTGTGGGTGTGACTGAGAGACGGCCCATGTGCCCTGCTGCGTTTGTTTTCTTTACATGCATTTTGCATGCCTCTCCAGCATGCGATCTGGCCTGCACTGCTGCGTGCGTGTGCGCCCATGTGCATGGTCAGTGTGCTCATTTTCCTCTGTGCGTGCGTGCGCGTGTGTGTGCACACATCTTGCCTATGGTGATGCAAAGGCTTGCCCGGTACTGTTTCAACCAAGTCCTGTTTAAAGTAAACAAACAGGGTTCACCTGGTGCCAAGCTGGCACCAGGTGTAATGAGAGACGATGCCATGGTTTGGATTGTTGATTAGGGATTATTCGACAACACAAACAAGCTACTGTTGAGATTTGCGTGTGCAGTGCATACAAAATTAAGCATATTGTGGAGACAGGGGACAGGCAGTCTTTTGCATACACAGATGTTGGGGAAAAATCCCTTCCAACAAAGCGAGAGGACAGTTAATGCAGAAAACGTGTATTGAAAATGTCTTCATAAACATTCCGTTTTCTAAACTACAGCACTGTCAAACTGCTCAAACAGGTGATGCAATGGGATGAATCTGTACTTTACTTGAGATTCCGTTCACGCTGCATAACAAGATTTATTCTTTCTTATAGCTGTTATGATATTGAGTACGAAAACATTCAGCTCCACACCTGAGGGAACATCATTAAAAGCTCTGATGAGATAAAGATCTTTATAATCATCTGGGATATCTCACCGGCAGTTCACCTGGCCAAAATATCCTCAGGACAAAAACAAGAAAGGGAAGGATAATGTGTGCATATTTCCACATTGATAAGATATCTGGCAAAATATCAAGTTCACTTATCTAAAAGTAATCAGAAGATAAAGCAACCAATATGCACAAGAGGATATGCAGCTTAGAGGAGTAGTTCACCCAAAAAAAATCTTATTTTCTATCAATTATTCACCCCATGAAACCTTGAATTCATGGAGATTTTTTTGTTTTTGTTGCATCCCTAAGCCAATAATTTGATGACCGGTGGAGTCTACTACCGTATTTGTTTGGGTGAACTACTCCTTTAAAGCCATAATTGGTAGGTCCAAAAATAGCGATTTTTAGCAACCTCTGCTGGTCACTACCGTCATTGCAGGTCTTTAGCGGAGTCCTGCATTACCCAGAATTCCATTTGTTTTCACCTGAAGGCGGAATCGTTTCAAAAAGCGTTCTTTTTGTTGTTTTATACTATCTGCGGATCATTTCTCTTAGCCAGTGGAGCATTAGTTACGTGAGCTGTGTTTTCTTTTGCTGCTGTTTTTCCATCTTCAAATCCTATAATGCCATAAAAACAGTGTGAAATTCCTTTTTGTTACTAGCGTGGTAGTTCCGGGCCAAACAGGAAACCGGTGCATTTCCGTTTCCGTTTTCCGGCCGGATGACGTCATTTTCGCGAGAAAGACGCCCCTGTCCACTTTCAATAGAAAATATGTTTATAAAAGGCTTTCGGGGGTGAAATTCATTAAATTTCCACTCACAAAAGATATAAAATGTAACTTTAGTTTTTTGAAAAAGTTACCTAGTATTACTTTAAGGCAGGGCTGAATAGTCAATTTTGACAATCATGATAAGGAAAGCTCACTGAACCAGACCTATTGCATTTTCAAATAATATATACATGGAGAGAAATTCAATTGTCATGGCAGTACCGCAGTACTTAAGTACTTAAGAATTTAAAAAACTAATTTTAAATAAGAGTAAACAGGTGATAACGTACAGGGATTAGGAATAGGGTACCAAAAATCTAAAACTATAGGGTATCAAAAAAGTGTATGGACCACCGCACTTGGACCACCTGGGATTTGTAAGTTGAGCTATTATCATCAAATTACGGTATGATGATTGTATGATTGCATGATTACTATCGTCCAACATTACAGTACAGTATATGGGACTACTGCAAATGTTGCTATTTTTGCAAAAGGTATTATGGTGGTAGTAGCCATTATGGAAATCCTGTTGACCGAGCGAAATGGGCCGAGCTGTTCTAAAAGCACGAAATAGGAAGAGAGGAGCACAGATAGAGCTGCACAGTGGACTAGAGTGAGGGAGGTGAGAGTTAAGAGAGTTATTAGATTAATTTGGGCATGGGCACTTTATACTCAACCATGAGCACATATATATCCAGGGGAAATGTGGACTGACCCAAATGTCTCTTTCCATGCAGCAAAATAACTCTGTTTACCTTCCTCATACCTACCGTCCCTAGAGCAATGTAGGCCGCAATAGAATCACAGTTGTGTCAAAATGTTTATTTAGAATTTCATATTCGGGCTTGCTTATACACCTGAAAGCAACTACTGGTTGGGAAAGATTCTCAGCAAAAATTAGAATGTTATGAAACGGGTGGTGGGTTGGGGGGGCTCTTTGGAACCACACACTACTCTATTATGCATGCCATTCTGCTGTCTATTTTGGACCTGCGGTAGGATACGCAGATTAATCTATGATGAGGCTCAAATTCTTCCTGCAGCAGGAATACACCTGGCTGTGGAATTTTAAATAACAGAAGGGCAGTTTCTGGAAACAATATATAAATACAGATTATTTTGTATGCAAGTTCATCAAATGAAACAGATAAGAAAAACAGCCTCTCATTTTTAAGAAGATGAAAAGATGAACACAATTCAATCATCTGACCTGCATGTCGACCATTCCACTTCAAATATATGCAGAAACGTTGCGGTTTTGCAGCAGTAGCATCAATCAAATATGATTCAGATTGAGACTTCCGAGGGATAAGCCCTGCAGGACCCAGTATAACACAGATCCACACTGACGTGGCATCTCGAAATGAAGAACAAGAAATCTGAGCCTCAGAAACACATTTCTAACTACGGTAGTAATACAGAGCAGGCCTTCTGCATGTCACTGTATGACAAATGAGAACAGCTATTGTAACCAGCAGGAATTGCTGGTCAAATCTAAATGGGAAATATCAATCACCTTTATGTGAGACATGTTCATTTATGGACGATAAAGCAATGGGGTCTGACCCAAGTCAGTATGTACTGTAGGCTATATACAATATAGACTGTGTACAGGATTATAGCCGCCAACTCTACGGTTGTAAATATTTTTATTTTGCATTACTGTTCTATTGCTATAAATAGGTATGTCCTATCTGACATTGTTGACATATGCTATTTGTTTTTCTTACTTTTGCTATTTATCTTATTTATTTCTGATTCCTTTTTAAACTTCTAACTGATTCTTCATATTTTAGTTAATTTATAATTTTTGTAAATGAATAAAGAAAATCTTGAAGTTATACATAAGTCCCCAAACGCACGCACGCACAAACATTCACTCACAGACACACACCTGACAGACGCAGAAATGTGTCTGTACACACACACACACACAGTAATATCTAATTACCCTGGCCTGTACTCCTGCAAGTAATGACCGAAATCTTGCCATTTCCTCCTGATAATTACACCCCCAAAGCCCCCCCACACACTCACAGATGCACACATGCGCACGCAAACACACACACACACACACACACACACACACACACACACACACACACACACACACACACACACACACACACACACACACACACACACACACACACACACACACACACACACACAGTATGTCAGGGAAGGGGGGCTTTGTTGAGCCACCTGTATGAGTTGGTTTCACAGTGACTCAACTTATACATACCCAAGACACCACAATGTAATCAAACTGTAAGACATATAGATGGGTCATAAGCGCGAAGCACCCTACTTCCACGTTCACAGCACCTACTTTGCAGGGGAAACTGAATTGTGAACCTGTATTGAGGCCACCGTGGATTGATTACTTCAGTTTTGTGTTTGACATTGCATTGCAATGAATGGAAATGAATGGTCTATACTTTTCTATTTCTATTTCTATGTCCCCAGGCAGCACTGCTACACAGTCCACCACAGGAAAGCGACCTACACAAAACCTACATAATACTCAGCACACAGTGCGTAAGCTTGAAAGGACCCTTCTGAAATGTAGGTAATTTTTCCAAACATGTTTTACTTCATAGGGGGAAGGAAAAAAAAAAAAGTATTCCTGAAAACATTTTCCAAATACATTGGGTTTCGGAGGTTCCATCTGTGAGTCAATGACATCTTAAAGGAAGAAGAGCCGTTTGCACGAGCAGAGACAATAGCAGTGATTAAAGTTCAAAATTTGATACAGTTGAAAATTGAATCATAAAACTCCAAGCCAGCAAGTTGGTTTCATTCCTTCCCGTGGGATCCACAGCTGTCTGGAGATGCTCTATGGTGGTTTAAAGGGCCTATAGAATAAATAAACTGACTGAAAGAATCTTATCTGAGAAGAAAGACATTCTTTATCAATCAAATTATCACTCAACCCAGACATCAGTTATATTCTAGACTTGGATAAACAAACAAAACACAAACCGAACCAAAGTTAAACCTTTTACTTCCAATTCTGTAAATCAACTGCAGCCTCTTCTCCATGAAAGAATATTATGGAACCTTATACAGTATAATGCTGGGTTAAAGCACATGCCGCGTGCAGGCAAACACGTACACACGCGCGTGTGTGCACACACACACACACACACACACACACACACACACACGCGCTTAACACATGCCAGCCACACTCCTGCCTAATGCATCTCCATCTCCAGTGCAGCTTTCCAGGTGAGAAAACCAGTGGGCAGCTGCCAGCATCCAGCGTCCTGCAGAAGGGGAGGGAGGAGGCTGGGAGAACAGAGGCTTCTCAGGGACCAAGACAGCAGCGTCATTATGAGCCCCCAGGAAAAATAATCCAGCCTTAATGCAACACGCCGTGGACGGGCCAGAGCGAGCCTCCGCTCGTCAAATGAGCCTCAGATAGCATGGCCTGCAGCTCCCAACATCTCGACAAGTATACAGGAAATCCAGATAAATACATAAATAAATAGCAGTGTTGTAGTTGGCAGGCCCGGGTTGTTTGAGAATACCTCTGTATATTTGGATTGCTACTCGAAGCGCCCCGCGCTGGTGGACATTCGACATCTATACAGCCCTTTCATGGGGTTGGAGACGGGATGCCTCGCATGTGAAATGAATCAGGCGTTTTGATGAACGGGCAGGCAATTAAAATGGACCACGCTTTAGGAGTTGAATGTTTGGATTGAGAAAATATAGATTTGATATTTGACATCATTACGCATCATTAATGCTAAATGGTGGTCTCGCCAGCAAAGGCCCCTCAATCGACGTACAATTTGCTCAAACATACACATCCTAAATATATCACAACATATACCACCACATGTCACACAAACACGGAACTGAACTTCGACCAAAAAATTTAAACCAAAAAAACTGTTCATATCCATATATTAACACAAGTTTGTATCGTTTGCATCCCACCAACGAGCTCCTGTCGGATTCTTATTGAAAGCACATAAAGTGTAATCTGTGTTATGTGTCGACGTTGCGTTTTTTGAGTTGAGCCATTGCCTCATCTTCTATTCTTTCAGATGTGGAGGGTGTGGTCCCCACATACTGTAGGTGCCCAGTCCCTGACAGTCCAACAAAGCCATTGCACATGGCGTCTCAGAATAACAAAGTCTGCATGTTGGGAGCACACAGGCTGCCAGTTTCCCCTCTCCTCTGTTGTTCTACTCGTTCTCTCTGCCAAAGCTCTGGGGAGGAGGAGGGGGGAGAAAATCCCCTAGGACATGTTTTAAGTTTGGACATTAATATTGGTTTGTTTTTTTCTTTTGGGGGGCGGGGGAAGTATTCTGTAATGTTTTATGTGCCTCCCAAACATTGGAACAGGGCTTGCACACTCCTCTCTCCCTCTCTATCCATCTCATACATCATATGGAGGAGCTGGACGTCAACTCACCCCGGGCCCACTGCACTCTCCCTCAGACAGCGAAAGTCACGAGGCCCAATGTGGCAGTGTGGAGCAGCATGGAGTGACTGAAGACAGACAGAGGGGGAGAGAGAGAGAGACAGAATTATGGAATGACAGAAGACCATGGAAAAGCTGGAAATATATAGGGGGAAGGAAAGGTCATCCCCCACTGAATGGGTCCAATGTGTGAAGGTTTTTGCTGACCAAAGCAACAAAACGCTGGTCCTGTAATTAACAGCAGAACATATTTGTGGACATGCAGTGGAATATGTAATCTCCAATCATGGTTTGTGAGGAGAGGGAATGACTCAACCATCACTCTCATCGATGCTCTGCTGCTCGGCAGTTGTTTTTGTCGTGTTGAAAAGTCAACTGCTCTGTTGTGAGACTTTCCAGAGACAGTCGATTTTTGGATATGTTATATATATTTACTGTATTGTGTACAGCACAGAGGTAGTTCTGCCATATCACATTCGACAAGGCCAAGAGTCTGAAAGCTAGCAACCAACCCCTAGAGGCTTTGAACCGACCGACACTGACTCCACGCTCTCACTAGTGGGGCTAAAATTGAAACAATAATAAATTCAATTTTAGGTGATTTATCTATTTATGCAAATACTGTCTCCACCAGGCCGAAGGCCGGGTACAGAGATTGTATGATGTGTGTGTGAATCCGTAGTGAATCTTGCAAACCGGTTTGTGGTGACCCACAGGGGCACCACAAATGCGACAAATGTCAATGTTTGTTGCATAAGCATTTTTTTTTTACCTCTTCACCATATTAGATAGCAGGCACACATGATCTTGGGACTTGAGGGATGGGCCCATTTCTTACCAAGAAAAACATAATTCCATATATCATGAACGCAACATTCAATCAACCCCAAATTGGAATTGCATGTTTTCACTTAATTACAATATGTCACAGAAACACTATTTCCCCTTGCAGCTTCATCGGGTCCTGGTGGCTGCAACCCACGACTTACACAGCCCTGGGTAGGCCACCTGGCCTGGTGGAGATATTATGTATTGTATGTATTTCTTATTAGTGCCAGAATGGAGGGAGGGGGGTGTTGTATACGTGCACACATACACAAACACGGATATGCATATTATGCATATAGATTACAGATTATTCACACTAGATTATTCCTCACTTCAAATGAATAACATGAAGTGAGGAGGTATACAGTATTCTGTATACTGTAGGAAGGAGGTGAAAGGACACTTTATGCATATACTGAATAGTGTGAATAATACACGGGTTGACAGGCTTCTCTACAGACCCATCTTTCTCTCTTGGTGAAAACAAGCCTTCTCTCACCAAAGCTGGATTAATGGCGAACACATGTTAGGAGGAGGTCACTGTCTTCCAGTGGCAGCAATTTAGGATTAGTGGAAAACAGAGGGATGGAAACAGCTCAGCTCTCACTCTCTCACTTTCACTTAACCCTCTCCCTTATCCCAGAGACCACCGCTCCCTTTACAAACTCCCCCATTAGTCTCATCACCAGCTGAATACCGGGCCCCGGGTTAATTCTCTGATGAGGGCAAGTGTGGTTTTTCTCAGAGGAGGAATATAAACAAGAGAAATGTTAGAAATGAGGTGATGCAGAGTGGAGGGGGAGGAAGAGATGAGTCTCTGGATGCTGTGGCCCGAAGCCCTGTGGCGTCGGTAAAGACACTGGCAGCAGTCTAGCACTTTGCAGCTCCAACATTAACAGTGACAGTTCATACGTTCTCTTACACGCAATCGATCACATACACGTACGGCTGTAGGGTGCAAGCGTGCATTGACGACAGTTTAGGCAAAGGTCACTACTGTTGCACACACACGTGCAAGCCAATGCACGCGCAAACACACAGAGACCCTGAGGCGGGCTGTGATAATCCCTAGCAAACCATGCTACCGTCAGGGAGGTACGGTGGCCTGCCAGGGACATGTGAGAGCCGACACCGAACCAGAACAAATAAACCGCACCGTAAGTTTTTCCCCCTGCTGCAGCAACAGAGAGAGAGAGAGAGAGAGAGAGAGAGAGAGAGAGAGAGAGAGAGAGAGAGAGAGAGAGAGAGAGAGAGAGAGAGAGAGAGAGAGAGGGAGAGGGAGAATAAAAGCCCACAGCACGCGGTCTAGAGTGTGGCTCGCATGCAACCGTCTCCCGCCCACAGAGCTACTCTCCAACACTCTGAGATGGTGCTGATAGTGAAGATTCATTAGGCTGGAAGAGGAGAAGTAAAATATAAATTAATTAAAAGAAAAAGCTGCTGCTATGGTATATGGGGAGAGGAGG
The DNA here is from genome assembly GCF_963280865.1 of Gymnoscopelus braueri. NCBI lineage: Eukaryota > Metazoa > Chordata > Actinopteri > Myctophiformes > Myctophidae > Gymnoscopelus > Gymnoscopelus braueri. The sequence goes on along the minus strand of NC_137610.1, from coordinate 18,883,304 downwards.
AAAAGATCATGGCAGCTGATTTAAGAGCAAACAGAGGTTATAGCGATAAAAATATAGCATGGGGGTGGGGAGAGAGGCAGTTAAAGAAGATAAATAATGTGGGATCAGTGGAACACAAAAGGTGAGTGGTAGGAAAAGAGAGAGTTCTGTGGTATGTCTAACATAGTCCATATGCAGGGCAGGCAGTGATATCATTTTGCTATCAGACCCAATGATGTCATGACACACTTCATTATAACAATAAGAGGGTCTTGACATAATGCTCATATGATGGCACAATGCCCTGTACCACCAAAGCTGTGGCAAAATCCCATGTGTAAAGTGATCTGTATTCGAGGCATGAGGTCATGTGTCGCAGAGAATCCCAAAACATATGGAATGACAAATCCCCAACTGCCATTTCTTATTGCCGGCCATTTCCCCATAAGAAAACCTGATTACAGGGGATGGGGAGGCGTAAGAGAGGAGCCCGAGCAAAAAGCGAGGAAGACTTGGGGCTGCTGAGCTTCTGTGGAGGAGGAGGAAGAGGAGGGGGGAGGTGACAGGGGGATGAAGGCCGCTAAGCTCCGGCAGTGAGGTTGTGAGGAGCGCGGACAGCGAGGGAAGGAGGCCCATGCCTGACCTCAAACTCCTGCTACGGAAATTATCCCGCCAATTATCCGGTGCGTATTCCCCCTACGCTCCGAACGTTCAACGGCCAGCCTTTATGACCTTAGGAAACTTTCTGTGTTGTTTTACTGTGGTGACCTCACTGCAGTTAGCGTGCGCTGCAGTTCTGCTGGGAAGAGGGACTGCTACTTGTCACAGCTCAAATGCATGACATCAGAGGGGGAAGAGAGAGAGAGAGAGAGAGAGAGTTCAGAGACCTGTGCAGCCACTATACAGTAGTCGCGGTCGTCATGCACTCGCCTGCAGGGTGCACACTGAGCAGAACCGGCAGTTGGAACGGAAACAAATATCTTATTTGCATCCAAAAGAAACAATTATCAAAGTCATAAGCAAGGCCAACGCAACTAGACCTGCAACATACATTTACACACATACTGTGCGCGCACACACACACACACACACACACACACACACACACACACACACACACACACACACACACACACACACACACACACACACACACACACACACACACACACACACACACACACACACACACACACACACACACACACACACACACACACACACACACACACACACGCCACTGCGGCCAAGCACAGGGGAAGAGAAACAGGTAATGGTTCATGGCAGATTTCAAATTATGGTGCTTAAGCTTTGGCCCAATCACATTGATGTAAACAGCTTCCATTGCAGCCAACAAAATTATGCCATTATGCATCTTCTATTTTTACAACTGCATTTGATACAAGTGATTGACTCACAGAGAATTTGATCACTGGTGTGAGAGTAAAACTGGAATCAATTACGGTACAGACTGTCATAGGTCAAAGTGCATGGATACATAAAATAAACCAATCAAAAGGAAGCAGACCCCGGCAACTACCCCCGTTTCCAACCTCTGTTCCATTTCAAAAGTTATAGAGAGGTTAATGTATGAGCAGATAGATAATTATCTGGCAAATCGCTGTACTATGGGGTCCCACAGGGAAGCATTTTGGGGATGTTACTATTTTTAATATACGTTAACGACATGAAATCAGCATGTAACTTCAATTTGTTCCTGTCCGCGGTTGACTCTGTGCTCCTGGTCTCGGACAGGTTGAAAGAATCCTCTGCACTGAGCTCAGTAATACTTGTACAATTAACGACTGCACAGAAAACCTATACCTGACTGTTATGACACCTTACAATATGTAACACAGGGCTGTGTGTATGAACATATTCAACTATTTGATTCTGTCATCTCAGGTAAGTGCTCAAGACATTTCACTCAGCAGGCCCTGTCATTACAATAGAGGTATCGTGTTCATTTTTCACAGGCAACAGAGCACGATTAATAACCCTGATACATCCCAGTGAAAACATATGGGTCTACAGGACAGGATCCAGCAGAGAGATTACTACCACCGGGCATTCTCTGTCTGAACACAGAACTTCTGTTTGTGGTGGACGCGCTGAATTGCACCAAATGAAAAGCAAAGGAATGGAATCACGCAAAATGACTAGGAGTAGATGCAAGTATATTTTCAAACAAGTCGGTGGTATCTAAATAAAAACTAAGACAGGGTGTGAAGGATATTGTGAATAGACCAGCCAGCTGCCATGGAAGATAACCGCACGTCTACGTAAACATTCAGCACAGCCGACAGGACAATACTGACTGGTAACTACTGTAACTGCCCCTGAGACGTCATCCCCCAATCTGTTCTTAACACAGACAGGGTGGTCCCCAGGATGTCTGCGGGTGTGTGTGTGTGTGTGTGTGTGTGTGTGTGTGCGTGCGTGCGTGCGTGCGTGCGTGCGTGCGTGCGTGCGTGCGTGCGTGCGTGCGTGCGTGCGTGCGTGCGTGCGTGCGTGCGTGCGTGCGTGCGTGCGTGTACTGTATGTGTGTGTGCGTGCATGTGTGCATGTGTCACTACGTATGTGTCATTTTGAATTAGATGCAGTAATCCTGCAAAGCTGATGATCGATAGTGTGTGTGAGTGTTCCAGTCAACTTCTCTCCTTAAGCTCAGGAGGAGGACAGATCCCCCCCGTGATTACTGAGCCATGATGTCATTGCGCACGTAAAAGACTCCGCCCTGGAGGAACAACCAGGGCTTTTGCATAATATTATTTTTACCCTTTGATTAATTCTGTGTGAATGCTTTAATAACTCATTGATTCCCGAAAGACCATCGTAAATTCTGCCCATAAAGTTATTTATTTTGTTCTCTATTCCTGCTTCACCAGCATGAGGGGCACCGGCAAGCTCTATAGATAGATCTAAATCTTAACAGAGTCATGCTTGGAGAAAAGATGGGCCCTCAGCCTACACAGTCTGGAATCTGAGTGGAAAGGCGAGAAGGCCTTAAAGTTGCCCAGGAGTGTTTGTTTTCCATTCCTATAGGATGTCAGAACAGAAGCAACAGCAGTGGTGGAGCAACAACCAGGGCCATGTAGGAAGCAGCTTAAAAAATAAATGCGTTGAATGCATCTGTAGCTGTATCATCGGCGGCGGCAATACACATTTTCAATCCAGTGTTCATTTAACTTAAAGAGTGTACATTACAAATGGAACCAAATGGACCCTGAGTTCAATTAAAACTCAGGATTTTACAGTGTCCCAGGATTTATAAACATTGATTCATGAATGGATTGGCCACAGCAAAGCCCCTTTTCGGGGTGGCAAGGCATAGCGTTATGTTGAAAGTGTGTTGAATTACATTCAATATGGGTACTGTAGCTTTACGACCGGCACGTTGGCAACTTCATTGCATAAGGTGCATTCCTTAAGAAGTCTTTTACAGCATAAAGTACCTGGCAATGATGATGTGTTACAGTCTGGCAGTATGATCTACGTCCAAATATCAATCAACCAAATTACAGTTTGATCAAACTAAATTGAAAACACCCTAGAAAATAGGCGAGTCGTAAAACAGGCTGGCGTTTACGAGCGCTGTTAATAATGTATATATAAATAGTTCCCTGAGAAGTTTGACTGTTGTTCATACAGCTTTTTCCTGCGTTTATCCACAATTGCATCGCCTATAACTCAGAAGAAACAAGAAGCTAATTGATTAAGTGCCTCACTGTTAGAAGTGCAGTTTATCTCTGTTTGATGGATGGGGACCTCTCATCTTTAGATTCTCTCACACGGAGGTTGAGGAGTAGACGGTGAAGAAAAGACGATGAAGCAACAGCGAGAAGGGGGGGGCAATAAGAGAGGAAGTGTGGAAAGATGGGAGCATGAGAACTGGAGGAGTAAAAGAGCAGAAGGAAGGAGAGGAGAGGAAGAGTGGGGGCTTGAAGTATGGAGAGATGTACTGTAATAGTAGGAAGGATGGAGTGGAGGGAGGCTGGGAGAAGAGAGCGCCATTTATCCACCCAGTCAGTCCCAGCATGTGGGCTCACAGCGGGTTTTCCTGACCGCTGAGAGGGCCCGGGATGGAGGGTTGGGGGGGATGGGGGTGGGGGTTGGGGGGGTGAGGGGGGGGGGGGTACAGTGTGGAGGCAAAAGTGTGTGTGTGGGGGGGGTCAGTCCAGGGGGTTAGATGGGGGTCTGTCAGCCCATTCCAAGTCTCTGGTTCCCAGAAAAACACAGATCTTTCATTGATTCCCTCCCCTTTCCCTGATGCTAGCATCCCTCCTTCACTCAGCCAAGGAAATGACCAGTGACTGCAGTTTGAGGGAAGGCAAGAGGGCCCCATCTCTTGTATACAGACTCATTAAGGCCATGGAGTAACCAAATGCATCTTTACTTTATCTTTTTACTTTTTGTGTTCATTAAGCTAAATTAATTTTGCTTTTCTGTATTGATTTCGTCTGTCTCATACACTTTCATTCTCCACTGAAATACGGCCATGAAAAGGAGGCCAGCACTGAGCGACTCACACACTTCTGTTGTACTTTACTCAAGGCTGAGACGTCAGCTGTCCACACAGATTTGATCGCAAATCGCCTTTCTACAGTTGATGTTTTCCCAAACATTTGGGGATGTATGGAAATGGAGAGACTCTGGACTCGGGCCAACAAAACGGTTCAGTGAGATATTTTAGGGTGCCGTTCGCCATTATTGCCACTGTATGTCCTGTACGGGGCACAATCACACAAGATAAGCTATATCGTGTTTGCCAGGGAAGAGGAGCCTTATTTTCCTGAAACACTTCCTTATTTTCCCTAAGCGGGTTACGAGTCCAGATTTTTTTCCACTTTGCCGTCCATTTGTGAATGTGAATCAAAGCTTGTCAAAGAGATTCCATATCACTCTATTTTCCACACCGATGGGAGCCACTGATGCGTTTCCAGTCTAGCCCGTGTCAGTCTGTCCGCCTGATTCCACATTATTCTCCATTACCGAGACTAAGCTTAATGATTTCACTATCTCCATCTGAAACCACCACACTCCCGTCTCACCCTCGACTCCCACACGTTCTCACATACTCGCTCAAAAACAGACACACAAAGCGTGCACGCCTGGACAAGCACACATACTGCTCTCCGTTGAAGGGTGTCATCCCGTTCGAGTTCGGCTCTTAAATCACGCTCTTAAACCCTGCATGCAGTCGCTGACGAGTGGAAACCTCATATGTCCAAAACGGTCACCTTTCAGCTAATGGAAAAAAAGAATCTGCGTTCCGATGGATCCAATGTAGTTATTATTTAGTCACAAGCTCTTGTTAATACTTTTCATTGGTTATTCATCTTTACAAGCTCACAACGCGTCGCACCACAACGCGTTGTGAGCTTGTAGATCGGCTATTTTTGCAACTTTTGTGTGACACTGTAGTATGACAAAATAGGGCATTAATTTACAGGAAAAACATAAAGAGTTGAAGTATGGAGAAACAAGGTATCTGCCCGACGCCCGATGTTTATTGCATGCTGTCCTGTTGCCAGTGATGTACGGTGTGTACAGTGTCAGTATCGGCAGTACATGACGGGCGTTTCGTTCAATGATTTAATGGGTTGAAGAAGTTGCTGCTAAAACCCAACCGGCATGACAGAATGCATGGAATGAAATATGAGCTTAAATCATCACATGGGGTCATTCTGGAAGGCACAATCTCAGTTTGGGACACACACACACACAGACACACAGACACACACACACACACACACACACACACACACACACACACACACACACACACACACACACACACACACACACACACACACACACACACACACACACACACACACACACACACACACACAGTTAGTTGCCTAGAAAGGATATGCTGTAGAAAAACTCATGCCATGCCAGATATATTGTGGCTTTTACTGCTGTTGGCTTGTGTTCCATTTAACGCCTTTAGTTTTACACACACATTATATCACTCAGTCAGCTGCGTCGCAGCCCACTGCACTGCTAATCCAGCAGGCCAACTGGTCACTGCAGAGACCCTGCATGGCACTAGAGCAGGGGCCACCAGAGCAAACGCATCGCTGGACCACACCTCCGGAGAGCGTACAAATGGAACCAAATTCACGGGTTCATTTGGAACTATTTGTACACTCTTCTGAGATAAATTAATCAACGATTTTACTGTGTATGCTGCCTATGCAGTATGGAAATTACACACATATGCTGTGCATCATGAAGACACGTCCAAAATCTTTTAAAACAATATCCAAAACATATGCACTTGCAAAGTAGCATATTATGTGCACAGACCACCAGAAACCATTCGGTGTATGTTGATCTGTCTCTGGTCCATTTCTATAGTAGATACAGATGTAAAAACCTCTACGCATGACGTAATATATATAATAGACTATATTTGCCAGAATATACTGTACAATATGCATTATATGGATTTCAGCCTCAGCGCTCATTCATTGCATATGGATCACATTGAGGCCACAGCAACATTGGATGTTTGGGGGCTTGGCGGCACTTCCAGAGCGGGGACAGCAGCAGTGCGATCCATGGGTGGGTGGGTGGAGGGGTGGGGGCTATGTCATCCAGCTGAGCAAACAGATGAGGCTGGAGCCTAGACACTCTCAATAAGGGCTGAGCTGTGAGCTAAGACATGGATTAATGCAACCTGGGGGGAGCAAGGGACAGGAATTGGCAAGTGGTCACAGAATACAGAACCTCCTGCAGAGTATCTTATCTTATTACTTATCTTCTGTCCTCATTCAACCTCTCCTTATCTCCTTCTGCTCCTACTCATACAGCTGGTAATTATTGGACCTTAGTGTTCTCTAGAGCCTGTTCCCCCTCTAACCTCTCTGTTACTCCCCTTCATGTCTCTGATCACCACTTCGCAACCTTCTCCATCTCTCTCCACTCTCCCACCTAGGTACACCTACGCAACCTCAATCTGTCACCACTCGATAGAACCTGAGGTCTCAAAACCCTGTCCTCTCTCGAGTCATCTTATCCTCTCCTCCCTCCCCTTATTCCTTCAACTCCCTCTTACTTGATTCTACAACCTCCTCCTTTCTCTCCACTATTTTATCTGTCTTTGACGATCACTGGTTTATCTGCAGCCCTCAGTGCAGAGTAAACATGTCTCAGAGCAGCTGAAAGGAAGTGGCATCATTATTATCATTTCTATCGTTCAGTCCCTCTGCCTCTTCTCCACCTTCTCCTCCCAAATAGCCTCCAACGGTTCCCCATCCCACTTTGATGAAGCTTTCGACAACTACTTTGATTTTTTTTTTTAAAGGTTGATGATAATGGAAGTTCTTTATCTGATCATCCCACTAACCAATCGTCTTACTCAAGTGGAACAAATGGACCCAATGGATCCATTTGTACACTATTTGAGTTACAGACACATAAGGTTCAATTTAGTTCCTAACTATCAATTTGGCTGGGGACCCCCCCCAAGGACCCCTGGGGTGTCCCCGGACCCCACTTTGAGAACCACTGGTCTAACTCATCTATGTTACACTTAATTACTAACTCTGTTACTGAATTATGAAAGTAATTGGTCACTAGGGAAAGTAACTTGTGTGCTTCTTTTTTCATTGGCTTCAAAACACACATTTTACTCAGCGTTCGTTATCCAAGTTTGGGAAAACATGGGGCCCCTTCCTCACACTTGTAGAAAATCTACAGTTCCACACTATTCCAGAGTGATTACGTTTCAACCTCTATTTGAGTATATACTTTGACACGATCTCTGAAACAACTGGTAGCTGTGAACAGGGATTGTGTGTGGGTGTATTGAGATGTTCAGCGTACTTTTCGCTGTGATGGGTGACCAAACTATGTTATGTTATGTGTTGTTTTGAATTTATATTGTTATAATTTTTTTCTTCACTTATTTTTCTCTGTTTGTTGTTTGGTGTTTGAATAACTTGAGTCATGGTATGCAATGCTCAATTGTCCACTTGTTGGGGTAGGATTCAAAGCCATTCAAACAGTCAGGATTCAAACGTGCCCATAACTCATAAACATCACTTCTCGCAGTCACAAGAGCACTTCCACTTCTCAGTCCTCATCCATCTATCTGCAGCATTTGATACAGTAAACCACCAACTTCTCCTGGACACGCCTTCTGACCTTGGTATCACTGGGACGGCACTCAAGTGGTCCTCCTCCTACCTGACTGGTCAGACCTACCAGGTTTCATGGAAAGGTTTGTAATCGGCACCCTCTTGACCAGAGTCACCTAGGGGTCTGTACATGGCCCCCTTCTTTTTCCCCTTTACATCAGATCCCTTGGCTCTGTCATCTATGCTCACAAACTGTCCATATGCCGATGACACTTAACAGTTTTTCTTCTTCCCTCCCTCTACCACACAAGTTGACGAGCGCAACACTGCATGCCTGGCTGACATCTCACAGTGGATGTCTTCTCACCACCTCAAGCTCAACACAGACGAGACTGATCTTCTCTTGTTCCCCGAAAAGTTGTTCCCCCTAAGGGCAGGTACACACTGTAGGACTTTTGAAGTGGTCGGGGAGTCATCTGATCACACAAGATCACACTACACTCTCTATACTCTCTATCTTGAAATCGGCTGTCATATATCGTTGTGGTTTTCACACTATAATTGATCTCCGACAAGGGATCACACACTGTAGGATAGTTCACTAGGATGCGATCCAGAACCGATACATACATTTGTTTTTATTGAAATTCATTTTAACCAACCGTCTCACGAAAACGTGCAAGGCTCCTGTGATATATGCGAGAGACCGAGACAGGACGCTATTGATTGACATTAAATAATTCACAATTTCTCTGTATGTCTCTCTCTCTCTCTCTCTCAATGAAAAAAACAAGTCAACCAGCTTAAAAGTGCGCAGTGCAACTCAGAAACAGTGTTGCCATGTCCGCTTATAATAATGTATATTATTTTTCTGTAGAGTTGCTTGTAAATATTGATAGTTTTTTTTTGGCTTATTCCTAAAGTGTAGTTGCTTATTTAGCCTTGTTTCCTAATGTTGTTTAGACATTGCAGACCCCCCCCCCCCCCTTCTGAAAATATGTTATGCCATAGACCCCCATACAAGATTTGTGTGGATTTGGAAAATATTCCACAACTTTCCATTTTTTTCAAGATCTTTCTTTGAAAATAGCTGCGCCGCGTTGTGAGCTTGTAGATCGGCTATTTTCAAATATCCAATGTATTTGTATATAGGTTTAAAGTGCTCATGTGGCCTAGTCGCTTTTGTTGGGCCAGGTTTTATAAACCTGGTTGTTTTTTTGCCTTAATATATTTAAGCACAATATATTTAAGCACTTTTTTTTCTTCCATGGAATGCTCCATGTGCAAAAAAACATAGAAAGCCCATATGCTGTATTAGAGCGGTGGTGCACTTCAACCATTAATGTTTTATGGACTGCGAATGCAACCCTGTCCAGCTGAACACGGGAGTTGTCGGTGCACTGAAAGCTGTGGAGAACCCAGAGCACCCGAAAGCTGTGATACTTCATCTTTCACCATCATGCAGGATAAGGAAAAGCACTCTTGGGTTCACTGTGGTATTACTAGGTTCAGCTCTTCTGCACTCTGTTTGAAATATCGTCTAGTTGACATCTCCTGTTGGTCCTTCCCCTGCAGCCAAAAAGGCAGGGCTCGTTAGCTGTAATTAACAACATCACGCCTCCCAGCAAAGTGCTTTGTGCCGGGGCCACACACATGTCACCCATGTGCATGCACATGTGCGTGCACACACGCCACAAAATCCCGATTGCTAATGCTAATTTAATTTAGGTATCTTGCAGTGCAGAATCTGCACACTGTGCAGGCTGTGTGACATGCAGGCCTTACGTAATGCTTGCTGGTTATGAAAGGTCTGTGAATATTATAGCCCCTCTGAGGTTTGGACGACGTTCCTCTGCTGTAGCAGAGGGTCAGAATGGTGGCTTACTGGCTTTAGAGACAGATAGCGCAATAGAAGATCATCTGATTGTCTGTGCATGCACGTGGCTACCCACAATTCCATCTAGGAGTACACTGTAGAATCCTGAGTGTTCATTTAACTCGGAGTGTACAAATGCAACCAAATGGACCCGTACGGGCACATTTTGTAGTACACTCTCAGCATTACATTAACACATTGCATAGTGTGTAATGTTTTTATTGTGTGGCTGTGCATGTGCATGTGCATGTGCATGTGCATGTGCATGTGCATGTGCATGTGCATGTGCATGTGCATGTGCATGTGCATGTGCATGTGCATGTGCATGTGCATGTGCGTGTGTGTGTGTGTGCATGCAGGGTTCAACTTTGCTGTTGAAGTGAAAGAAGCTGAGAAATGTCAGTAATATGATTAGCACTGTATCACAAAAAAAATCTATTCTATAACTGATTCACCAGCATACTGTAGTTACTGTATTTGTACACAATGAAAGAAGATCAATTAAATATTCTTCCTCTGAACATATTATTATGATTTATTATTATTATTATTATGTAAATGACATTACAAGTTCAGCTAAATCCAAACTACTCTGTGGAAAATAATTATATCTTTATCAAAGAATTGATTTGAGTTCTGCAACACTAAATCCATGTTAATTTGTATACAGAGTTATGGGTTTTACACAACGTTTTTATCACCCTACTGTGACATGTGAGAAGGTCCACGATGTGGTGCTTACAAAGTAAAATTCTCAGTGTTCATTTATCCATTTGTAACAGAGTGTAAAAATGGAACCAAAATGAATCTCAGGGCCTTATCTTCCACCCAGTGCAATGATGCTTAGCAAGCTTGTAGATCAGACATTTTTGGTGCAGCTCTAGCAGCAGGCGCACAACCAAGTATAAATTAAGTATAAGAATGTCTCTCCACTCCGTGTGCGATAAATACTCAAATAGCCTACCTCTCATAACGTAAGAATTTCGTGAATCCATTCCATAGCCTCCTTGTGTCATTCTTTATCTGTCTCTGTAGTTCTCCACATCAATATCCATTTGGAGTTACTTACAAGGGTGCACGCCACAGAACGCACTGGCATTGGTATTCTATAATACCCTAACTGAGAATGAGCATGTGAATATTAAGTTGATATGTCAATCACAGATGTCTGTTGGACATGAGACATTAGGCTACAGTGAGTGTATGACCGTAGTAACGGCCATGCACTACGTTTGGAGAACGCTCCTTTCAATTTGATGTTTGGGTAAGCAAAGATCTTTTGTGTCCCCCACATCTCCTGATATCATTATATCACATTATTAATGCTGCTCCCATGACAAATTAGGCGCTAACACATTGTGCCCACATAATGCGCCTTGTAAATAGCTAATTTACCGTGGACACACCCCCAAGGCGCAAGTTAAGACCATGCACCATGGTGCAAAGTTCTGCCGTTAAAATGTGGCCCTCAGAGCTAAATGAACACTGAGGATTTTACTATGTTCTATTGTTGCAGTGGGGTGGGATTGAATAACCTCCAGTAGGATTCGGGCCTGTGCAGCCAGTAACAGACACAAAGGGCCTGATAGCAGGAGGTTAGAGTAAACGGATCATTACAATAAGCATCAACTCACACCCAATAAACTGTTATAATGAGCTGGGATCTGCTTAAACCAGACAGCTACCGTACTGTACACACAAGCAGGGTCAAATAAACACACACACACACACACACACACACACACACACACACACACACACACACACACACACACACACACACACACACACACACACACACACACACACACACACACACACACACACACACACACACACACACACACACACGCACACACACACAACCTAACCGTCGCCAACAAAAACTTCGCCCACACACAAAAACACACAGAGTGGACTGCTACATATCTCTCAAGCAGGCTCAGAAATCTCCTTGGTAGCAGATATGCCATAAAATCCAAAAGCAAAAAATCTCTGGCATCTGATTTTGAAAAGGGCCTTAGGGGAGTCTCCGCTTTCTCCTGGATACATAAACAATGGAGGTTTAAAGCCTAAATGCCTTTAACAGTCCAGCTACCGCCTGGCCAAAACGAGGGCTGTTTTCCTCCCAAAGCTGTGTTCATAAGCCCATTCTATAGCCGACGTGATGCCTGAAGTAAAATACGACTCCTAAAAATTGTGAAAAAACAAAATCCAGGAGCAATTGAATACCAACATGTGGGTTTAACCGACTAAAACCGGGAAAGCATCTGTGTCATTTTATATATATATATATATATATATATAGCAATATACGTTTTTCAGAAAACTCTTAGGATCTAGAACGGTGGTTCAGAACAGTAGTTCTCAAAAAATAGCTGATTATATGAGCTTGTACATCTGCTATTTTAGAAAAATCTTGAAATGTTTAGAATAACTTTTAACACAAATCTTCTCTTCTGGGAGTCCCTGGCACAAAACATTTTCATATGGGGGGGGGTCTGCGACCAAATACATATCATTTCTGGGGGGTCCTTGGCACGAAAAAGTTCGAGAACTACTGATTTAGAAGGCCTTTGTAGAATCGTCCTCAGGTCTTAATGGGTTAAAAAAAATGGGAATTTGGGATTGTGGCTGATTTGAGGAGCACGTATCACTCCAAGAGAGAGACTTGAAATTACAGGGAGGAGGAAAACAAAGGTTACACACATAAAATGATTGTTGACAGGATAAGCTAAATAAAGAATGAGGAGAGAAAATGAAATAGACAATTCGCTGAGGCAAGGGTGAGGGAGGAAGGACAATGTCATGCTCCTCTGACAGTTCCCAGATGGAGAAAAAAAAGACAACACAAACCCTTGTTAAATTTGTTTACATCTTTCAAGTAACTCATTGTATTTAACAAGGCCAAGAAACACTCTGAAATGGAGAGAAAACTGAGCTTTGTTTTATATTGTTTTATGAACGAGCATTTCCCCCAGTGCACACCAGCGAGAGTGCATGTGCACGAGCTGTTTATTGGAAGCGACAGCTCATAGTGTCTGTGTATGTTGTGCATGCACGTGTGGGTGTCTGTATTTGTTTGCGTGCACGTGCGAGCACACAGGTGTACATTTTAAATGCGGGTGTGATTTGTTAATGTATGTGCATGTACAGAATATGTGCATGTGTACGCGTGTGGCCGTGTGCGTGCGCATGTGCGTGTGTGCCTTGCATGCGTGTATGCATTGTGTGTGTTTACACAGCTGGAAGTAGAGTGGAATGGCTTCACCTGGCACTGGTTCCTGGGGAGGTTGCTGTGATCCCACCAAGAGGCAGACAGGCTCTGGCACCCTCTCCAGAAAACAAGAGGACCTCACTTACCCAAATATCCCTGCATTAGAGCTCAAACAGCAGGCCAAATCCCTACAAAACCCCTGCTGAATTTACTTAGAGGGCAAATGGTTCCCCTCTCTAAACTCCTGATAGCTGATTGCTCTGGCAGCATCCAGGTGGATCTGTTGAGTGGCCCCCAGCCCAGTTTCCACTCCATTCAACTTTCCACTCAGACCGAGACTTGCCTCTGCAACGCCCTCGCTATACTCTCTCTCTCTCTCTCTCTCTCTCTCCCTCCTGCAGCCACCCCACCCTCGCACATCCTACTCCGCAGCCAAAGTCAGTCTCATGCCAGATTTAATATAAACCGCATATCAGTAGGTGTTTATCTAAGTATCCCAGTCAGTCAGTCAGCCTGTCTCTCCTTGCTTCTCTCTCCTTCTCTCTTTCTTTTTCCTCTCTCTCCCTCTTCCCTATGTTCTTGCCCTGTGACTACATTCTGCGGTCAACGTGTTTCCCTGCGGCAGCTGCCCCTGAAAACTTCCTGTTGGATGCGGCTCTTTGCGGAAGTGATGTCATGCTGAGCGCACGGTCATGGCAGAGATTTAAAGAACGGACTCGACAGGCCCCTTGGTTGGTTCATCCATCTGTCTAATGGCTCTATCGCTCATGGCCAGAGCTGTGGGATAAAAGGGCCAGCCCCGGCCAGGTCCAGCATTACACCATCAAATCCCCCAGACCTCTTCAGCAGCACCACGGTAAGCCTGCTCTGCATGCATGCCTGTCTCGCTTCCAGGAAAACAGCAAGGCCTTAATGGCCCTACCGTGACACCGAATGCTGGGGATTGACAAGCCTCTGGGGCTCACTCAGCTCTCTAAACCAAGGCCTTTTCACGTGACACACACACGCTTTGGACCTGCACGCATGCACGCAATCAACCCTGTATGCTGTGTATACAAACATCCCCGACACGCATGCATGCACCTACAGGCCGCATACACTCGCTCACGCAAACTCACAAACACAAGTGGCACTCACACACACAACGTAGTTCATTCGGGTTTGAAGCCAAGCGTACTGCTCCTTAACCCATTCGATCCGGGAACGCATCTGTGTCATTTTAGATTTTAGCCATTATTTTATACTTTGGCTATTCAAAAATAGCAGATATACAAGCTTATAGCGCGGCACCGAGTGCTGTGCTATGAGCTTGTAGATCTGCAAAAAAAAAAAGGATCTGGAAAATGTGTGCAAATCTTTGAATATACAGTATATATTTTTTAAGCAAACATTTGTAACTCAAATCTTTGCTTCTGGGGGTCCCTGGAACTAAATATTTTGAGATGGGGGTCGGCGGCCAAATACATATCATTTTGGGGGTCCTTGACATGAAAACGTTTGAAAACCACTGATATTATAGCAACATACGGTTTTCAGAAGACATTTGTAGATGCTTTACCGGATTGAATGGGTTAATCCCCTGGACACTGTCCTCCAATCACAGGATGACTGTAGGGAGATCAGAGCCAATTAGCTTTGTGGGTGAACAGGGAAGGCGGGACGGCTAAGGCCCAACAGGGCCTGTAATCTGGATCAAAGCACATGGAAACGTAGTATGTTCCTGTTTCATTAGCCCGCCTAGCCCTCCTCCACGGGTTAGCAGGCCTAATTGAGCGACTCTGAAAGCAGATCACCGGCTGCTCACTTATCGCCTGTGTGCTGTCCAGACCAATAAAAGTCAGATTCATACATAAACAGGCTGGCGAAGCCTTCGGGGGAAAACCAGTGGCAAAGTTCGTAGAGTGGAGCGCTCTCCCATGTAATTAAAGCAGAGAGACCCCCCCTATATACACACACACACACAAATTAAAATCACTGCATCAGATTCACACTGGTAGCATGCACCATTTTATTTTATTTTCGATTTCAACTTGTTTATATGATATATTATAGTAGTAGTGTATATTTGTTTGTCAAATGTTTCGATGAATTGAGTACAAAGGACCCCAATGGAAACAAGCCATAGTGCTTTCTTGGGTTTAAAATTCTCTTGACAGATCTTGTATTGAACTGTACTTCCATGTACTTGTCTTTGAATCAGAATCAGAATTTATTGTCACAGCTTTATTGTCACATCACAGGTTTACAGAAGTAAAAAAGTGGGTAAAATTCGTTTTCGTGCATAGTTCCCATCGTATCGTTATTTCCATAGAAATAAGAAAGGGAAGAAGAATAGGGGGGGGCAAGAGGAAAAGGAGATCACACAAGAGAACAAAAAAAAAAAAAGATCTACATATTGTCACAAGATATAAAGGTGTGTGAGCATAGGAGCAGATGTATACTACTGTGCATGATATACTTATGAACATTAGTTAAGGTGCTAGAAAAAACACACAATGAAAAAGACAAAAGTCAGTGCGTTGTACATGGGATTAAGGTGGGAAATGTTAGTGCGTGTCGACAGCATAATCCACATAAAGTAGACTGACACTGGTATAATCCGCAAGTAGGTCCATGAGGAAGAGCAAAGAAAAAAGTCAAGTCACTTGTCCCTGGTATAATCCACAGGTTCTGGGTTCCTGGTTCTGTGTGAACCGTCGCAACCCGACGGCTGCCGACCCAGCCCGCTGGGCCCCGTCGGGCTCGGGCTGAAATCTTAAGCTCAAACGTTCGAGGTCTGGTGAGCAGAGACTGTCCAAGACTTTAACATCTTTGCAGACTGTTAACCCATTTAGACCTGAGGCCGATCCTAAAAACGCCTTCTAAATCCTGACCTAAGTATTCTGAAAAACTTCAGATTTGAATTCAAAAGTTTCCAAAAATATATATATATATTGCTCTATATATATATATATATATATATATATATATATATATATATATATATATATATATATAGAAACAGCTAATGTTACAAAAATGGGTTTCCGGATTGAAAGGTATAACAACGAAAAGGGGTTCCCGATCTAAATGGGTTAATAAGTATTCAATCAATCAAACCACGGGAGGTGGGGACTTTAGGATAAACAGTCTGTACTGTAACCATAACCTGACAGAGAAAAAGAGAGAGGGGCCAGAGTTGCTAAGGAAATATAATACTAATAATACTAATAATACTAATAATACTACTAATAATAGTATGATAATAATTTGGTCTCCACCTCCTTTGGGGTATTTCTGTCACTGTATATTTGCACATGTGTGAAATTTGTCCTCTACATTTACCCACCCTAACTATTAGTAGCAGTAGCCACTCTTATTAGGTTGATCTTTAACTCTTGAGAGCGTAAAATGAGACCAAATGGACCCATACTTTTACGCTCTCAAGAGTAAAATTATTGTTAAACATCTGCATTACTTAATTAAAGAACTGTTATTTTGATCAACGTTTGCCTGTCATCTCTCCTATGGTACCAACATCAATACAGCATGGAATTGTGGACAAAATCCTATCCAACAATAACAAAATATTCTAAGTCTTGGGTCTGAGAGGCTAAATCTCTTACTAACTTAATTGTTAGTCAATTAACCACTTACTCTAAGCCCTATTTCATACTTTGTCATACATGCAGTGCAAATAGTTGATCTACAAGCTCACACACTTTGTCAGCTTGTAGATCGGCTATTTTAGATCATTTTGAAAGATTTTGCCTAAAATGACATGGCCAAAATTGGGACGCCAGTTTGAAAGTGGTTGCTGTAAAGGGAAGTGTGGTTCATAACTGTGTGAGAAAATCAAAACATGTCAGCACTTAAGTGCAGCTTGAGTGAGACATTGCCAATAACCAAGACCGTTATGAGGCCATTTACCAGGACGTACAGCATTGTACTGCTCAGTAGCAATAAAATAATATTGACCTCATCCATTAGTGTTGTCAGTGCAAAATAGACATCAAAGTCTGTTTGTGTTTTAAACGGGGCTTTAATACCTTGGATGAGCCCATCGAGATCAAATTCCATTTACAATCACAAATATTTATGCGTATCCCCTGGATGGACTTTATGCAACTCAACGGATGCCTCCCGCTGAGGAGCCTGAACATCACAGTTATCTGGAGAAAAGATAAAGGGATACTGCTTGTAGCGGTCATTGAACACGTGGAGGATTTTTTGCCATCAGAGATGAAAATGATAAACAACGACCTATTTATGAGTGTGGAAACAGTAGTGATTTATAACAAGGCTGCGCGAGTGTGATCATTATTTCCCCCCATTGTCAAATAAACGGTGCTTGCGTTGTTAACATCTCTGGCTCCTGGCCAATCCGCAGACCAGACAGAGCTAAGATGAGACCAGAATCCCAGCCAGCCAGTCCTCATTGGCCGCCATAGGCAGCAGCATCTCTTAGCTTGGCTCTGTGAACGGATCCATCCCTCACTCTTAGGGGATTAAGGTGGGAAATGTTAGTGCGTGTCGACCGCATAATCCACATAAAGTAGACTGACACTGGTATAATCTGCAAGTAGGTCCATGAGGAAGAGCAAAGAAAAAAGTCAAGTCACTTGTCCCTGGTATAATCCACAGGTAGGTTCAAGGAAGAGAAAAGGTCCGAGACCAGCCTGACAGCACCGCATGTCATCAGGCTGCTGAACAAGGCTCATGCCTTGTTCAGCAGTCTGACAGCAGCCAGGTGAAAAGAGTTGTTCAAGAGCCTGGTAGTGCTGCTCTTGATACTGCGGTAGGCCCCCTTGCCCGGCCGTGGTCGTTGTAGGGGTTTGAACAGTTTGGGTGGTGCTTGTCCTTGATGATGCGCTGGGCTGTGACTACACATTGCTTTTTGAACAGTTCCTGGAGCGCGGGGAGATCGCCTCCCATTATGCGCTCTGCCGATCGCACTACTCGCTGTAGGCTTATCCTTTCTCGGGCCGTACAGTTTCCATAACAGGCCGTAACATAGCCTTAAACTGAGCTGTTGTAGTACAATACAGCCTAAGGATGCAGTGTCCTACTCCGAACTTCTTCAGGCGGCTGAGCCAGTACAGTCTCTGCTGAGCCTTTTTCCTCACGTGTGTGGTGTGTGTCTCCCATTTGAGCTCCTCCTCGATGTGTACTCTGAGGAACTTGAACTAGCTGACCCTTTCCACTGCAGCGCCATCGATGAGGATGGGCACATGATCTCTCCGCGGCCTCCTGAAGTCCACGATCAGCTCCGTGGTCTTGTCGACGTTAAGGGCGAGGTAGTTCTCCCGGCACCAGAGTGCCAGTGAGTTGATCTCATCTCTATAGTCAGACTCGTCATTGTTGACGATTTGACCTATCACTGTTGTGTCGTCTGCGTACTTTATGATGGTGTTGGAGTCATGTATGGCTGTGCAGTCATACGTGTACAGGGAGTAGAGGAGAGGGCTCAGAACGCATCCCTGGGGCGCTCCAGTGTTGAGGGTCAGGGGGTCAGATGTGATGTTAAAGCTTTGCGCACGTCGCCCTCTGAGATGGTTAGAGGGGTCTCCTCTGCTGGTGCTGCTGATGGCCCCGCTTGGCTGCCGCGGTTTGAGCTGGTCTCGAACCGGCCGTAGTACATACGTGTTCAGTTCATTGGGGAGGGAGGCAGGCAGGTTCACTTCACTTCTGGTTTTTGCTTTGCCGTCTGTCAAGGCGTGTACCGCCTGCCACGTGCCCCTGATGTCGCCACTGCTGAATTGGTCTTCCATCTTTGCACTGACTAATCTTTCAAAAAACACAGAATATTTATCCCCAGTATGATCGATTCCCTGATGGTTGCTAATCACGGAGGGTTTCACTGTGCTTCCGTCTGTTTGCTTGTTATACCCAGTTGAAAATAGCATGTTTCGCCAAAAATACATAGTAAAACACAGGAGCCGAGATACAGAATATTTCCCAAATACTTTAACCAGAAAGTGAATGGAGCAGTAAATCTTTGGATCGCGTTATCTCCTGGTTCTGTGTGAACCGTCGCAACCCGACGGCTGCCGACCCAGCCCGCTGGGTCCCGTCAGGCTCGGGCTGAAATCTTAAGCTCTAACGGCAGGCTATCATCAAACGTTCGAGGTCTGGTGAGCAGAGACTGTCCGAGACTTTAACATCTTTGCAGACTGTTAACCCATTTAGACCTGAGGCCGATCCTAAAAACGCCTTCTAAATCCTGACCTAAGTATTCGGTCGATTCGATTTGAATTCAAAAGTTTCCAAAAATATATATATATATTGCTATATATATATATATATATATATATATATATATATATATATATATATATATATATATATATATAGAGAAACAGCTAATGTTACAAAAATGGGTTTCCGGATTGAAAGGTATAACAACGAAAAGGGGTTCCCGATCTAAATGGGTTAATAAGTATTCAATCAATCAAACCACGGGTGGTGGGGACTTTAGGATAAACAGTCTGTACTGTAACCATAACCTGACAGAGAAAAAGAGAGAGGGGTCAGAGTTGCTAAGGAAATATAATACTAATAATACTAATAATAATAATAGTATGATAATAATTTGGTCTCCACCTCCTTTGGGGTATTTTTGTCACTGTATATTTGCACATGTGTGAAATTTGTCCTTGTACATTTACCCATCCTAACTATTAGTAGCAGTAGCCACTCTTATTAGGTTGATCTTTAACTCTTGAGAGCGTAAAATGAGACCAAATGGACCCGTACTTTTACGCTCTCAAGAGTAAAATTATTGTTAAACATCTGCATTACTTAATTAAAGAACTGTTATTTTGATCAACGTTTGCCTGTCATCTCTCCTATGGTACCAACATCAATACAGCATGGAATTGTGGACAAAATCTTATCCAACAATAACAAAATATTCTAAGTCTTGGGTCTGAGAGTCTAAATCTCATCAAATGGTGGTCCCTGGCTCAAATGCCGAATAAGTAATGGACCTTGACATGAAAAGGGTTGAAAACCATTTAGGGATGGATAGAGAGAAACAGAAAAGTAAAACAAGCACAGTATGTATGTCGATCCTCAATGATACACTTGCATTGTGTTCACAACTGTAAATGTTAATTGTTAGTCAATTAACCACTTACTCTAAGCCCTATTTCATACTTTGTCATACATGCAGTGCAAATAGTTGATCTACAAGCTCACACACTTTGTCAGCTTGTAGATCGGCTATTTCAGATCATTTTGAAAGATTTTGCCTATAATGACATGGCCAAAATTGGGACGCCAGTTTGAAAGTGGTTGATGTAAAGGGAAGTGTGGTTCATAACTGTGTGAGAAAATCAAAACATGTCAGCACTTAAGTGCAGCTTGAGTGAGACATTGCCAATAACCAAGACCGTTATGAGGCCATTTACCAGGACGTACAGCATTGTACTGCTCAGTAGCAATAAAATAATATTGACCTGATCCATTAGTGGTGTCAGTGCAAAATAGACATCAAAGTCTGTTTGTGTTTTAAACAGGGCTTTAATACCTTGGATGAGCCCATCGAGATCAAATTCCATTTACAATCACAAATATTTATGCGTATCCCCTGGATGGACTTTATGCAACTCAACGGATGCCTCCCCAATAACTAAGACCGTTATGAGGCCATTTACCAGGACGTACAGCATTGTACTGCTCAGTAGCAATAAAATAATATTGACCTCATCCATTAGTGTTGTCAGTGCAAAATAGACATCAAAGTCTGTTTGTGTTTTAAACGGGGCTTTAATACCTTGGATGAGCCCATCGAGATTTCCATTTACAATCACAAATATTTATGCGTATCCCCTGGATGGACTTCACGCAACTCAACGGATGCCTCCCGCTGAGGAGCCTGAACATCACAGTTAGCTGGAGAAAAGATAAAGGGATATTTTGCCTTCAGAGATGAAAATGATAAACAACGACCTATTTATGAGTGTGGAAACAGTAGTGATTAATAACAAGGCTGCGCGAGGGTGATCATTATTTCCCCCATTGTCAAATAAACGGTGCTTGCGTCGTTAACATCTCTGCAGCCAAAGTTCATAATTCCTCCAGTCCGCCACTCTGACAGAACTCAATTTGAGAACTAGAAAAAGTGCTCCTCGGAGCACAGGTCTCCGCCAGGTCAGGTACGTTATTGTGGCCTCCTGGTGGCGCTATAATAGGCCAATGTGAAAAGGGTGCCATTTGTTCAAGGGCTTTTCACTGCAATCGGACACTGCATTCATGATTTGAGGCATTTTGTTCCAAAAATATGTTTGCAGAATTAGACCTGCTGGTGGCGCTATAACAGGCCAATGTGAAAAGGGTGGCATTTCTTCGTCGGCCTAATAGAAATGTGCGTGTGAAATTTC
The DNA here is from genome assembly GCF_963280865.1 of Gymnoscopelus braueri. Taxonomy (NCBI): domain Eukaryota; kingdom Metazoa; phylum Chordata; class Actinopteri; order Myctophiformes; family Myctophidae; genus Gymnoscopelus; species Gymnoscopelus braueri. The sequence continues at coordinate 18,861,779 of NC_137610.1, read as the reverse complement.
ACGGAAATCGCAAGCTGCGTTCATGATTTGAGGCATTTTGTTCAAAACGGAACAATCCTGCAAACTTTGGAAGCCAATCTTAGGCAATCAGGATGGAATATGGGAAATTGGATAAATCCGTGTTGATCACATGACTATAGAGATACTGTGTACCGATTTGTGTGATGTTTGGACAAAATCTGTAGGAGTAGTATCAATAAATGTGTTTTGCACATATCGGCCTCCTGGTGGCGCTATAAACGGCCAATCTGAAAAATTTGGGCCAGAGGTTCTGAGTTGGCATCCAGGGAGTGTGCATGCACAGTTTCGCAGCGGCCGGGCCAACGGTGCCAGAGATTAGCTGCTAACGGACGGACAGGACGGACGGACGGACGGACGGACGGACGGACGGACGGACGGACGGACGGACGGACGGACGGACGGACGGACGGACGGACGGACGGACGGACGGACAGTGGGTAAAACATACTCTCTTGCCATGCCTTTTGGCCTGGCGGAGACAATAAAGTACTCTTTATCATTCTGATAGATTAGTCCTCTCTCTGGTGTATACTTTTCGTTCTTTTTTCTTTTTTTACAGTTCCTGTAAAAAGAAAGAAAAAAGAAAGAAATCCGCCTGTTTGCCATTGAATAAAGCTGAAGAGGTGGATGCAGTCTTTTCCATAATCCAAAGACAAGTGACTCTGAAAATGACTATCCCCAGTTAAGGACATGTACTGGTTACTTCACATGAATCCCAGCCAGCCAGTCCTCATTGGCCGCCATAGGCAGCAGCATCTCTTAGCTTGGCTCTGTGAACGGATCCATCCCTCACTCCCCAGGCTCTGAGCCAACGTACGTAGTGGCCTATATTAAATCGCCTAAGGTTAATACCATTCATTACACATTAGATGAACCCATACATAAACCTCACTTATCACCGTATCCACTCACAGATCAGCTAAGATTAACAGCCATCATCGGCCCACCCTAAGATGGCAGGTCTGCATGGCGCAGATGTTGAAGGATTGTTTGATGTTACATAGAGCCACTGATATGTTACTCTCCCTATACACACCCTCTGTGAAAAAAAGGTTTACTGTATGTCAGCAACTCCAAAATATATAGTCATTAAACTAGACATGCCCAATGTCCAATATTTTGCCCAAGAAACCTCAACCGAGTAGATATTTTTATATTTAGATAGGATTTAGTACAGAATGACATAACTACACCACGGCTGCACAGAATAAACCCTGCAGGCAAAAAAAATAATTAAACTCATTCCAGAAAGTGATGAAACACACAGTTTTTGGTCTACTTCATTGCAATTAAATCAAATCCAAGGAGTCATTTTGAGATAACATGCTACTTGAAAAGCGAGAGTTATTTACCCAAGGCCAATAACCATGTTGCGTGTCAGGCCTTGGCCCTCAGTATGAAAAGTCTGGGCGCTTTAGTTATGATTAGAAATATCAAACCGAATGAAATAACATTTTAAATGAAATTGGCCTCAGTTTGTTGGTAATGGGGGGTGGGGGTGGGGTGGCTGTAAGAGCTCTTCTCAGTTTGAGAACCCCTGTTGTAAAAAAGTGCACAAAACAACACTTGCGATTGCGACGAAGGGCTTTGATAATTGGCAGATCTCAAGGCACGTTGTATATCCACAAACACCTGTACACACACCACATCAACCATACAAGAACCGTGGCAAGTGCCTGCAGCATAGAAGAGGGTAAACAGGAGCGCACGTGCCTGAACGTATACTCTGGGAAACATCCTTCAACTCATCACACACACACACGCACACGCACGCACACGCACACGCACACACACACACACACACACACACACACACACACACACACACACACACACACACACACACGTACTGTATAAAACACAGACCCACACATTTCCAGGCCCTGTGCAGTTCTGTTATGCTAGGCAAAGAATTGAGTGCTGAGGATGAGGATGTGTGTGAAAGTTCGGGCCTGCTCGGAAGCCCCTATGCCTGCAGCCTTGGAACGCACACATGGAACATGTAATTGAATGAGAAACGGCCTCGTGCAGGATCAAGACATTTCTCTGGCACCGCAACAAAAGCACGGGGTCGGCATGGTCCTTAGCGTTTCGCTGCGTTCATTCTGTTTGCCGCGATTGTTTTATTTGGTAAGGCCCTCTGCGCGCTCGCTCGTTCTACATCCTCCGTGCGCCAAGGCATGCGTAATGTCATGAACTTGTATTGTTCAATAGTTCAAAAAAAGAAGGGAAAAAAAGGACAGAAATATTAAATCAGATCTAATAGAGAGGATGGAAAATATTGCTGTGTCCAGGGGAGAGATGGAGAGAGGAATTGAGAAAGACTGGCTGGCTGGTCGGCTATGCTGCTCCCTCTCAAATGCGCTCGGTCTTCTGCCAAGACGGACGAGTGCTGGGCTCCTGGTCTCACACACGACGTCTCCTTAGCTGCTACTTAGCTTCTCACCATGAACCCTACTTAGCTTCTCACCAAGCACCCTCGCCCTAACATTGTCACCCAACACTATCTCTGGCAGTCACACTTATATAAAACAGGCTTGGCTCAGGGAATGATTCCAAGGCATGCATGCACCTCGGTATCAGAGCATGAGAACAGTTAGTTACAGTACACACACACACACACGCACACGCACACTCACACCAAACATGATGACTTGGTAATGTGTGCGCCAGGCAAAGGGTTGACACCCCTCAACAGTGATTTACAAGCCATGGCCACAAAGAAACAAACCATATGTGTCAACAGGCTCTTAGTTTTACTTGCGTTTTAGCAAGCTGCCTGCCACAATCAACCCAACTACATTCTCCCTACTCCCTGGGAACATTTTAATGATCTCTGAAAGGACATGAAAAGGCCGCCAATAGTCTTATTTGGAACTAGCAGAGCATGAGAATCTATTTGTCAAAGATTCATGCCTGTTTTTTTTTTAAATATATTTTTGGGGCTTTTTCTTCCTTTATTGATAGGAAGTAGACTGACAGGAAATGGGGAGAGAGAAGCAGGATGACACACAGCAAAGGTCATCGGGATCGGGAGTCGAACCCGCGACACGCTGTCAGGCCCAGACGGTTACGCCAACCGTCCGGGCCAGATTCATGCCTGTTTAATGAGTTTCACCAAGACGCTCTGAGACACCTTTATCAATAGGTTGAATTCTAGAAGTGGGTAATTTATTATGGCAAATGTCTCAGCCTTTTACAATGAGATGAAAACATATATCTAAATGGAAAGTGAACTCTCTGAAAGAACAAGTACGTAAATCATGATAAGCTGCAACCAGCTCTCGGTAGGCGTTTCAACAGTCCAACTGACAGACTGACTGAGTGGCTTATACTACTGTACTGCAGCTGTGTGGGGGCAGCTAATAGGTACATGAATTTAACAGTTGTCAATAACAACTGAAATATACAGTACAGTATGTACAATAATAGGTTAATGGGTGAAAACTATTCTCATAAGCAACAGTTGAAAAGTACAGTAGGTATTTCAGTTTAAATAATGTTGTCACAGATGTAGATTCACAGGATGTGTACTAAAGAAAAACATGAACAAGAACTGTGGAGTGACATGAAATGAATGGGGCTTTCCATTCATTTCTCTTAAATGTTACTTGGCTCTCAAAGGAACTGCAGATCATTATCATTTAGAATAGATCATGTGTCATATTTCCTCTGATAAAAGTTGCTGATTTTATAGATTTCTAGGCGGAACATCTGTGTACAAGAGACATCACGTTCATTTTCATTTTCAAGTATTCAAAACCGGTGAGAAGCCAACATACTGTAATGTACCTAAACCTTAAAAGCATGTCCTGGCTTAAATAGCTTTTCTGGTTTGGCCATTAAAAACACTTTTCCCTCTATTTCACATCCTACTTTCTCACACACATGCTGTAGCCACACACATGGCAGATCATCAATGTGCTTCCCCAGGTTCGGACCACACTTGAATAAAATGATTATTATTGAGAATGAAGAGTTAGGAAAAGACGGTGAGGTTGAAGAGGATCGTAGGCAAAGGAGTTGGCTGGGTTTGGCTTGGAGTTCTGGGATGTTGGACTCAAGAGTGCTGCATGTGTGGCAATCACCCTTAATCACCCTTAAGACCACTGGTTTTAATCACATACGATATAAGACAAGCCGCGTGATTCATACTGTAGGAGAGGACTGGCAATGAAACTGGCAACCTAGTGCTCATATTCTCTCTCCTTCTGTCTCCCTTTCTCTATCTCGCTGCCATGAGCACATGCTCACACACACATGATGTATGTCATAATAAAACATACACCAGCACAGATGAACAACAGACTGCTGCCTCGGCAACAGGCTTAGGAACCAGCAACATAAAGTAATAGTTGCACCGGTTGGCTCTATCTCAACTATGAGCGAAACCTTTTATACATGGGATTAAGATGTGTGTACACAACCTCGAATGTTCCCCCCCTCCATACACTGCAGCTACAGAGAGGGTTGAGTTTCAGTTTTGTGCCTTATAAATCACTGTCACATGCACAGGCGATGAGTGAACAGGAGCCATGATGGAACTCCAATCCCACTTCAATCAGCCCCAAGGACTTTGCATAGACCGGGCTCAGATGTACTGTATCTGGACGATCCCAGTCCTCTTGTTGCTGAAATCATGTTCCTAATTAGCTCTAAATCCAGCCTTATTCTTATACTGTTACAGTATCTAGCTGAGTGAACAGCCCTTTGTGTACCCTTGTTTTCTGTGACCCCACCTACATCAAGAAAACAACTTCCAAGACCTAACGTACTGACCCATAAGTCTTTAACGCTGCCTCATTGCACCACTGATAAGCAACTATTTCTTTTATGTTAGCAAACTTAATTGCAAACACATTTGAGCATGTAGTTCTGCAAGGCTCAGAGCTGCCAATCGATAAGGTGGGAAACAAACCTGTTCTATCTGCACACAACAGCAGCTTCAGGCTATTCTGATGGCACATGGCAGGGACCAGTTGTTTAAAGATTTGGGACAGATAATTCATGCTGAATGTGATAAGCTCCAACTCTATTCACCCTCACTCAGGTCAAAGACTTACAGTACAGTACAGGCTACTCAGGGGTTTACTTTAATTTGGGTTCATCAGAGCATGCAGGTATAAAATCCCACAGAGAAGGTGATTAATAGAAGTTTTATCATTAAAGCATACAGTGTAGTCCTCATCCATGAAACCATTTAATCCCTCAAAACCTGTACCATGTTCATTCCTGGCTATCACTTTATCTCAAAACCCTCATCTTTTAGCAGATGAGATCAGACCAACGCGTCCACAAACACAACTCTCTCTACCAAGAGTACAAAGTCAGTTCAGATGAGTGCACAAATAAAATATGAATTTTGTGACATGTTTGTTCAGTCCTGTTTCCACACGGTGCCAATGGTGCTCCTTTGTTCGAGCTCCCCTTCAATATTCTGTAAGCCAGCCAAACAAATCTGAGCATACAATGTATCCTCCAGCACCGTTCTTGTCGTGTTTGATCAGTGCACAAATTGGCAAGGTGTCCCGTGTCAAAACAAATATCTAAAATAATCCTCTGTTGATATATTACGCATTCAGCCAAGGAGCAAGCAGCGTCCGCTAACCAGAGGACGCGGACTCATTCATATGGTGTACTGTTCTGTTGTTTGTGTGTACAGTGCATGTGCAGGAATGGAAGCGTCTTTACCGGACCTTAAATCAAGATCATACTCGGATCCAAACCAACGTTTCTCCTTCACCCAGGGGCTGTGACGGCTGTGCGAGAGCCAAATCTCTCCTCTCAAAAAAGGGAACGCGGCAGAAGTCAGTGCAGAAACACACAAACACCAACAACAGCCACACCACAGCACAGCCTATCATATATCCCTCTGCCAGCAGAACCAGAGAGGCCAGGAACTAGCTGTACGCAAAACCCCCAGAAAACCCACAAGTCCCCAGGGAGTGAATGAGTGCAAATCCAGACAGAAATGACACCACACTTTCCCCACCTGATGGGAGCTCAAACATATGTCAAATTAATCATAAATAATAATAACAACTGAGCTACGGCAATAAAACACTGTGTGCTACTTTATAAACCATCGTAAAAACAGGAAAATGCGGCCCAGAGCTGCTGTACTGCTACCTACAGACAAAAGGTTACGCTGTGGACTCACACAGTCCACACTTGCGCTCCAAGTCACTTAATTTTTAGAGAGAGCGGCGCGGTGTGCTTTTACGTTTCCTGCTACACCCAGACAGACACTCTCCTCCAAGTGTGGCCCCTATTCAATGCCCTCTGCTCCCACTGCCCGTCGTCCCCCTTTGGCCATTTGCTGGCCACTGGACACGCTGAATCACCCCACACCAGCCCTAGCACTGCTCGTCATGAGCCGAAATATGAAATGAAAAAGAATGAAATGAAAAGTCTCAGCGGAGCTCCTTTTTCGCTGCAACCCTATCTGCCAAAGGAGTTAGATTTAGGAGCAGGGCTGTCTAGAATAACATATAAAAGCCCCCATGAAGCAAGAATGCCTGATGTTATTTTACCTCCCAGGAGGTGCATTCGTTGGAAAGTGGAGGAGACCAGGGAGTGGTCTTCTCTCGATCACCACTTCTGACCGGCTCACACGGCATCCTGCAGCAGGGACAGCGGCCTCTGAGAATGGATGAGAAGGCGAGTGGAGCAGAATGTGTCTCTAGAGAGACCTAAAGGCCAATGGTTTGGTGGTGGCTGGTGTTGGATTTAGGGCCAGCGTTAACAGTGTGCCTCATGTCTCAAACAATACTCTTGAGTTATGCTGCATTGTTTGAGTTTAGAGCATGTGGTTGATGACAGTTCTAGTGCACACTGTGAGCAAACTCCACCGAGGGGAATCTCCTTGTGTTTGCTTCTTTAAATCTCTGACTAGAGCCTGATCAGCCATTTTACTTTTTGGATGACACCAGTATCTGCAATCATGCAGCAGATGTGTAGTTTACAAAACAATTCTAAAATTGTGTAGGTCACAATTTGAGGTATGAGGTTTTTTACATTCTGAATGGTTTAAATAACGTTTTTAAATTTTAAGATATTTTCACTCATTTTCAAATATTGCTAAAATAGCAGATCCAGGTCCCTATTTTCAGGGCGCAACTTAACACTGTGTCTTAACTTGCACCGTGGGGCTGTGTGCCAGCGCTATTTTGCTATCTTACCACAGTGAAAGACGTTAAAAAAATGTATTGCGCATAGCACTGTTCACAAAGATAGGGCCCAGTACATGCTTGCGTTATGGTAAAATCAGCAATAGTAGCAATAACGGTTATTGGAAAACAAAAGGTATACATATATGCATCAATTACACTTATCTTTGTACATTAATGCAAGAAACATTGTGCAACTACTTGGGATTTTTGCAGATTGAATGCAGGTTTCATTTAATTTAGTTTGGTTGTTTACAGTATGTCCTTGTCCTTTGGTGTGCCTTGGGCACAAATAATTGGAAAACCACTGAACTAACAGAGTTGTAAGATGATGTGATATGATATGATGTTGTTCATTAACTGTCCTGTTTGGTACTGCCTGGAACAGATTTATTGTCTTCTTGCTTTGTTAGCAATGTCCTCGTTTTATTTAGCTCTCTGTAGTTTTACTTCTTCTTCTTACTGTTCTGTGATAAAATAAGTAAATAATTTCCCCAATTTTGTGATCACCAGTACAGTAATAGGAACAATAATAGGACTATTGCCTGCTTTATTAATATAAAACATTTTATTGCACCCCAAGCTCTGCTCAATGTAATAAAACTGTTTGTTTCATTTACACCCCAAAGCGTTTGGAAAACAGTACCAAATGCTCTGAGAGTGGATATTTCAAGTTTCATACTATTTCACATCCTTCATTAAGGTGGTCCGTGAAAACGTATTACAAATAGATGATAACCATGTCTGGTGACTCCATTGATTAAGTTGAATGCAAAACATTTCTCTAAGGTATGATTATAATTAATACACAAGGAATGCGAGCACAACTAACTCGATTCAATATATTAATATTATCTTACTGGGCACAGTCTAGAAGAGTTACTTTACAATAACAGAGAATACCCGCACTCATGGAACTGTCCTTAAGGCACTTTTATTTATGAGTTAGCATAAGTTGGCTTGGTACACTGCAGACCAAACAACGTAGGCGTTTCAGCATCAAGCCTTCGGCTTCACAGCACACAACGCTATTGAAGGCTTCACGATTGGCAATGCCATGCCAATTGGCAATGGCATGGTACACTGCACACCAAACAACGTAGGCATTTCGGCGTGAAACCTTCAATAGCGTTGTGTGCTGTGAAGCCGAAGGCTTGATGCTGAAACGCCTACGTTGTTTGGTCTGCAGTGTACCAAGCCAACTTATGCTAACTCATAAATAAAAGTGCCTTAAGGACAGTTCCATGAGTGCTGGTATTCTCCGTTATGATTATAATTAATCCCATGAACCACCAAATTACACGGAATATTGTTAAAGAACTGGCCATCACTGTCCATGGTTCTCCGAAAGAACTCCTACCTGCTTTTCACAGGGGAGACGAAATATACAAACAAATATACAAAGTTTGAGTTCCTCCTGTTTACCCTGTAGTGCAAACACCAAATAAACCTGTCTGGAACATACAAGTGAGCACTGGAGCATGTAAAGCAAATTATGCACATAATGTAATGACACAAAGTGGCTGAAAACTGCACACACACATGCGCGCGCACACGCACCCGCACCCACACTTGCACCCACACTTGCTTTTTATATGCCTTTACTTTTCTTTGTAAATAGACTAAGGTCTATTTGTTCTTGCTATTTGTTTGGAAAGCACTTTGGGTCAGCTGCTGTTGTTTTTAATAAAATTGACTTGACTTGACTTGACTTGACACACACACACACACACACACACACACACACACACACACACACACACACACACACACACACACACACACACACACACACACACACACACACACACACACACACACACACACACACACACACACACACACACACACACACACACACACACACACACACACAATAAGAGTACAGCCAAACTTAGATCTGAGGGGAGTCTGTTCAGCATTGCTAGTCAGATCCATTACCTATAAAAGCATATCACCAATCAACCGACATCATTGTGATTGCATTATGAGCACCAGGCTACGAGAAGCCAAGGAACATGTTGGAAAGCTACAATAAAAGTACAAGACTGGGGGAACTGCTGTCAGGACATAGCAGCCTTCATTTCACACCCGTCCTATTTGACTTTGACGAGGTTGGTTACGTGCCATTCATGGCATAATTTATATTCTTTCCGTATTGTGCAATAAATTCGGGGACAGTTGAAACAGAAAATCTCCATTTCCAGGATCAACGGCCAATGACAACATGAGCCCAGCCATATGGACCCGGCCTGCCATTGAGGAAAGGGGGGTGAGGGGCTGGGGCTCAGTAATGAAAGAGAGTAGCAAAACAACATTCTCAAGCTATGCTAATTAGCATACTTTCACATGGGCTGGAATGCTATGGTATAGCAACCCCTTCTCCCCCCCTTTTCGGGGAGCGGAGGGCCTTGATCCTGTGGACGTTTACTGGGTCAAGGGGACCTTGATGTGGATGAAAGCAAGGTAGAGAGCCTCCAGTGTGGACACAGAGCGGGGGGATGGAGTGTTTCTGGTGGCTGGAGGGTTGGTATTTGGATACAGTGGGAGATGTCAGTCAGGGACTTGATATTTTGGATGCATAAGGGGGATAGGAGCGAGGGGCAAGGGTCTTTGGCGAATCTTTCTGTCGTTCAGGGGCCTCCGCTGTCAGATAGCTGTCACTCCCCATGCGTGGCGAGGGGGGGGGGCGGTACTGGAGCGGCAGGGGGGCAGCAAGGGGCGAGGTGCGGTACAAAGCAGAGCCCTGTCTCTGCAGGGATGGCCACGGTGGCGTGGGATTGATGGGGTGGTGATGAGAGACTGAGATGTCGGGGAAACAGACACCCATTCAGAGTGGGACCAGTAAGAGAGGCCTACTGGGGAACCCTGGGGCCCATCATCACCTCTCTCCGCCCAGGGCTGGGTTGGGTGGCTGGGAGGATGCAGGAACAGAGTTGGTGGGCGGGGGGCAGTCCAATGGGGCTCCAACACGTCACCCCACTGTGGGTTTATTATCATTTGAACAAACTCGGAGTTACTATACTACGACTCAGTAGTTTCTCTGTGACGGCTATTTGAATAAGAACTTCACTGTCACTGTGAGTGTTTATGTGTACGTGTGTGTTATCTGTGTGTCAGACTAGTAGGTTATGGAAATAATTGAAAGGAAAAATAAACCAAACCTAGTTTGTGGGATTGTGGGCTCCAAAACCTGGCCTCCCAGATAATGCTGGATGCCAGGACAGTGAAATATGACACTGACAAGTTCCAGTCAGCTAAGGTCATTCCAGGTATTCAGATGGGAGACCAGAGATAAAGATTTACATGAGGGCTATGGTAGCATGGTGGAGGCACGTCCCCGTATTACTTCAATAGATGTTTCCAATGTTGTTTATAAATCCTTATCCTACTATTAGCAAAGCACTAATTAAGATTTACCTTTAAGCTTTTACACGTTAATCTGTCCATCAGTGGTCCAGTATTCAACTAACATAGCTCTGTTTGAATGTGTATATACAACTCTGTTTACGTACAAGATATACATGATTATATAAGTGGCTGTGTATGTATGCATGTATGTATGCATGTGTATGTTTCTCTGAAGGTGCCCTCTGATTCAGTGGAGGGGTGAGGTGTTTTTCATCCACAGCGGTCTCCACTGGCCTCTGTACCGCAGACAGACGGAGTGACGGATGAATCGGCCATTGTTTGGGGTGCGTGTGGCAAACGCGTCGAGGGACAGCGTAACCAGAGACAGACCCTCTCCACATCCCCACCAGGGAGCTAAGCCAGAGAAACCTTAGTCACGTTCAAATAAATTCTTTCCTGTCCAAATTGACACCCTTCCGTTGCCATGGTGTGGCTTTGGTTCAGTTTACAGTAATTTGGAGTCTGGGTGGCATGGGGGAATGTGGTGGGGGACAGGGGCTTAAGGTACACTTAAGATGACTTACGGGCTCAAATTATGGGGTGGGTTTTCCACTACTTATCACTTTTCACAGATATAGCAGAGATTTACCTGCTGCTGGCGTGAAGCGAATAATTGTTTTAAATGAGTTGAGCGTAAATTATCATCAAAGCCATATTCGGTCTCTGCTACAATTTAGGTCTCTTCCCCCTTCTTGCTGCCACAAAGGCTTTACTATTCATTGCGTCTTTCAAGATAATTATTGATAAAACGGTATTTTTGGGGGGGATCTTCATCTCACATGTGTTGGTTAAGAGACCTGTGGGCAAGATTGTATTCTTTATGACAAGGCAACCTAGAGGTGAGCGTAGTTGAGCAGTGTGGCTGTGTTTCAGCTCGTTTGTTTTGGCGTGTTCAGCACCTTCTGGTGGACATCTTGCCGTTCAGAGTGACAATACACAGAGACAAACAGACAGCTTTATTACAATGCTTTACAATAGGCCCGACTTAACAACCACAGTATTCCATGCCATCACATACGGTACCTCTTAGTTGGACTAAAGGGGCATAAAATTAACAATTTTAAGCTAGGGTTAACTGGAGGTTCGAACTCACTGTGAGACTTTGTTTCTTATCCAAAAACCGAGCAGGCCCCATCCAGAGCTCCCCTGAAGCAGAGCGAACCCCAATACAAACCAATGCATCTGCTCTTGATAAAAAGACAATAATCAGCCTCGCCGCAGTGAAAAGATCCAGTGTATAATGTTGTATAGCATTGAATCAGGTATAGCCGCAGACCCCCCACAGGTGCCATGAACTCTTACATGCCCGCAAACAATAACGCCAACTGACATGTGGCTGGGTCCATTTCAAGCAATGACATACCCATATGTGGACCACTCTTCATTTTAAACAAGGAAGATCTAATAAACCCCCGTCCACATGAGGAAGACAGACACATGGTGTTGATAAGAGATGCAACACTCTCCATGAAAAGGTAATCAAATCACAGCACAGAGAAATTAAATACACACATTTGGATACTCTCTCTCTCTCTCACACACTCTCTCTCTCTCTCTCTCTCTCTCTCTTTCATTCTCTCTCCCTCCCTTTCTTCCACACTTTTCACCTTTCATGTCACGATCTCAATTGTCAGCGCTGTTTCCGAATTCCTGTCTTAATGTAAAAACCTGCATTGGGCTTGGAGAGAAAGCAAGTCTGGAATACAGCTCTTATTTCAGGCTGCACCCCTCTTTCCTGCTAAGGTCTGATAGGGCAAGCAGGGAGGGCGTCAAAGCCTAGTTCATATTTTTGACATTAGTTTGAAAATCTATTATTTTCACAGAGCGATGAAATATAAATTAGCCTTAAGGAGCCGGCCAAAGCGGTAGGCCTTTTGGACCGAACCCATTCCCGTGTTGGAACACAGACAGTGAGATTCATCCTGTTTAGCAAAGGTGGTTGGCGAGCATCTCTCCAAAATAGCCACTTTTAAAAGAAGTAGTTCAGTAACCAATCGGGGCATGGCCATTTGGCGCAAATGGTCATTTGGAGAGTGTAGCCTTCAGAGAGGGCCGGTTTCTTGGCCCTCGGAAGTGCTGATTGCAGTATTGTCAAGAACTGTGGTATGGCATCTTACAGCATTCTGGAGAACCACTAATACGATCACTTCACTCCCTTGGGTCCTCAGCAGTATACCCGTCAAGTGTAATGTCGATCGGATGAATGATTCTCAAGCATGCAAAGGACAGACATACATACAGACAGAGATTCTGTGAATTTACACATAGGTAAATGAATGAGGCCACATGGTGCGATCCTTTTTCCGTTACACATTAGAGACAGAGAGATTAAAGCAGTCCGATTTGAGATTGACAAATCCCACCACCGCTCTACAGCGAGGGAACAAATAGAGGCCAGCTATGGTTCAGCGTGCCGCTAACCTCAAACTGTTTCCATGGAAAGGTCTGTGTTCTCTGGAAGCTGTTCCCGATGGAACGGCTCACCAAAGAATGGCTTGTTACAGCTGAGAAACCATACTCTGTATGAGCCACACCGTCCGCCATCTCCGACTGCGGACGACTGAACGTGTCTGCGAAGGGGACCGCTGGGGCTAACATCCATTATAATGAGCGGCAAGGCCAAATAGCGGTGTTTATAAAAGAGGCCTATTATCATTATTACCACTGCACATTTCCATATGTAGCCGCCCCGGCCATGACCACTCGCAATGTGATTATTACAATAAATCCTCACTAAAACAGGACGCAGGGCAGTATAGGGCTTCTTTATGGGCCCCCCGTCTGCTTTCCAGGGGCCGATCGGCACGCCGAATAAATGATCAAATTAATGTGCAGTGAAAGGCAAGGCCGGGACAGTTAATCTCAGAATTTGAGAGACGAGGAGAAGAAAATAAAATACATCTCAGGTCAATAAAATGCAAAAGTAATGACGTGTAAAGTTCACTGTATGTCTGTGGAACAATAAGGCTGTGTGGTGTGAGAGAACAAGGCTGGGATGAACTCTAAATACTGGAACATGCCGTTAAGATTGGATGACTCTGACCTATGCAAGGAGCTTGAAATACACAGGACTGGCTGGCTGGCTTGGGAGATGGAGCGCTGAGAGAATAAGGCTGTTGTTTTTGTGACTGCACTCTTGGAGGGGGTTGGTGGGGGTAGGGTATGATCCTAACACGTGTGGAAACTTGTTTTTTTCATCTGAAACTCACACTCGTTCAGCGTCTCTCTTTATATAACTTCACGCGTGAATGTACAGTAAGTTATACACATCGAGATCCAGGTGGAACCACCCAATAGAGAGATTCCATGCCCATTTCCAGGTAACAACGCTAAATCAACTGAGGATGAAATCTATGCATATCCTACTATATAATTGGAGTAACCTCTGTCTGTCTGTCTGTCCTGGTGTCTTGGGTCGACCGGGTATGGGCTAGTAATAATAATCTATACAAATATACACACACCCAAGATGTTTAACCACTTCCTACCTGGCGCCCCTATTTTGGGGATGTCATTATAGGCAAAAATTGTCAAAAGATTAAAAAAATTGTAAATCATTTTCAAGAATTTGTAAGAAAGTCCTAATTTTAAAAAAAAAGTTAAATTAGCCAAATACGTATGTCAAAAGTATGTATGGCTTATGTGTTTAAAAGTTGGCTAAGTGAAAGCTAAATCAACCGAAAGTTCTTCAAGTGAGCAAAACAAGTGATCACATATGGATACTGCAATCTCTCTCACTAGTTTGGGCCAATAACATTTGTTTAAACTTCCTCCATGCTGACATGCAGCAGACATAAATCTCACCCTATCACTCTCTGTCTTATGTGTTTTTAAATTAAACTAATTTCTTTGACTGCTGGAGTAGAGTAGAGGCAACACCTGCTCGGGTGTGGTGAGGTCAGAGGGAAGTTAACCTATATATAGGCCATTTAAGCAGCAGACGTAACCCAAGCAGTTTCAACAGATCAAAAGAATACTTAACACTGCTTTGGAGAAGATTTATATCTCTTGTGGTGTGCTACCCAAACCACTCCACAGGACTCAACCAAAAATGGCACGGAGTGTGTGAGGAGCGAGCTTTGAGCGGATTTACATTTTTGCACACGGTTTCAGTTAATGACAATGTGTGTATCGTTTTGTACCTTGAGCCACTGCCCAAGTCTTTAGTGACGGCTGATGGGAGCCAAGGCCTGGCTCCAGCCACTCCATGTAGGATTTGGCTCTGTTTATCCAGCCCTGATGGAGCCCAGATGGTCTTCCTCTGACTCTTCCTCTCCTCTCCAACTCACTGAGTCTGGACCACTGATCCCAGGGACCAGAATAGGCCAGACTGTGTCAGGCCGATCATCTTTTGACAGGCGAGGAGGAGCATCGATCATCCTTAACTGGACATATCGAGACACTGAGAAGCAGTAGAGAAATGGCTGAAAAGAGGTTTGTGAACCCTAGAGTCCATATTCTAGGGCGAACGCGTTGGAACGCGATGTGAGCTTGTAGATAATTTATTTTTGGTCAAGATATTTGGTGTAGAGTGGAAAAAGGGAGGGGACCTAGTATAGACCCCTGGGGGACTCGGGTCAACAAAGTACATTTTGATTTGATTAATGTGAAGAAAACCGACTGCAAGAAGTGAGTAAGACAGCAAGGCAGCGGAAGAGTTAGAAAGCATGAGGTTGTCTTCATCCTCAAGAATGTGCATCCCACCACAGTCCCAGTAATCATTCAATCATAATTACATAATTACATAATTGTAATGTAATACATAATTACATGACAGTCATTGACCATATCAATCACTGATAGAGAAAATATATAGCACCACAGTGTGTTGTCAATCCCTACACTCAACGGTGTCATTCTTTTTTTTTACGGCTGTGTGCATAACTTCTCTAAGGGCCACATTTCTTACTTTGCTCATAGAGGTGAGCCTCAGAGAGAAGCCAGGCTATCCTCTTCCCCTTAGGGAAGGCAGGGGGGCTTGAGGGAAAAACAAACCCCTGGGCATGCTGCATAGATGGGCTGCAGCCCCCTTTTACTCTATGGAAAACAACCCCTAACCCCTCAGAGTAATAGCTTCCATATGCAGAGCCCCTACACTCCAAACAAGACTGTAATAACAACACAGAAAGGGATCCGTGTTATTGTGTCGCATGTCATAATCTTCAAAGGTCGACACTTCAGCTTATGTGAGAGATGCTCCTGTGATGACCGCTAAGGCCCTAATGTCAGGACTGTTTACGTACATCACTGGAGGGCCCTAATCATCTCTAGTATGACGTTCACATGTGCATGTGTGCGTGCACACACACACACACACACACACACACACACACACACACACACACACACACACACACACACACACACACACACACACACACACACACACACACACACACACACACACACACACACACACACACACACACACACACACACGTACACACACACAGAGCACAGCATGCAATATATTCACATTTGTAAGCCATCACCTCTTACACACACTCACTCACGCATGCACGCACGCACGCACGCTCACACACACAAGCAGGAATTTCCTTTAGGGAAGTGCCATCACTTTCCTATAAACAGGCTGGCAACCCAACAACCTCCCCTCTTCATAGCAACTGTCAACAACCTTTTAACAAATACAAAAAGCGTTTTATTTGACACAGCTTCGACATAATTGAAAAACATCCAAATCAAATGAAAACATGTCCAGTGTGTGATAGTACAAGCCTAGATTTTCCGCTCAACCTATTATTTTGCCACAGGGCATTAGCTGAAGTCAATGTTACCACTTTATTGATACCAGAGATGGAGCACACGTTCACAAATGTGTTCACGCACCATTGATGGATACACACAGTGGAGACTGTGCAAGAGTACGTGCATACAAAGAGAGAGAGTTCACCGGGGACACAAAAAATAGATTAGATTTCAAAATCAAACTATGTCGGCCTTGAAACCTGAGATCGCTGGTCATGGTCTGCGCACTGTCTGGAGGGAAACGTGTGTGCGGGGTTAAACACCTACAAAAATGCACATGCAGATGTGCTCTATTAAATATCACTGATTGCACTCTTATTCTTTCCCAACAAGTGGGCCCTCAGGACACCTAACTGTGTAGTCCCATTAACCCAAAGTCGACATCGCCTGTGAGTCTCAGTTACATTGACCACAGCAGCGAAGATCACGCTGACAGTAATCCAGATTACATTGGCCTGAGCCAGGCTGAAGACATACTGTAAACATTTTCAATGTACATGAGTAGCTTGTCAGCACGGCCATTGTCTAATTTTCAGTTCAGGCCTTGGACAGGGCCATTGAATCCACTTTGTGAGCTGACAGCATCGATGTGCTTGTTTTATTTCTAAAAGGCAAAAGTTGAAGGTTTGGGCGTAACTTGGGCCTTCGTTCACTCGTTGCACAGAGCCGAGGATGAGTCTAGCCTAGTCTGGATCTGTAATAAACACTCGGATCAGAGACTGAGAAACATCATTAATTGCATTCACATGGTTTGCGAGACAGTGCCTATGTGTGTGTGGGTATGCATGTGCCTGTGCGTGTACAGTACGCGTGCATATGTGCATGCAAGTTTGTGTTTATGTGACTCCCAATTGTTTTTAGTTTTTAGTTTTTTAAATGAGCATGTCGTTAAAATGGTGACTGTTTTTTGACATGTTATGTTTCAAAAAGCAAACCAATCCAAGTCTTTGATGAGAACCCTGCTGACTTTGCTTGAATGCTGTCACCCTGCTGGGTCATTGCTGGGTCATTACTTGTCTCCCTTTGCCTCGATGTCGGAGTATTAGGAAAGGCCATCCTTTCGTCAAAGAATGGCATTGTGACCTTGCCAAGGGGTTGTATCAAATACGGCTTATTGTTGTTGTTATGTTTGACTAGATAATAACAATAGATAGTTTGTTGTTGTTTTTTGACACCAAATTATCCATCTCTCATGATGTCACTATGGTAGACTGCAGTCCACTGTTCAGCCAAAACCACATCAGTGACAGTGCAACACAGCTAATGGAGTCGGCCTGGCCCCTCCTTTAACCCCCCCCATATCTTCGCCAGCTGCCTCCCTCACCAGTCACAAAGCCAAAGTGACAGCCTTAAGCACGAGGCTTGTCCAAGACCAGGGGAGGGAGGGAACAAAACCAATAACCTCAAATCAAACGGTATTTCACAGTTTAACGAGACAAGTGGACATTTATGTGATCCAGCCCATAAGCCAGCTGGAGAAAGGAATCGAGTGGTGCCGAGCTAAAGTGACACTTTCCATGAGTCCCCACCGTTACTTAAAGCCCCATGTATCTGCACGTGCCGGAGCCCGTTACCCAGTCATCGGCTGGGCCGCATCAGCGATACATGCCTCTGCCCAGGTCTGGATATGCATGATGCGTATCCAATCCTGAGGTTTGCCCAGTAAGAGGCAAATGAGCCCCTTGCACACACATTCATTCCCCTCACACCTCTCTGTCCTTCATCATGCATTTCTCTTTGCACCGCACCCTTCCTCTCTTTTTTTATTTCGCTCTCCCCTTCAGTCATTTATTTTCTTCATCCATCCCAATTCACTCGCTCCCTGACTCTGCTTCATGTAATGCCATGAATCTGTTCACCTGCTGAGGGAAAAGTGGGCCTGCCCAGAGCTGTTACCACAATGCACTCAACTAAGACTCTGTTATTCCACTCCATCTGAGGAATTCATAAAGACAGCAGAACCCCATTGCTCTCCCTCTCTCTCTATTTTTCTCTACTCATATTCCTCATATCCTTAATTCAGTAATATATCGATGCTAAACTGTACACGTTGGAATAGATTCTGTTTATATTTTGACTGATGTGAATCTACTCTGGCTGATCTGTCTGGGATCCAAAGAGGAAATAAGTCGTCGTAGTGTGCATGGTTGTTTAGTTAGTACCGTGGAGGTCATGAAAGAAGTGACTTGCCTCGCTGTGGAATGAGAGGGCTCGTGTCCAGGTGTGCTCCTCTTTCTCCAAGGGCAACTACAGTACATCATTGTCATTCTCTAAGATAACAATGGAATGATCGGATCTTCCTGAGCCACCAACCTGACTCTGAATTCCATTGGGGGAATAGAGTGGGTATTGTTCACTTCATAAACTCTGAAAAAAATACAGCAGACCAGTGGTTTTCTAACTTTTTCATGTCACAGCCCCCCAAATTTACTCTCATTAGGCCAAGGTCACCCATTTCAAATGATCCTGTCCTGGGGACACGAATATGAAATCTTTCAATTAAAGTCATTGTAGCCTACTGCAGGGGTTCCCAAAGTTGGGGTCGTGGGAGACTGACGGTGGGGTCGCGAAATTATTTTGGGTCATAAAAAAATAAATTAAAAAAAACTTCTTTTTTTTCCTTTTTTTTTACTTTAAATTCAACAGAATGGATGAAATACAATCTAAAAATGATTACAAATGGAACATTTTACCATTATAATACATTACAAATGCGCACCGAACGTGCAAGTTTATGTGTATAAATGACCTCCAGATTTAGGTGGGGTCGCGAGTCAATTTCCGCATTATTTTGGGGTCGCGGGCTGAAAAGTTTGGGAACCCCCCCATGGCCTACTGTACGTGAGAAATAGGTTCAGTGGCAGTTAAGATGTTTCATTATGTTATGTTGTTAGAATAATCACTCATGAATTATTTTATAATAATTCCAAGTGAATTTATATAATTATATAGTGAAATTAAAGTACTACTCCTTTGGCTGGGGACCCCCTGGAACCTACCCAGAGGAGCCCTGGTGTTCCCCGGACCGGACTTTGTAAAGCACTGCAGTAGAATTTCCTACCCTCTGCCCTTCTCCTACATTTTGGCCTCAAAAGGCCATAATAACAAAAAGTCTCTAGCTAATGTTTACTCACTCTCCCCTTGCTTGTTTAAGACCTGCTCTCCCACTGTCCATCTCTCTGTCTTCCACCAATGTCTGCCCCCAGGCTTCTTTCTTTCCTTCTCCTCTGACATAACAACAACTGTGAGTGGTTTAGCACACCCCAGTCAAGTTCAAGCAACACCCCGGCCTCACTGGTGACCCTCACAGCAGCTGCTAATGTGAGTTCTTTAACACACACAGCCAGGGGTCAAAGATGCACTGACCGCCCAACCCAGAACCAACCAACCACATGCATGCGTGCACGCACACATATAATAAAAATAACAATTTCTGAAGAGCAAGAATTTCCTTTAGGGTGCCATCACTTTCCTGTAAACAGGCTGGCAACACAACAACCTCCCCTCTTCATAGCAACTGTCAACAACCTTTTAACAGATACATCATCATCTGTTGGTCCAGGATTGAAGGTTATTTATAGCATTTGATCGCAGACAGGTGATTCTCATGAAATGACAACCATGGCCAAAGAGCTGAGGCATTGCACCACATGGTAGGGCAAAACAGCAGACAGTCATGGACAAATCCCACATCCACCTTCTTTTGAAAATATACACTACTAAAATATACCCTCTGGGTTTCTGACGGGTCGCATGAGGTCTGCCGAGGCCCAGATGTTAATGCGAAAGGGGACTGCTTTTGTACCCAACTGAGATCCCGTTCTAAAAGCAGCTGAGATGGGGACCATGGACGGAAAAACTGAGTGCATAGGGGCGTGGCACCCGTCCAGACCTTCTGATGTGTGTGAATCAGTGGAGCTTGAATCTCAAAATGGAGTTCAACAAGTTCGAACACAAATGAAGACGGATTAGCCTTATTGCGAACATACCATTGCGTCTTTACGGTGATCATGTGCACTCATGAGAGCACGATACACTGCAATACCTCTTTCGTCGACTGTAATGGCACTGACTTCATGGGTATGAAATCAGCAATATCCAGTGGACTGGTGGTAGATTTCCGTGGTATGTTTTCAAAAGGAGGTCACGTCACGTCTCAAATAAATGAATTAGAAGTTTTATGAAACGATGTCAAGAGTTGAAAGAGCAATCTAGGTCTCCTCAGAAACAACAGAGGCCCTCTTAGATTGACGTGTGATGACAAGCTGCGTAGTTATGAATACATTGGAAAGATTGATCGTTTCACTGAAAGACTGATCGTTTCACTGCATTGCTGTAACCCTCTTATTGGGAGTACAGAAACACGTTTTACTCGTCACTGTGGAGTGCAGCTCAATCTGGATTCTGTCTGTCCGTGTCTGGTGCCTCTGGCGCCGTTTCGTGAGGCCGAAGGTTCCACCTTGACCTGCTGAGAGTTGCAGCCCTGGTTTGAACTGAAGCACCGCTGCACAGCCAGTACAATCCAGACACCTGCCAACACAAGCCTCAACATCTGCCAATACAAGCCAACCGATTTCCCTTGAGAGTCTGCTTTGGAAATTGTGACAATGGACTGAATTTTATAGACAATAGGAGAACTGTGGTTGAGTGAACAATGGGATAAGAATGTTATGGGATTGCATTGTGCACAAAGATATAGAGATATCCCACTGCAGCGGTGTGTTAGAGACCTGGATGGAGGCATTGCTTTTGAAAGAAAGAGGACGGACCACAGCCACAGCAGCTCAGGAGCCTCAGCGTGAGCGTATGAAGTGCAGGGTCATCTACAGTAACATTCTGGAAATATCAAGATGTCCGTCCGCAACGGCCCACACACCTAGCACGTGCACACTTGAAAACACACACACACACGTGCACACACACACACGCGCACACACACACGCTCGCGCACACACACACACACACACAAGATATAAGAAATAACATTCGCTTAGTTGACAGATTATTGTCAAAGTACAGGAAAAACGGTGCCCGCTGGCCTACCGGTCCAGGTACATACCACATACGCTGGTAATCTAGCTTAACAGCGTGTCGCGGGTTCGACTCCAGATCTCGACGACCTTTGCTGTGTGTCACCCCCCCCCCCATCTCTCTCCCCATTTCCTGTCAGCCTACTGTCCTGTCAAATAAAGGTATAAAAGCCCCCAAAAAAATCTTTAAAAAAAAGTACAGGAAAAACATTTTCAAGTTTGCATTCCACATACAAACACAAAATTTAAGAGGATTTTCCTTTACCTTGACAATCAGTCAAGGTAAAGGAAAATCCTCTTAAATTTGCGTTCGGCCCAGTCACCGGTCCTAGGCTACAATATAGCCTGACAGCAGGTTCGAGTCCCGATACCGACAGCCTTTGCTGCATGTCACTCCCCATCTCTCTATCCCCATTTCCTGTCCTCCTGTCCTATCAATAATAAAGGCATAAAAAGTCCAAAAATAAATCCCCCCCCATAAAAACAGTTTGCATTCCATATTTTTTTTACATGGGGTCTATTAAAGCATCTGAAGTAGGTTCTTGATCGGGTCCCGAAAAACATGAAACCATAATGACAATATGCATGCAGTGAGATATGGTCAAAGTCAAATAGCGTGTAATAATTTCCATCATCAGCCTGACAAGATGAAGCATACTTGCAATAGTCTACGTGTAGGGTCCATTAAATCGCATTTATTAAGTTCTGCCTAGCGTGTGTGCATGCGTGCATGCGTGCATGCGTGCGTGCGTGCGTGTGTATATATATTTTCTGTCTGGCAACATTGAATATTATAGAGACTTTACACAAAAACTTTCCTTTACCTTTCATTTTCCAATCATAAAGTCTTCACAATACCTCACAGGTTTAGTGACTATTAAACCATTCAAGGTAATAAGGCCAACAAAAGTCTCTCTGAATAGTCAGGCTGTTGACGGTGACAGTCAGGATGATGGTGGAGAATGAAAAGATTCTAAAACATTCTGACAGTGAGAATATAGTGAAACCCGCCGGGCGCCTTGAGGGCTGCAAGAGCTGATAACTCAGCATTAATCGCTGTCATAAAGCCATGGGTAAATTCTTATTCAGGAAAATTGTTACTGATTCCTACAACACTCCTCATCTCATCATGCATGCCATTCATTCTCTGACTCGACCATAACAAATCAAATCAAAACGATCCCCTTAATCACTTTACTCTGACTAAATACCTGTAATCACTGTCTGTCTATCTGTCACCCAAAGGAGCAGAGTTAAGAGCTAAAGACACATTGACAAAAGAGAGCTTGACAATGACGGGCTGATGATTCAGTCCTGCCATCACCTCCAACGTCAAGGGCCCCCGGCCACCCCCTCCAACCCCTACCCCCACCACAGATAGTACTCTGTGGTGCTGGAGAGATTTTCCTGTATTCAGTGCAGTTACAGGTAGCAGAGTGCATTACACTGCACGTGGCTTATGATTAATCTTCTTATTTGCTCTGCAGTGTTCATACAGAAATAAAAAACCTTTAAACGCACCTTGTGGTCATCTTGTAATGATGTCCCGAGTCGCTTTAATGAATTAATCCAAGTCAGGGAAATCCTCCCAAGTAAATCATATACACACCAAGCCAGCACACAATATATGCTGGATGTCTACCCCTTGTGGACAAAGACAGTATTGCTAACTGAGTTTGCCAGGCCAAGACATAAGTATCAATGTATAGAGCTATATTGTAATGAACATACACAGCTCTCAGATTTAAACTAATGCTGAGGATTTCCCTGTGTATAGAATAGTGTCTATATACGACGTGGTGGATCCATATCCCACTTCTATCCCTTTGCTGTTTTTCACTGCAAGGCAAGCCCACGTGTCAAGAGAGATCTCCATTAACTTGGGAGATAAACCTGTGGCTTTACTGCTATGCAATGAAATATGATGGGAGAGCAGCTGAAGCTGCCAATTCCATGCCCTGTGGAGCCTCGTGCATGCAGAGCCGCAATGTGCTGCCTCTGATACGCAATGAACCTGTTAACCTGATGCTATAGAGGGCTCTGTCACCGCAGCGGACAGACTCACGGCTGTCTGCTCCATGTCTGAGCATGACTTTCTCACCTCTGTCTGTCTCTGTCTCTCTCTCTCTCTCTCTCTCTCTCTCTCTCTACCACTCACATGCAGTACATACAGTGCATTAGACGCATGCGTACACACAAATAACCTCCATCGACTTTGTTGTTCTCCCCCTTGCTTTTCCCTATCAGACAACGTAGGGTCACCGTGTGCATGCTCTGCCAAGGGCACAAGCAGGCGGAGGGGACAGGAAGGGAGAATTCTCTGGAACTGATCCTGAACTCCGATAGGTCTCTCCACTGCAACGGTGAAGCGTGCGGTTGCCCAGGAGTACGAATGGAGGAAGAGAAGGATCACATCCTAGGGCTGAATACAGTGTACTGAAATATATATGCTAGAGGTCTGCAGTTGTTAGTAATGGCCTTTGGTCCCGTTGGCTTCGCGGTTGTACCCTGATATTGATCTTGGAGCCAATGCTGGAGCACCAAGGCACTGTGGTAAAATCTTGGCCCTAGGACAGTGAATCACTTAAGCATTGTCTGTTGGCCCTTTCTCCCTCTGACAGGATGTATTTAGGAACCCACAGGTAGACTGACACCGAGATTTACTTTAATTTGAGGTTGTGGTTTAATTTCCTTTTCTTGCTGCACAAGTTAGACAGTTAACAGGTAAACAAAGATCATTCTGTCTGTGGACTGCAATCCCCCCCAAAAAAGACATATAGATGAGACATTCATATTGGGAATGAGGAGAATTGGCCTGTATTGTCATGAGAAAATAATTAAGATAATGTTTGCATGCGTACACACAGGCCTGCGTGCATGTGAGAGTGTGTATGTGATCATCCTCCCTATGACTGAGTAATCATACTTGTCATCCAACGCCAATCGTGTGAAGGGATTTTCTTGGCTTCCCAGGAGAGCTGGCCCCAGTCAAGGCTTTGTTGACAACTAAATGCCAAGTAGAAAAAGACGCACAAGAAACACATCAATAACTGAATAACAATTATCATCGCAATCATCCCCACTTTGCTCTGTAATAGCAAAGCACGTGAGCAGCCTCACACGCCCCGACCACACAAGGCCCTGCAAGAGAAATGGGATCTGGGGATCTCAGCGCAAATCAAAACCTCCCATCTAAATGGGAAGGCCTCAGAGCCCTGTCCTATCTGCCTTCAAAACCAGTATGATTCATTACCTCTGCTGTGGATGTTATTGTTGGCTGTGGGAACGGTTCCTCTCTTAACCAGAACAGTGGAGATAGCTGCCTTTGTTCTGCCTGACATCTATTAGCATCGTTTGTGTTGATCGTCCTGTAAGAGTTTGAGCAGGGGGAGACTTCCTGTTCCCGGTTTGTAGTGAAAGTGGTTTCCCTCAGGCCTATTGGGGCTGAACTGCCCCCACCAGACACCCTCCCATACACACAAACACGCACGCTCAGGTACTGCAGAATGGCCCCTCCTGTCAGTCATTTTAACTGACCCAGCCTCTCATATCACCACAACCACAGTCGTCTGTGATTGTCAGTCAGAAGCTCTATAAAGCCTGGCGTTTATCCCGTCTAGACAGAGCGGGGGGGACTTGACTGGCAGCCGCGGGCATCAGAGTGGTGTATCGCACTCTGGTTAACCGCATGCGAGTGCTCCACTGTCATTTAAGGACAATAAATCAGCCCCTCTCCCATAAACAGCTTATCAAAGTCGGCACATTAAGGAACCCATTTGAAGAGCGGTCCCAAGACACGTTTCAAAGCACGATGAGCTCGCAAAGGGAATTCGCTCGTGATCTAGCTCATTACCTCACTTGATTCTCCGGGGGTAATTTCCAGGGTAATAAATCATCCAAGCCGAAGTTATAGGCATACCATCTGGGGGTTGTTGTTACTATGCATGGCAGAGTGTTGCCTTTCAATACTGTTTTTGATTCCCAGCTTGGTGGATAGGGTTGGACTGTCTGGGAGCTGAAGAAGACAGGGCGATGCACTGTATTAACCCTGCGCTGCTCCGCGCAAAAGCAAATATTACACCAGGTTGAACAGAGCCGATATGTCACTCAGTTATCTGGGCAAATAAGAATGATTTGCGCTGTGGGCACAGGTTTCCTCTGTTCAAAAAAACCAATTGCCCCCTTTGGTAGGCCAGGCTTTGACAGAGACATTCTGTGCTGTGCTATCCCTCTCTCTTCAGTGTTTCCAGATGAAACCTCACTCAGACCCTCAATTTAACATGGCTCACTGTGATGCCTGGAAAAACTGATGCCACCACACATGTTATCATATTAATTACCACAGTGTATTTTCACTCACCAAGAAGAGACAGCGAGAGTGAAATAAGGAATCACAAAAATGAGAACTCACTCTAACCAGAGGAATTTGTTTATGCAGAGGAGGGAAGAGGCAAGAGAAGATGTAGAACAGCCTTGAACTATAAGGGAGTATTTTCAAAACAACAACTGTATAAGCTACATGAGAAAAAGATTTACGCAGCTGTTAAAAGCTGGTTAACACACATGCACACTTTTAGGGTTCAATGTGAGCGAAGCTAAATGTGGATAAAGGCACCACTGCACTGAAAATTCAGAGTGTTCATTTAACACGGAACAGTGTAAATATTGACCAGTAAGGGTCAACTCTCCGAGTTAAATTAACACTCTGAATTTTGCAGAGCAAGGGAGGAAATATTCCCTCTGCACTCACTGCCCCGACACGTCCGTCCAAACAGTGGGGCTGCCGCCGCTGCTGGGTTGTACTGACAGGGTCTGTCCCGTCTAAAGGCCCTCGACTGGAACCACTGCCATATCACTGGGAGGAAGTGGATGTGTTATTGTTATGACCTCAAAGGATTTGGGTGGTCCACACACACACACACACACGCACGCACGCACACACACGCACGCACGCACGCACACACACACAGGCAGGCAAGCGCACACACCAAGAAAGGAGTCAAACACAGTCGACAGACATACAAGCATTATGCAGGATACACACATAAAAATGTGTGTGTATACAAAACACACATCTACTATCTATAAAGTTCAAAGTTATGTGTGTGTGTCCGTCTGTCTATCTGTGGCGGTCGGGCGGATTGTGTCCACATATGGACGCAGCTGCCCGACGTCAGTGCATATCAGCGTTATGGACAAGCCTGGTGCACAGCCCATATATGGTCAATATCCCAATCATCAGCGTAAATCGGCATTGTTAGGCAACTGTTGATGTCAGACCACAGCTTGATCAGCGAGAGAGAGAGAGAAAGAGAGTGAGAGAAAGAGAGAGAGAGAGAGGGAGGGAGGGAGGAAGAGGGGGACAGAAAGGGGCAATGGTTTGTTTGGTTGTTGGGCAACGATTTCCGTTGTGTGTGACATTAGACCAGAGCTTGATCAGCGAGAGAGATGGAGAGAAAGAAAGAGATAGGGAGGGGGGAGAGGGAGGGAGCCTGAGGGGGAGAGCGGAGTCGTGTGTGATGTCAGACCTGAGGTTTATCAGAGGGAGAGACGGAGACGGACACAGAGAGAGAGGGAGAGGGATGTGGGAGAGATGGATAGTGAGCAAGGGGGAGAGGGAACTATTTCACCCACGCTATAACCTGGCCAATGCTACCAAAATCTGAACACGCCGATCCATGCTTCACAATTTAACATTAAACCCGGCAACCTCAGGCAAGCTGCTTGTACTCGTACTGTAAGACAAATAATAACACTCATATGACTCCCCTAAACATCTGCCATTTCTTCCTCACATATGAAAGCACTCAAATCTCTGCATACTGACCTATTTCAGTAATGCATTCACCCAAACTTTCATAAACAAAAGTTAGCCTATGGCATGCACATTTCCAGACAAACAAACAACTTGATTACCATGGAAACACTTTTACAGTACATAGGCAAACATGTCTAGTGGTGGTGACTCACTTTTAGCACAAACACCACCCAAGACTTATACTTTAGTACAGTATGTACAGTATGTATAAACCAGCAAATACTCACACTCACACTCACACACACACACACACACACACACACACACACACACACACACACACACACACACACACAGAGTATACTTTAAACAGCAGTCAGTCAGAGGCTGTTCTGCGCCTGTAGGCTGATGCTGGCAGAGATCCACAACGTGGGCTAGAGTGCAACACAGACCTGTCCAAACGACAGGAATGTCCAACCCCACCCAAGATAAGCAGGTTGGAGCTAATCTCCGCACAAAAGACACAGAGCCCAGAAACACTAGGACAACTAATCTAAGAAAACTGTGAGGGAGCTGGTCTTCACAGATCTGGGTTCAGCCTCAGGTCAGCTCTTTCTTTAAGGCTCAGTCCTGAGACTGGGCCCCGTTTAGGTTGTCTGTGCTGTCCTGAACCATCAGCAGCCTGATCAATATTGTGTGCAGTGAGTGGCATTTCAGTGATGCACTCGGGGTGTTCCCAGAACTTCCCACTGCTTGGTCTAAAATACAATCCGTCGACATCCGCTGGAGAGAAAAAAATGTGGTATCCAGTTACCAACAGGAGTGTAAAACCTGATTTATACTCGGTCGCTTGCTGAAAACAACACTCGAGTAGGCAGGATGTGACCCTACACAGACAGACAGGAAAACACTCTCCTACACTCAAGACAGACTGACTGAGACACGTTCATATTAACTTAAACACACTTCTGCACCAGCCCTGTACTCTCACTGTCATGCGCATGGACACATGCAAGCATGAGTGCATGTATGCGCGCGCACACACACACACACACACACACACACACACACACACACACACACACACACACACACACACACACACACACACACACACACACACACACACACACACACACACACACACACACACACACACACACACACACACACACACACACAGGGGCAATCAGAGGGTGGATGTCAGCCTCCAGACAGGAATTGCTCCTAGCATTGGTAATGCAGCTCGTAAATCACTGGGCACGTTGTGGTAATGATCCATTGAGGAGGAGAGCTGAACCTCTGAAACACAGTGCCCCCTTTCAAAGGCCCACAACACACCGGAGATTCAGCTCTAATGGCTCTACCTCCTGTCCAGCAGCACTATCACTAACACAATTACCACAGCGCTCCGCTGCGACACGCTCACAGCCTCTATATGAGATGTCCCCACTACAGCAACAGGCGTGACCCTGGCCGCGCCACGGTAGGAGACTGCGCTTCTTAACTTTGTTGCAAGTGGCTGTTGAAGAGGCATTTAACCATTAAACCTATGATTTTGGGGAGTTCTGTTGTTTACACTTTGCTCTAAACTGTTACAGGCACACGACACGGCAGCAGAGATCCTGAAGGTGAAGGGAGAACTAACCCGGTGGGCGATCTCGAACCTGGAGTTAATTTTCATCCTATTTCCTCCATGTCAATTTCATCAATTATGTATTTACCTGTTGCATATATGTCGACATATCTCCTTTTCAAAAGATACAAAGGAGAGTTAAGAACACTTCCTACCTGGTTGCAATTTAGGGCCTTAGGGCTAATTACAACTTGAGCATATAAACAGCTCACTGAGACGCAATCATAAAAGCTGATGCAAAGATGACCCCTCAACAAGGGATCATTTACCTACAAGAGCCACAATCAGCCATCCAAATACTCTCACTTTATTGCAAAACAGAGACAACATGAGCACACACATGCCAAGAAGACAACACACAACAGGCCTTTCATAATTTTCAGAATCATTATCATCATCATAATTAATATACAGTATATAATTAATACAATAATCAGCGTAAATAACAAAAAAGACAATGTGGTTGTACTTTATATGAAGTTACAAAATCTGATGATTGAACGGCTATTTAATAAGAAAATAAACCTAGCATTCACAGAATTAATTATCATTAGTAATTGATTATTTTCAGACTGCTTGCAAATCCAGTCTGACATCACCACCACTATAGGACTGCCCCCTAGTGGCTGGGCCCAGCATCACAGACCACCAGTGTTTATACATGACCAGCTGCAGATCTGTCCTGTTCCATCCCACTGGCTCATCAGGCCAGCAGTTGCTGCTGTCTAGGGCTTTCTGTGCCTAGAGAGAGTCAGTAGAGCTCTGTATGGAGTTGCATTGACTGGGTATAAATCCATATCTCACAGTAGCTGTTTCTCAGTTTAACTTGATCCCTCACAGAACAGAACCGACTCACACCAGACTGACATAAACCTGAAGTATGTGTGTGTGTGTGTGTGTGTGTGTGTGTGTGTGTGTGTGTGTGTGTGTGTGTGTGTGTGTGTGTGTGTGTGTGTGTGTGTGTGTGTGTGTGTGTGTGTGTGGGGGGGGGGGGGGGGGGGGGGTCTTACAAGACATCTATGTGTGTGGTTGTAATACCCACTTGTAATACCCACTCATAGTCATAGGTTTAGTAATTCACTCATGCTCATACCTGCACTTAAAAGTCTGAGGCACGAGTCGCTGTCCCCTGTGCTGTTGATCTCAGCTGATTGGAAACACCTTCCTATCAGGGGAAAGAGAACAAAAAACTGTCATCAGTCACACCCCATCAGTGAATGTATTGCACATCACTGGCTTACTAAACTCACTACGGGTCTGAGTTAGATATGTGTTGAAGTGGAGAGTGGTGCAGCTGGAGGCCACACCCAGACATTTGAATGACAGCCAAACACACACAGCTGGAGGGCACCCAGGAAATGCCCTGCAAATTCTTAGAAGAGCCCCATAAAGCAACTCTCCCAAACCCAATGCCGCCTCCCAATCCAAGAAACTGCTATAGTAACAGCAGCGCTTCAGTGAGGTTGCTTTTTAAAAACTGTTTACAATAATGCAATGCAGACAGCACAAAATACCAATCCATTAGACCAGTGATACAAGAGCAACCAAGCCCATCCATTTCACAGAGAAGTGATGCAGGGTTCATTATGTTAGGATCATCATGAAGACAAATGGGAGGATATTGTGCGGCTATGCAAGTACAAACAGTAAGTAATGAATTAGTATGACTTAAGGGTTCACCAACAATATCAGGTACCAGCATGTAAAGATTTGGAATCCCAGAGAAAAGGATGTCAGCTCTAGCAGCATCAAACTATCTAAAGAGCTCCACTGATGAGTTTACGGATGAACCTGTCGGTTTACCCTGACAGTGCCCACTTTTTACCACGGGTGTGGGGAGCAAGGGGCGTGTCTGCATTTTTTATTTATTTTGTTCGTTTATTTTATGACAATAATTTTATCTGGCAGAGTGATAAAAAGCTAAAAGCAATTTAACAGATGCAAGCACTTTGCAGCTCATTAAATAAGTAACATTGCTAACTAAGAGCAGACTCCAATAATAAAAGACAGTAGGATTCAGAGAACTGCAGTGAGTGAAGCTGGCAGCGCAGTGACAGACAGAGACGTTATTTGTGAGAATGCTTGTGGTAATGAGAGCTCACAAGGTTCTTTGAATCAGCCTGAGGTTAAAGTACATAAAAGGCATTCTCTCCTCTTAGCCTCCAGCGTAGAGTGATATATTAATGGAAACACTGACATTGACTCATATTACAGAAAAACTAAGGCCCCAAATCTTAATTCCAGCTGAAGTTATCCCAGTTGGACGGGGGTATTCCAGAATTTATTGGAGTTGAGAAGTCATAAACAAAAATAACCTAAGTACAAATCCTCTTTAATATTTCAAGGATAAAGCCGTATCTCAGCCACTCAGCGTAAGCCTACATGGCTGAAGCTTGTGGAATTGTAATTACAGTAGCGCAGGGTGTTGTACAGGAGGACTTCACAGACACTGCACTCATCATGTCAGAGTGACAAGCAGGTCACACAAGTAGCATTTCTTTGGCCAATTGACTTTGAGTTAAAGTCAAAAAGCTAAAGGTCAAAAGTTGCCAGAGTCAAGTCCATGGCACCAGCAGTTTTTCTTTGATTTACTGTTTGGAATAGGTGTCCAAGCGATTCAGCCATTACAAAGTATATAAATACATATATAAATACAAAGTATACATACAACATTTATAAATACGTAAACAAATACAAGAAACAGTAAATACATAATATGATTCATACAAATGATCAGGCAAGTATGTGTTCTAAAAATTATACTTTGTATGTAAAGACATTGCATATACAAGTAATGATTTATGCTTGATAAAGATTTGTTGTTTCTTACAGTTTTCCATTTTTATAAAGCTGGGCTCACAACTCTTCTTGCATGCTTCGAAAGTTTAGTCAACAAACACGTTCAATGTTTCGATCCTGCTCTGAAGTTCTTCAGGTCCGAGCACGATCGAAATGTGATTGATTGATTGATTGATTGAATACTTTATTGGCATGTTTGTTAACAGTACAGGTAATACAGCCAAATGTTATGCTAAAAGGATATCACAAATGTTTCCATTGTGGTCCATTGTACTCAATTCATCAGTAATGCATATATATATATATATATATATATATATATATATATATATATATATATATATATATATATATATATATATATATATATATATATATATATACATATATACATTTGTGTGTGTGTATGTGTATGTGTATATATATATATATACATACACAAACAAACAATACAAATCAGCATGGCAGCACGTACGTGTGTTTGAGTAGAGTTTAGAGCCCTCCTTTATAAATTGAACTTCGGTATTTAACAGTTTGGCTAGGCACCAAGGAACAGGGTATATGTGCATAAAATCTGTAACAAAATAGAAAGTGAAAGTGGTCAGATGGGTGGGCCGCGAACACTTTCACACAAGATTTTCAAGTGGGCCCTGATCCGGAAAAAGTTGAGAACCACCTGTCTAGACTCTGGATGATTAAAATTCTCCTACTACGGAAGGGAGAAGAACTCGTATGTGTGTATCAACAATGCAGAAATAATTTAGCAAGAAATCAGCATATCAGCATAACATCGATAGCATGCCAAATGTACATGGGGGGAGGGCGGGGTCGGGGGGGGGGGGGGGGAGGGGGGTTAAGGCCTTAGACAACCCAGAGGGTAAGGAAAGCTACAATGGCATAATACAACTGCCACATGTGGAACGCATTGTGGGCAATTACAGTACAGTAGTTGAGTTACTTATACAAGCTATGCAATATGTACACAAGCAAAGCCACACAGCTCTGAGAGAGGGGGAAATGATTCTGGATGCTGGTTAGATAATGAAGAGTGTGTAAGCCTTATGGGCCCATTTAGTTCCATTTGCACACTCTTCTGAGTTAAATTAGCACTGAGGATTTTACTGTGAGGTGAGAGGAGCATCTGTGTGCCGACGGGCGGCCTCATCAACTTGGGTCCCACATGGTTGTGATTACTAACAGGTGGACAGGACAAAGGGGTGACTTTTACAGTGGTTTCAACTGTTCATTAAGAGGCCTGTTATTGAGACCACGGCTAATGGCGGCGAATGAGCACAGTGACGTAGTTCAATGTGTGTGTGTGTGGTAGACACTTTGAAATCTACTGGCATTATTTAGCTCGCTCAAACAGAGGTAAAAGTCTAAACATTTATAATGTAAGAGTGTGTTTTTTAGACCAAATATTCAATAGTAATCCATGAATGGTAGCTTGCAACATGTTAGTGAATTGAAACAGACAGTCAGACAGTTTGTTTAGAGCCTTTGTGGTCTTGCCTTCTCAATATTCAAGGAGGCAAATCGGTCTTCCCACCGCCGACAATCGGATCACTGAAAATGTCCAAATTTATAGTGACACGTCTACTGCACATACCACAATATGAGTGCTATTATCCGCGACCTTTATTTGGGGAGAGATCTAAAGCGTTATCTGGTTTCGTTCAACGGTTGGCGTGGAGGTGGCTTGGCGACTGTTGCGTGTGTAACATTGGAAAGATGAGATGTTCAAGGTCCACAGGGGCTCTCTCTCTCTTTCTCTACAGGGTCAGCGGGCTGCACTCTGACCCCACCGAGAGAGACACTGTATGTGAACACACCACTGAGACTGCCGGTGATGATGCTGTGCGGCCTCTTTAACACGGTACCACAGCAGCTGAGAAATGCAGACCGAAAACCACTGCCAAACAGAAACACTGGGTAACGCAACTCCATCCCAAACACTTGGTTCTTATCAACTCCTTGTTAATATTGTGCTTTGTGCTACGCTAAACTGTGGTTGAACACCCAGAAACGGTCCAGAGAGGGAGACCGGGAATGGAGGCCTCCCACTATGTGGGTCTTTTCACACCCAGAAGAAAAAACCCAAATGCCTTTAGTCTGTCTGTGAGATAGGGTGATGGTGTTCACACGCTCGTCTCTGCTGGCTCTGTAATCGTAGATTGTTGTTATCGGAGAAGAGAGCTGCTCTCTCTTGAAAAAGGCCAGTTGTTTCTTCAGAAGTGCGACCAAAAGTATGTGATATTCCCAAGGTTAAATATGTAACCCGACGAAATAGTCACAGGCAAAACAAAATACAGAGCCAACAAATGTTCTGAACGACTGGAGGAGAACAAAAAAAGCCTACACCAAAGATATTACTGGAAGCAATGAGTGTAGATTTTAGCCTTGGTATAAAATCTTTCCACAAACCCTTATTATGCTAAGAGGAGAAAAAAGACGGGCATTAAAACATGCCAATAATCATATGGATGGATATTAATTCTGTAGATCTATCTCGTTATCCACCGATACTTTTTTGTTTGTTTAAAAGATTGGGCCTACTCAGCTCTCCTGGGCAGAGACTTTTCAATCAAGATGTGGAATTTCATTCAACTGTCTCACTGTCAGGACTATATTTGGACAAATATGTCCAAACAAGATGCCACAAGTCAAAATATGATGATTCAAATCATCTCCCCAGTGGGTCTCTTCCCTTCCCTCTCCTTAAAAGACTGGGCTCTCCTTCACCACTGACGCCTCTGGTTTCCCACCACCAGGATGGCTGGCCTGACGAGAAGTGCTTCCCTGCCTGCCACCACTGTCAAATTTGATCCGTCTGCCGAGCGGTTTGTCTGTCATTTGATCACAACACATGCCGCTCTCAGTGGAAAATGGCGGCAGGAGTGTTTTGCTGTTTCGTGAAAGCCCACAGCTGTTTCCCTCATCTCTCTTATGTTTTCCCCAACACAGATCACTGGATGTAGACTCCACCTGGGGTAGAGCTGACAGCCAAAATCTCGGCTTCGCTTATTACCTACATATCCAACATATCCTGTCTGTAAGAACTTTCACCTGGAGGGCCTAGCTGAATCCACTCAGACGCTGTCATCCCATCAGAGACATTATACTGTATGCATACACTGCTTGACATTTTCACTTGGGGCCACAATAAACAACTGAGGTAAGCAGTGCGCCTGCAAAATGGCAAAAAAAAACACTCGCCTTTCCCAGAAACTACAAAAATGATATACACTTTTAATGGGAAACACATACATACAGTATATTCTATACTTGTGGTCTGTGATTGTGTGTGTGTGTGTGTGTGTGTGTGTGTGTGTGTGTGTGTGTGTGTGTGTGTGTGTGTGTGTGTGTGTGTGTGTGTGTGCGTGCGTGTGTGTGTGTCTGCCTGTCTGTGTGTTTGCCATTATACCATTTGTATGAATTACCGCGAGAGTGGTATATGCTTAAATACACATGTGGTGTTCCAGCTCGGAAGACTGTGTCCAACTCGCATGAGTTTTACATACATTGTATACAGTACGTATATCCCCTGTGCAGCTCTTTCCTTGGTGGATGCCAGATGCACGATGGCAGGGCTGGATACAATATTCCCTCATCAGCATCATGCAAGCCTACAGATGGGTGTGCCCCGATCCCCCTCTTTCCTCCCCTGTCCCACCCTCTGCCCTCCCACTATCCCATTGCCCCTTTAACTGTGTTCACATTATCCCTGCCTAATCAGCAGAATGCTGTCTCCGCTCCATGGGTGCGTCCCAGGAGGTGAGGGTGGGGGGCTGTCTAAGCCCATTACCCCCCCCCCCCCCCCCCCCACACACACACACACACACACACACACACACACACACACACACACACACACACACACACACACACACACACACACACACACACACACACACACACACACCCCCCCCCCAGAGTGAGCCCACGAAACCTGGGCAGCGGACATGTGGAAGCAATCGCAGCAGAAAGGGATGAAATGATTTATAACCACCTAGCTAATATGGAGATGGGAGTAATAATGACGGAGATCTAATGTCTAATCAAAATACATCCACACACAGTACCAGCACTCAGCTCCTAGGCCTGGTAATGTGTCTCAGAGTGGAGAGGTCCATCAGTAATAGCCTGGATCAGATGTCTCATGATCACAACCCATACATGTTAGTGGTTCCATAACAAATATTAGCCAGTACTACTGTTCACACGAAACTGCCGTCACTGCCCAAACGCACTGCTATACCAGTACTATTTATACCACAACAAACCAAAACAGTTTCAACATTGATATCTAGCGTTCTCTAATTAAAGATCTACTGTATATAAATCCTCTGTAATTAAAAGATTTGCGGCTTTAAAACAATGCCAATAACAGATAATAACTAGAAAAAGTGCTCTTCGGAGCACAGGTCTCCGCAAGGTCAGGTAGGTTATTGTGGCCTCCTGGTGGCGCTATAATAGGCCGATGTGAAAAGGGTGCCATTTCTTCTTAGGCCTTTCACGGCAATCGGACGGTGCATTTATGCTTTGAGGCATTTCGTTCCAAAAATGCGTTTTGCTAAAATAGACCTGCAGGTGGCGCTATAACAGGCCAATGTGAAAAGGGTGGCATTTCTTCCTTGACCTAGAGGGAATGTGGCCAAGGTGTGGCCACATGTTTTTTATTGGCCTCTAGGGAGTGTGCGTCCAAAGTTTCACATAGATCGGTGCAGTTATAGGTAAAAACACGAATCGGCCTGTTATAGCGCCATCCATGAGGCTGATTTAAAAAAATCAAGGCCTAGTGGGAAACTCTAAATTTAAGAAGAAAAAAAAGGGGGGGAAATAATGCAGAGAGACAGTGTCGTGCCTCAGGAAGTTAGGATCACAGGTAAACCAAGAACACAACACACCAGTCTAAAAAATATACTATCAAAATAATAATATGTACATTGAAACTATAGGATACCAGGTAATCAATGAACCCAGCATCTCTTTAAATGACATGCTATTACATTCTTAACATTGTGGTAAGCCAGTAATGAACCGTAAGGAATAAGATGACATCTGCCAGATATCTGGCCTTGTGGAGCAGGCACAGGAGCTATTGACCAGAGTGGAGACCGGCGTGTGTCACAGTTGGCTTTGGCTAAATGCCAAGAAAACAGAGGTTATCACCACCAACAACATCCTCCTCTACCGACAACAGGGGGCATTGTACTGAAAGACCTGGGCTCATCAGAATATGACCTTAAACAAGTGTGGAATACATTCTCCTCTTAGTCTGTGAATGCTAAGACCCTGAAGCCTACCCTGCAGAAGTCCTTGGATGGGTGCTACACCAGAATGTCAAGGAGAATGTGCACAGTACCTGCCATAGTATCTGCCATAGACATGGGCATCGATCACAAGGGGAAAAGGCAGGGGTGTAAACTACTGGTGAGCTAGCCAGATGCCTTGGAGAGAGAGACATGAAGTAATGTATTATGGTGCATAATTGCCAACAAATGCCATATGACAGGATGTTATGTCATTAGACTACCCTCAGCACTGACTCTGATATATTATCAAGCATTGAGGCCATGAGAGATTTGTTAAAGATACTTCTAACATAAACACTATTATTGTAATCCATCCGTTCAGTTTGCTTTGTAGCTGAACCCTCATGTAACCTACTCTGCCAAGACATAAATCTCAATAACATTTCTTCATTTTACATACAATTCAAAAACCATATTACAACTAAGGATAATAAACCATAAAACCTCTATGTAAATCAGGGCTCCTTGAGTAAAAAAAATCACAATGTCTGAACACAGATACAGAATATGGGACATCTTTTGGAACAGTCTCAGACGAATGCAAACAGATGCATTTCAATTGTAAGCATGAAGGGAACATCCTAGCGTCACAGCCATATTATTCTCAATCCAGGACAGATGGTATAAAACATAGCTATTCTGGCTATTTATATAGGAACACACTGTATTGTATTCATCATCCAATGACATGCTTGGTTAGGGTTAAAGGTGAACCCATTACCATTCATCCCATTTTGTGTACTGAGATGTCAATGTACGTGGAGGAAAATCTGTTGAATATTTTTGTTTTATACAAAATAAAAATACATTCCACTCACAGGCAGAGCTGTTACTTGTCAGAACACCCATGCTGAGGCCTTGTGCACACAGGTGTCTCTCTCTCTCTCTCTCTCTCTCTCTCTGTCTGTCTCACTCTCACTCACTCACGCACACACAAGACAGAGAGATAACCAAAAACCGTAACAGCAAATGCAATCAAAAATATGGGTGATGCAAACTGGCACAGGTGATTGAACAGAGCGAGCCACGTACAATATGCATCCCATGTCACACACAACACACACACACACATTCTCTGGGTTCCGAACTTCCGATGTAATGTTTTGCTAATATATCTTCACGTAGCACTATGTGCATCGTAAAAAAAACTAGGAATGTCGCTCAGCTGAAGAGATGAAGAGAAAGCCAGCGCTGTATACCTCACGCACCCCCCCATTCATCTCCCAGACACGTTTACCGTCATCTCTTCCACTGCAAATGGTCCGTGAGCAAAAGCAGAATCAGCTCCACAACCCATTATTTATAAGTGCATTCTACAATCACTCCCTGGGCAAACTGTTTACCACCCAAGGACGTTTTTGCAGATATATCATTCATAACTTTAATAGCGGGCTGTTTGTCATTCGGGGGCTTTTCGCTCGCACGTGTGAGGGGCTCCTGGAGGGAGGAACAGAAGAGAATAGCAGCATACGGGGTGAGCGAGTGAGCAGAAACATGCTTCATTTTATGCTCCGTCGTACGACAAAGTATAAATCGGGCTATAGGCCATGGTCTCTGCGGCACAGCAGTGTAGGAGGACGCACATGGGTTAATAAATCGGTCTAATATAAGACATTCGGCTGCGTGGATCTTGTAAAGTCTGATGACGTAAACAACGGTTCCCGTAGCCCAATTTGTACTTTGTCATACAACTGTGTCACTCGCTGAGTGAAAACAACAGACTTTCAAGTGAAAAACACGACAGGGTGCTTCAAGCCATTTTCCAGCATTGTGCTATCACCACATTAAGTGAACTTCAGGGAAATATGTTGTCTTCTGTGACAAGTGTGGGGGGAAATGTTGCACAAAAAGGACATAAACAACAGAAATAAAAATGCCTGGCGCACGCACCCGAACAAAAACAGGAACCATGATTGTGACCTTTCTGTGTGTGTGTGTGTGTGTGTGTGTGTGTGTGTGTGTGTGTGTGTGTGTGTGTGTGTGTGTGTGTGTGTGTGTGTGTGTGTGTGTGTGTGTGTGTGTGTAAACTAAAACAATTGCATCCCCTCCCCTGGTGTGCTCTACCCACTGATCATGTGATCCACCAGAACTGAACCAGATGGGCATGAATGATGAATTGCTCCCAAAACTCTCTCTCAGATGCACTATTTCACTCTCTCTGCCACATGCAGACTTTCTGATAAACACACTCAGTCTCACATGCAAACAAACGCACACCTGTATTTTCCCTGCATACTCAATGATGAATTTCAATACAAATAGTAATGGGGCATTACCATGGAGACTAGGGTGCGATTCCTCCATGGTGCCTCTGGGTTGGCTGGACACAATTGGCCACAATCGGCCATGTTCGCGGTTGGGAGGCCAGCAGGTGAGGGTGTAT
This sequence comes from Gymnoscopelus braueri, assembly GCF_963280865.1. Taxonomy (NCBI): domain Eukaryota; kingdom Metazoa; phylum Chordata; class Actinopteri; order Myctophiformes; family Myctophidae; genus Gymnoscopelus; species Gymnoscopelus braueri. The sequence continues at coordinate 18,822,488 of NC_137610.1, read as the reverse complement.
AATGCATTATAATCGCATTCATAATGCGTTATAAATGTTTATAATCATGTATGACAACCTATAACAAGGTATATAACGTAGTATAAGTCTGGTCAAATTGCATTATAAGCTCAGTGGCACAGCACATTATAACTACCTTGACTTAGCTAGTTATAAAGTGTCTTTGTTATAAGTTGTTAGGCCTATACATAATTATAAACATTTATAACGAGTGTTATGAAGCATTAGAAGTGCATTATAAGCATGTTCCTCCATACACGTTATGTCTTAAAATCTCCTCACTGTCAGCCAGGTTAAATGTAGCGAAGGGCGACTCATTGTATGTTGGGGGAGACGTGGTTGTGTACACCCGCCCAAGACCAACAGTACAAGTTGGCAGTCTAAACATGGGGGGGAATTGGAACGCATAACAATTAAATTGGGGAGAAAATGAAATAATTTGTAAAACAGTCATAGTATAGTATATTAGTAATGGTAATGGCACAGGCACACTCAGTTATTCATTATTTGATAGGCCAAGTCATACTTTGGCTTCAGTACTCGTCTCCTTGCAGTCACAATAGTCAAAAAACAAAAAGCAAAAAACAAAAAACAGATATGGCCGTTAACCAATATTTTGTCTTTGGTAAAGGATCACTCAAAGTGCCTCTTGTACATCTGCTTATCCACATTTTTGACGTACTCTAAAGTCAGTGTTTGCTCTTAAAAAGGTCACACAGTCCCTTCAAGTTTGCTCAACTTTCTAGTTTGCATTTGATTTCTCCCTGGGCCTTTGGAGCTTCGTTGCCAGCCACACACTTTTCATCATATTACTCAGCAGTAACATCACAGCCCAAGGGTGTTTCCTGATACTTTCCTCCACTCTCTAATTCCACGAAAGTATTACAGGGCCAAGAGACAGCTGCATGGGTACAACACCAGTCACTTCATTTTCCTGGGCTGAGCGTGGCTGAGCTGAGTGGTGGAGGCAGGGCTCATCACTGAAAATAAAAAGGCTTTTTGTTCAGCACTGATTGCAAAGATAATTGTCAGAGCTTTAAAACCCATGGAGGCCCCTTCCTCGTCTTCTCTCTTTTCTACAACTCCTCTCTCCTTACTTGCATCACAGCCATGGCAAAACACAGACCTCTGCTCTGTCCATCTCAGATCACCAGACCCTTGATTGGACCTGAGGGTGTGTGCAGATATCTCGGCCAAAAGACGTCGAGGGCCGGAAGGCTCGCAAATGATCTTCCTCCCTGTGTTCTAAAGTTAACATTGTTCATGTGATTAATTTCACTGTGTGAGATTTAATGAGGATCTGCTTCTAGTTTTCTTCTCTCTCTCTCTCTCTCTCTCTCTCTCTCTCTCTCTCTCTCTCTCTCTCTCCCTCTCTGAATTTTGCAGCACATTCTCTGGAGCTCATTAAAGAAGATGAAGACAACAACAGCACGTGATGGGCTGAAGAGGCAGCATGGAGGTGCTGAGAACAGGACAGCATGTACTGGGCACTTCCTCTGAGCCAGTGTTCTAAGTTAGGGACTGAACAGGAGTTTATACCACATGAACCCATCCGTATTCTGGGCATGTCATAACAGGCAAACATTCTCCAAGAACAGGCAAACATACGACGAAAATAGCAGATCTACAATCTCACAAAGGGACACAATGTTTAGGTTTAAGTGGTTACCGTATTTTCCGCACTATAAGGCGCACCGTCAGTGCGCCTTATAGTGCGCCTTATAATCCGATGCGCCTTATATATGTATCAATATTGGTTCCCTTGGTTTCCGCACTATAAGCCGCACCGTCAGTGCGCCTTATAGTGCGGATGCGCCTTATAATGCGGTGCGCCCTATATATGAAAATAATACATTTATTGAAGGTGCGCCTTATACTCAGATGCGCCTTATAGTGCGAAAAATACGGGTAATTGGGTCCATTTCAAATTACTCAATCAATCAATATACCAATTGTCCCACTCTATGAACCAAAGGTGCTACACGGTCATTACGTTTTTGACAATTTGTCAATGGCATTAATCTTTAATGGGGAATTTTCTACCAATGCATGTATATAGACAAATACATTAATCTTCAGCAAAAATGCCTTCAACCGATCATAATCCCCAATATAATGACAAAAAGTTATGTGCATATTCTGTATAATATTTATGACGAAGGAAATATGATGACATGCTTTATAATTAAGTCAATACTTCCCAGCTATTGTTTGGAATCTTAGAACAGCATATTAGCTTACATAAAACAATGGGAAAGTCCTAGCTGTTATCAATTGATGAACTAAGCTAAAGAAGCATATTTTTGGTTTGGTTGTTGGGATTGTTGCACATTTTTACATGGTTCCTTGGCCAGAACGTTATCACTCGCAAGCCCAAGTCACTCGCAGTATCTTTCTTGTCCCTTAAGGCAGGTCAATACTCCGTCTCAGGATAGTCATTAATAATAACTACAAAATGACGTTATTCAGAACTTCGTATGGATCTTTCATAACTTTCTTCGGATAGGCCAGCCGAAAAAGGTTCGGACATTGGCTGGGTAATGTTTAAGTATGTTTGGGGCTTTTAAGTTCATTCATTACCCCGTGGCACGGCCATGTCGGGCACAGGCCTCCTGCAAACGCCTTGCTTTTTTAGGTATCCATGCCAACTTCCAAGTCTTACTATGTTGATGATCCCACTCTCTCTGAACAGAAAACAAACTCACTCACCCCTTGCTATCATTCATCCGCTGTCTAGCCAGGGAGGGAGATGCTTGAAGAGTCATTACATGTCTGACTATCTCCTCAGTCCTCTAAAGTGTGTCTTTCTGGCAGCAGGCTGGCTCGTGTAGACTGGGGGTTAAGTGAGCCAGCAAATGGCTTGGCCTGTTATGGCGTGCACACTGTAAAGGGCACGGCCCTGAAGTCTGTTTGTAATAGTATACAATAGTACTAATACCCCATAGCAGAACAGCTACCAGTGAATTCAAGCTTGATAAACACACTTAATCACACTTAAAAATAAACAGAAAACAAAAACAAGGCAGATACAAACTAATTCCCAGTCTCGCTCTACCTCTCTATGAAAACTCAATGTGCACACCTCCACCTTTGTATCGAACACATATGCCATTGCCTACATACATGCAGACACACACACCCAACCACACAAACACATACGCACACCCCCACATGCTCACTCACACACACACACACACACACACACACACACACACACACACACACACACACACACACACACACACACACACACACACACACACACACACACAGAGTGATGCGTCATGAAAATTCTTGATAGGTTAATGTCTGAATCTAAGCAGAGACGGTGAGATGCAGTGTCAGACACAGGTCTTTAGTCCCTGTTTTCATGGGCTGACCTCCTTGGTACGGTTAGACTGGAGGAAAACATACTCGTAGATATCAACCGATTTTGGCTCCGTGCGAGACCTTGTACTGCATGCCACATCTGGCATAATCATATTTGTAACCATAACAAAGATAGGAGGAGGTAAATCAAACACAGCCTCTCTCTGAGTACTTAGACTTCTGCTCAATGAAAAAGCAAATTGGAGTTTCCTTTCATCACGTGAGAGCTTTTTGGCATTAACAAACAAGCATTCGTTCTCCCATGGAATCAAAGCCGGGCTCCGTCCAAATTGGATGACCTCTCCGAATCCCTCCTCTATGAGAAAACAAAGGACCTTTCTATATAAGGCGCGCTGAAACCCACAAAAGTGTGAACAAACACAGAACAGGATTCGGTCACTCCAGTTTCTGACCTCGAAAGAACAACTGTTCTTTTACACAATGTGAGTGATATCATGATGCAGGCCAGAGGATGAGCCATCATCTGTCAGCTGTCAAAGTGAATTCAATGAGATGATAAGTAGAGAAGAAAGGCAGGGGCTTGAGGTGCACATAAGCAGGTATGCCAGGCATGTGTGCATGCAGGCCAGCATGAAGACTGAAACACAGCCTATTGTTGACCATCAAAAAACCCATGTCAGAGGATTCTGGTGGACTCATTTATATTGATTGCAATGTGGCTGCAAATTAACTGTCAGTTGGTCTCATTGAGCTCCCAGCACTACAGTAAACAGTAGGCTCTCAATAAAAACTGGTAATTAACTTAATAAGATGCTAATGAATCCTCTTGTACTTAGTTGCTCAAACAGACCACAGAGCCCATTCAACAAATGCCTCTGCTTCAGAAGGGTTCATATCTGGGAGTTCATAAACGTCTGTTTACCATGATGTTGCTGAGCAGAACACTGTGGCTCGTAAAACAGGCACGATGGCTTCATATAGCATATAGCCATCCAAGACTTGTGAAACCCCCCGACACAACTACTGATAAGGCATTATAGGGAATCAGGCCAAGCATTCCTTAAAGTTATCTAGATCTTTGGCAGTTGTAAGAGAGAACATTATTCATACAGGATCATAAAAGATTTACACAATAGATACTAACCAGTTTATAATTAGCGCTACGTGCCTCATCATCAATTTCGATGCAATATCATCAGCCAGATGCACACGAAGTGATAGAAAGCGTCAGCCGCCAATAGGTAACCGGAAGCCTCGCCCCAAAACACAGTCGCCCCCATTTTTTTTCGCAGACCGCTCGCCACCAGCAGTTGAAGAAGTACAACAAGAACCGTTCGTGCACTCTCTCTTGTATTTGTTTTACCGAGGTTAAGGTTAGGAATACGTTTAAGGTTAGGCATAGTTTTACTGAGGTTAAGGTTAGGAATAGCTCAGGTTAGTTTTATGCATAGTTTTACCGAGGTTACGTTTAGGAATAAGGTTAGTTTTAGGCTTATAGTTTCACTGAGGTTACGTTTAAGAATACCTGGTGGTGACCGTTCCGAGGTCGCCGGATTTGGCCCGGGGCCGAGCGTGTTTTGGGGCGAGCGTTCTTGTATTCCCGCAAAGATGTATGCACAAGTACTTTCACCAACGTCATCACGTCTCAAGTTCACCTTCAGGACATGCAGGCGTAATCAAAGTGCAGCCAAGAAGACATTTCAATGAAATTGAGCGTAATGGTTCTAATATAAACGATAAAGGCTGAACTTACCACCATCGACACGAAAATGAATGAACCCTCAAACGAAGATCTCTCGTAACTTTGTTTGCAGAAGCGTAGTAGACCGGGAAACAATAGTAGAGTATTACATGTTGTTTGAATCACTGACTCCTCTTCCATCTGTGTGTGCTGCTGCTCCCCCAGCTGTGAGCGCCCTCCCCTTAGCTAAACGTCCAGTGATGGAAGAAGTACTCACATGTTTTACTTAAGTAAAAGTATCAATACTGCAATGTAGATATACACTCTGTTACAAGTAGAAATCCCGTATTCAAAATGTACCTGAGTAAGAGTACAAAAGTATTGGTATCAGAACGTACTTAAAAAGTACCAAAAGTAAAAGTACTCATTGGGCAGAGTGTCCCGTTTCACAGGTTCAAAATGTATTAAAAAATATCTTTGAAAATAGACAATACAAGCTCCCAATGCCTCGCGATGCAGGCGTTGTGAGCTTGCAGATCTGCTATTTTCAAAAGGTCGAAATACGGCTGAAGTGGTTAGTGTGTTTTGTAATAATAATCAGAATCTACAACGTAACTAAATATAAAGTTTTCATATAAATTGTAGTGGAGAAAAAGTATCCTACAATATTTGCTTCTGAGATGTAGTGAAAAATGTAGAGAAAATATTGTACTTTTACTCCACTGTGGAGTATAAGTAAAAGTATTACAAATTGTAAATACTGAAGAAAGTAAAAAAAATACCTAAACATTTTACTTAAGTAGCCTACAGTACTTGAGTACACGTACTTAGTTACTTTACACCACTGCTAACGTCTGCTATTGATTTAGCTATAGTTTAATTTATATATAGATTCAAGTTATTCAGTGCTGCTTCTGATTAAGCTATATCATTAGTGGTTTCTGTCATGTATTTAAAATGTGCACTGTTTTGCTGCAGAATTGTGCTTGTTTTTGTGAGTGTATCAATCACATCAATGGAGAAACTCCCCTACTGCACTTAATAAAACAATTATGCCCTATTAGTGTTAGCCTATAGAACTATTATTTAAACCTGTGTATCTGCGACAAAGCAAAGACTGAACAAGTTCAGTAGGCCTATGATTAACATTAGATCACTTCTAACGCTCTATAGCTTATATTCTGTAATGTAGGCTATCTCATCTCCAGCTCTTTAGTAGGCCTAAACCAAAAACACATTTCAGGCGTGTGACATTCATCCTATCAGGAGAGGGAATGTATCCCATTTACCTTCAATTTTAGTTTATAGTGGTCCAGTTCCAATTTTGTCCATTTTCACTTGTGTGTTTAGGTCTACTAAAGAGCTGGAGAGAAGGGGGGACCCCTGTTAACCTACTTAACAAACACTCAATGGAAATTACTACTATTGGAATTATGATTGATTGATTGATTGAATACTTAGTCAGAAATGTAAACAGCACGTGGTACAGTAGGACATTAAAGCTAAAAGGATAACACAAAAAGGCCTGGGGACTTTCCATTGTGGTCCTATGTATTCAATTCATCAACATAGCATACAAAAATGTACACAATAATACATGTCATCAACAAATAACACACTTATATGTACAAAATAGATGGGAAATTTACAATTATCTCCTGATGTTTTTTCAGGTCAATTTTGTAAGAAACCAGTGATACACATCCTTTAATGGATGGTGTCAGGGCATTCTACATTTTGGGGGCAGAGCAGTAGAATGAGAACTTTGTTTGTTCTAAATTTGGGTCGTACCAGGTCGCTCCCTCTGATCTATTAAAGGACGACTTCACCCATTTTCAACCTATCTTCATATAATTGGTCCTCACTAATGCTCATGGTACCATTTTTGTCTACCCCATGTCCCCATCTGTAGGAGGGCTGTGGACAGTTCAGAAACCCGTCTACCGATGACATCATCGATGGGGATTCCAAGCTAATAGAAACTGCAGGCTTTCTATTCCTTTCTAAAGTTAGCATGCTATAGCTATTGTTCTTACGTTAATAAAATTGAAAATAAAAACCCGCCTGCTTTGCCAATATAAGTGGCTCAATAGAACAAATAGCACGAGATCTGCGCTCATGGACCGTGAAGGAACCCGCAGCAAACCAAAGAAGCTGCGAAGCAAAAGCACGATTCGCATGGACAATAGATACAACAGGCCTACATCAGATAACAGGAGTATTGCACAACAGGTGGGGTGTGTATTCCCGACTTGCATCATTCAGGACTTGTGTGGCCCCTGAGTATAGGCAGTTTCAGCAAATGAATATTATTTACAGCACCTTTAAACACTGAACGTAGTGACTCAGTCGTAATTCCAGGCTACCATTAAATTCATTGTCCTGAAAATGGTTATAGGCGTGTAGTCTTTTTGATATATTTTTTTATCCCACGATTTTTGTAACCCATTTTTTCACCAAGTGCTAATTGCCTAAGCTGTAATCCTGGGCGCTACTCTCCCTCTTCCAGCCTGGGGAGAGCCCCAAACTGAGCTCATGCTTCCTTCGATGCATGAGGAGGGGGGGGAGTTTCCCCCGTGGACGTAGTGCGTGGAAGGAACACGTTATTCCAACCAGTTCCTTTCCCCTCCGTCAGGCGCCCCGGCTGCACAGGGGGAGGCAGTATAGAGACCAGGATTACTGTATGTTTTTTGTGACTGTACCTACTACCTACCCTAGGGGACACTGGGAGAACATGCAAACTCCACACAAAAAGGCCCTTTCGCCTAGGGTATGGGCACTGATGACGCGGAGGAGAGAACACGCAGTCTAGTCAAGATGAAATGCAACCATTCTCCTTGATCATCGGACCACACCATTGAGCAGTATCAATTCATAGATCTACTGTGCTTTCACAACACTAGTTGTCGTTTTTTCATTCACCAGGGTATGATGAGGACATATCTATGGTTGAACAAATTCACAAATAAATCCTGGAAAACAGGTCATGAAGGGGACTTGGGGAGAGAGAGCGAGGGATGACAAGTTAGACACATTGACAGTATAGTGTAGACCCCAGGAAAGTCATTATAAGAGCCTTCCATTTTTTATTGAGCGACCTAAAGAGCACTTAAATACATTTCTAGAGTGTGGTTTTTGGAGCACAAACACCCCAAAAAAACAAGACCCAGCTCAATATAAAGTTGCGTTTAACAACCAAGCCTTGCAGCTCAGCTTGCCATTTTCTGGCTCATGGGTTGTTGTTGTCCCCAGGCAACCCCTACTATACAATATCACATGCAGCCATCATTCTAGTGATGCAAATCACATTATCGCCCTTTAACAGGAAACACTCACAAAGTCTGGAGCTCTATTCTAAGGGGAACCTTGCACACTAGTCCAAGGACCTCCAAAATATTCTTCACGTCGTCAAAGAGATAAAACTAATCCTGCGAAAATGTGCACACATACTGTCAACTGTGACCCCAGTGCTTCAGCCTGCTGGCCAAAGGCAAGCGCATCCTGACTCAAGGGAGCTTTCCTTTCCAAAGATTAGCTATTTGCTGATTTATGATCCTGGAGAGAATTTGTGTTTGGACATTTCTAAAACAATTTTTTTATTACCAAAAATATGCTCACCAGACTTTACACATCCCATGGCAACCCTTTGAGCATTGTAAAAAGTCCTGCAACAAACCATCCAGTGTATGTGAACAACAGACAGAGCAGAGCAGTCGGTTGGTCATCCATGGCCGTGATGGATGCGAGCAGGCCCACCGTTACTACAGGGGAACACAAAGCTGCTGAGAGATTCACTCTCCCCCTCTATCTGGTCTCTGTCCATCACTCCACTCCTCCTCCCCAACATATGCATTCTTCTTCCAAACAATCTCATGCCTCCATCTATCATTATTCATTCTGTTTTCAACAGGCTATGTGAGGCGGTCGGCCAGAGTGCCAGTTGCTATGGCAACCACCCTGGGTCCTGGACGGCGCCCAGGGTAGTAAAAGTGAAGAGACCGAGCCGTTACAACCAGGGGCTGTTTCCTTCACTTTAAGAGGAGATAAGTCGAAGAGTCCAAGATTTAACACAGGGGTCTGTATGGGAGACAGAAGTTGACCATATCAACAATATACATTTAAGCTACAGTGACAAAGGTTTACAGGACAGGGATGTAGAATTTATTGCACTGACCTGCTGGCCAGTGATTCTCTACCAATTCTCAGACCGGACTACTCTGCAAAATCGTACCATTTTAATTAACTGTCAGGATTTTGCAGTGCACTGTAAAATAAATTTGAATGGGGTTAACAGATTAAATGTTTATTTGGAGAGAGTAAATCAATACGCCTTTCTAGTTGCTGAAATCCTTACATCTCTGGTGTGGGAGAGAGAGGGAGGGAGGGAAAGAGAGAGGATAGGAAGAGTGGGCGACGGAGAGGAAAAGAGTTGAGTGAGAGAGATGGGGAGAAGAGGCAGTACAAAGGAGTCTGAGAGAGCAACCGAGACAGAGAGCGAACCAAAGGAAGCAGCAGAGATCTTGTATGTTGTTTTTTCAAGTTCAATTTGTCGACTGGTTCTTGCCACCACTCCAAAATACACTATTACATCATTCTACGCGTGAGAAACTTTCCCGAACTAACAAAGAGCTCCAGAGAGTCTCATTTATCTCTTCCTCACTTGACTCTGAAGATATTCATCATCACTGCAACATCACTCCTTCATTACTTAAAATAGACATTATCAGGCACTCTCCAGTCTTCCAGTTATTGAAAGAAACTTAAAACAAATTTGGTGTTGTGCTTCCTTTGGACGGCGGAAGGTAAAGCAAAGTGCAGTATTGAAATGCTGTCATATTATTATGTATCATAGATTGTTAATACACACAATCTATATTCTTTATTCTTTATTCTTTATTCGGATCCCCATTAGCTTCCGCTGCCGCGGTCGCTAGTCTTCCTGGGGTCCACATAAAACATCACAACATAAAACAACATACAATATACATACAAACAACTACTGACACTCGTCAGTCCAAAACTAAGCTACATTAAAATGCCAATGATATAGACACTACAGGAACATTGGTTAAACATCATGTACAAAAACATATTGATCATTCTAATTGTGTGATCTCTCTCATTAATATCTGTTTAATAGATTTTTTGAATATATATTTGCTCTTAATTTGTTTAATATTTGCGGATAATGAGTTCCATTGTTGGGTGGCTCTATAAATAACTGTTTTTTTAAGTACTTCTGACTTTGGTTTTGGAAGTTCCAAATACCCTGAGCTTACCTGTCTTGTTTGATATCTATGTTTTAGACCTGCATTAAGTAGTTGATCTCTGAAGAAATCTGGCTTCCCCTCAATAATTGCATTTCTGGAAAATGTTATTAGCCTCAACAGTTAACCATGCCAAACTGTGGTGCATCCTTGTAACATTAGTTCTAAAAGAGCAATACAGTGCTAATCTTGCAGCTCTATTTTGTGCTAGCTGGAGTTTTCTTATATCCATTTTAGCAGCAGAGGACCACACAACCATACAGTACTCCAAATGTGAAAGGACTAATGCCTGTGTTACCTCCTTTCTAATTATTGGTGTAATATAGGGAGAACATCTGCGTGTAACTGCAATACCCTGCCCCATTTTCACAACAATACTATCAATATGATCCGACCATGTGAAGCGCTCATCAATTGTGACACCAAGTAACTTTATTTTATTAACTTGCTGTATTGGGGTCCCCGCCATAGATAAACTCAGTTGGGAGTCCCTAGCCAGCATATTTCTAGTGCCCAAGACAATGCACTTTGTCTTGGACACATTCAAGATCAATTTGTTTTCTTTTACCCAATTTGACACCAATTTTAATTCATTTAACAATACTTTATTTAGTGTATTGCTCGTTGTTGCAGCGCTAAACATGGTCGAATCATCCGCATACATCACCATATTTGCTTGATCCAAAACACAAGGCATATCATTAGTAAAAATTGAAAATAAAAGTGGGCCTAAACAACTACCCTGAGGGACTCCACATATGACATCCTTACTCTCAGATAGACTTCCATTAAAAAATACTCTTTGCTTCCTCCCGGACAGATAACTATCCATCCAAGAGAGAGCTGATGATAAAAAACCATATGCCTTCAGTTTTGATCTTAGCAGTTCATGATCAATGACATCAAACGCTGCACTGAAATCTAGCATCACTGTTCCAACCATTTTCTTATTGTCCAATTCATTCAACCATTTGTCAGTCATATGCACAATAGCAGAGTTAGTTGAGTGACCAGCTCTGTATGCATGTTGAAATTTAGTAATTAACTCATTATTTAAAAAATAATGTTGTATTTGATCAAAAACTATCCTCTCCAACATTTTACTGAGCACCGGTAGTAGACTTATAGGCCTACTATTAGCCCCAGAAAATGCAGCTTTTTTATCTTTTGGTAGTGGTATTATTTTCGCTTCTTTCCATAGAGTAGGACACACAGAACTGGCCAAACATCTGTTAAAAATATTACATATAGGAATAGATAATTCTCTAGCTGCCACCTTGAGAAATGTACCATCCATATAGTCAATACCAGGAGATGTATCATCAGAAAGTTGCAACAACATTTTCTCAACCATAGAGACATCAACAAGCCTAAACTCAAAAGTACAGTGTTTCTCCTTCATAATGATGTTTTTAATTAAATTATCTGACATAGAACTAGTTGTTGGAGCCATGTTCTCTCTTAATTTTATTATTTTATTGGTGAAAAAAGTATTAAAATAATTTGCAATGTCAAGAGGTTTTGTGATATAAATACCTTCACATTCTACATAATTGGAGACTAAGTTTGATTTCCTTCCCATAATTTCATTTAATGTTTTCCATATTTTCTTACTGTCATTTTTAGCATTACTTATTTTCTGTTGATAATATTCTCTTTTGGTATTTTTATTCAATTTAGTGACCTTATTTCTTAATTTGCAGTATTGTTCCCTATCTTGTAAACATCCAGACTGATTAAGAGCCTTCTTAGCATTATCACGCTGTATCATTAGAGCCTTCAACTCATCATTTAACCATGGAGCACTGTTATGCTTTACAGAATGTTTCCTCAAGGGAGCATGCTTGTCAACCAGTCTATTTAATTTAAACATGAACCTATTTAGAGCAATTTCTGGATCTTTTTCTAAGCATACATCTGACCACTGCTCATTACCAACATCTATCATAAATAGATCTTGATTAAACCTCTTAAAAGGACCTACGGAATATAACCTTATTTCCAGCTTTTGGTACATTAATTTGCCTTGTTATTGAAACCAAATTGTGATCACTACAACCCATAGGTAAAGATTTTGATTTTGAACAGTGCTCAGGAACATTTGTAAAGATGTGGTCTATGCAGGTTGATGACCTGCCACCAGCTTTACTAATGAACACTCTGGTTGGTAGGTTCACCACTTGTGATAGGTTACACGCATTAGTAACTGAGAGAAGCTTTTTCTTTAAATGGCAGTTTGAAGAGAAGTAATCAATATTCAAATCACCCAGAATAAACAATTCATTATTTGTATCAGACATTTTATCTATCATATTACACATTGCGTCTAAATATTTCATATCAGCACTTGGTGGCCTGTAACAGCAAGCAATTAATATTGGCTTAGAGTATGGCAGATGTATCTGCACACAGAGAGCCTCTATGTCACTCACCAACACATCTTTACATTCTTTAGCTGGTATCTGGTTCTGTACATATATAGCCACACCACCACCGTATTTATTTCTATCCCTCCTAAATATAGTGTAATTATTTATTTTCACCACTTCATCCTCAAATGAAGAATCCAGATGAGTCTCACATAAAGCAAGTACATTAATATTATTTGACTGTACAATTTTATCAACCTCCTGAATTTTGTTTCTAAGGCTGCATATATTCAAAAGGGCTATGGTCAAACCTTTCATGAGTATTCAAAAATCCCGTACCAAAAGTAAAAGCTAAAACACAAAAAATACCAAATAATAAAAAGTACACCAAAATAATTAGGCTACTTCTCCATTGGATCTGTACGCGGTGGATGCACTACCAGCTGGTCGAATCTTAGGTACGCAATGTTACCTTTGTTGCGCTCCTCTCTGAGCTGGGGGAGAAGCTCCTTTCTTCTCTGTCGAACCTTCTCGGAAAAGTCCTCATTGATGTAGATATTTTTACCTTTTAGGTTTTTTGCTCTTTTAAGTATTTCCTCTCTGTCTTTGAACCTGAGGAGCTTGACCACCACGGTTCTGGACCGCCCTTCAGCGTCGAACCTCCCGATCCTATGGCTCCTCTCGAATTCGACGCAGGAGGGTTCCAGCTGCAGATATTGCGATAGATTTTTTTTTACCTTAATCTCTGATTCTTGCCAAGATTCAGATTTGGTGTCAGGAATGCCATCAATCAGAAGGTTATTGCGTCTGAGTTGATTGTCCAAGTATTCCTTTTTGGAGGACAGCTCAGTAAGGGAGGCTTGAATGTTTATCAGTTCATTATTAACGGTTTTACTGGAATCCTGTGCTTTATTTGATCCAATTTTCAAATCTTCAATTTCTGCTTGTGAAAACTCAAGGCTCTGGGTGATCTTACCAAGCTCGCTGCTTAAGCAGTCCATTCGCTTGTTAGTGGAGTCCATAATCATCTGTACGAATGATTTATAGGACTTCTCCTGCTGGTCCAGTAGATCTTTGTAGAAAGCCTTTTGTTGATCAAGCAGTTCATGAAGAACTGAGAGACAAATAAACTCATCATCACCAGGCCCTGTGGCGGCCGAGGCTAGGTTTTTCTTCGGTGGCATGATGGTCCCAGAGAATGGCCTGGTGGCCTAGCTGCTGCCTGGTGGTGGAGGCTGCTCCAGAGTCTGGCCTAGAGGCCTAGCTGCTGCCTGGTTGTGAAGGCTACTCCAGAGGCTGGCCTGGTGGCCTAGCTGCTGCCTGGTGGTGAAGGCTGCTCCAGAGAATGGCCTAGAGGCCTAGCTGCTGCCTGGTGGTGAAGGCTGCTCCAGAGAAAGGCCTAGAGGCCTAGCTGCTGCCTGGTGGTGAAGGCTGCTCCAGAGAATGGCCTGGTGGCCTAGCTGTTGCCTGGTGGTGAAGGCTGCTCCAGAGAATGGCCTGGTGGCCTAGCTGCTGCCTGGTGGTGGAGGCTACTCCAGAGGCTGGCCTAGAGGCCTAGCTGCTGCCTGGTGGTAGTTAGCTGCTGCTCTGCTGCTGCCTCTCTGCTGCTGCCTCACTGCTGCCTCACTGCTGCTGCCTCTCTGCTGCTCTGCTGTATGCTGTATGCTGTATGTATATCTCTATATTCTGATAGTAATCATTGCTATAGAGTGTTCAGTAACAGGGGTCAACCCGTACATTTTCAGGTGGGTCACCAATTTCATCCAATCAGGAGAGAGAACTGATTTATCAGGTTGGTTTTTTTTTGTGTGTGTTCTACTGTAATTATAATTTTGTCAGCTTTAAAAAAAATGTCATAACTTCAAATTTCACTATGAGTTCTCTCTCCTGATGAAATTGGTATCCCAAGTCCCGACCTGAAAATGTATTTTCTGTCAACTAAAATGCCAAGACAACTGTTAAGGTCATTACACACCGGCGATTATGCGAATATACGCAAAATTCGGACTCGTTCCGAATAAATAAAAGACGCTTTTTCGCTTCGCTTTTTCGCTCGTGGAAGCTTGCATTGACTTTATAAGGTTTTTTTTTTAAACATATTATTCGCATGAAAAGATCGCCCCCGGTGTGTAAGGGCCTTTAGACCCGTTACTGAACAAACTCTATATAGCAATGATCACTATGGGAATATATCCCATGTTATTTAAAAAGAAGAAAAAAAGTGTTGCACACTGTGTGCGTTATTGTTCCTGCTATAATAATAGAGCTATTTAACAAAACAATATCACTTACACCCCCTTTGAGCTATTTAAAGCATCTTCTCAAGAGTCTAGTTAGAGCAGATGAAATAAGTTCTTGTCTTGAAGACTTTGAAGCCATTTCGCTGACCACTGTTTATGGCAAAGAGGAGGGAAATACATTAACAGAGCAAAACTAAAAACACACTTTTATAGCAACCACAAAATATTTTTATTCACATGAATGCATCTTTGACAGACACAGCGGGGGGGTAACAACTTAAAGGTTTTCCTTGTATTCTACAAGTAACATGTTCTGTCTACCACTGGCATCATCTCTTCTATTTCACGATCTTCTATCTCCAATGAAAAACATTCCACAACAATTTCTGCAATTTACAATTATGTAAATGAAACAAACAGCAGCTATGTTGCTAAACCAATATGTAAAAAAGCTAATAAAGGCTGGATCCATTGTCTGAGAGCACAGGCCGTGAAACTTGAGAGAGTAATAGGAAACCAGGCCTGGAATATTGTCATTTTAGGGATAAAGCCACTTGGCATTTGGTGTTGTCAATTCATTGAGGGCACAAAGGCTAAATGCTAGGGCAAAATAAAACAATGCTTCTAAGTCCACAGAAGTAATTAACTTAACTCAAGGGTTGCATTTTTATTACATACTGTATGAAATAAAAATATAAATAAAAGTTCAGAGAATAAGCCAAAATGATGGGGCACGTGGCCATGGCCTATATGGCCTCCTTCAGCCAATTCTACTTGCTTTTGCAGTCCAACAACTAGAAACAGTTTTAGGTGGGATTTGTCTTGAACCCTTAGGGGTTTTCGCGAGTTGCTAGCCAAACTAGCTTAATTCCTAATAGCGCTACTCTTTTCCAAAGTTGATGTAAACAGGCATGTGTGCAGCTGATGAGGTGGTGGGCTGATGTACTGCCTAAGCAGTGTCCTCTGTGAGTGGGCTTTAATTCCTCTGTGTATGCTGCCGTGGGCCAGGTCATTCTAGTGATGGAAACAACAGAAGAACCACAGTTGATTCTAGAACATCCTGGTCTTTTCAAGTTCTCTGTGAGCATTTCCGCACTGTCGACAGCTGGTCAGCAATGAATGGAGTTAATTGCTGAGAATAACCAATACAATGAGATGCCACCCCACTGGATTCGATCATCACCCTTCTGTGTTTGTTTACAAGAGAAGTCTCTGTAATTGTTAGTTGCTGACTGGACGTCAAAGTCTGTGATTCATTTGTTGACCTCCGCTGTTTTGTACCGACTTTTCTTTTTTTGTGTGGATGCTGCCAGGGTATAGGTAAGACTGAGCCGAGTTCAGCGGGACCATACCAGACCGGGCTTTCAGGTGGCGACGGAGGTGACAATCTGGACGACCTCTCCATTCTCCCCATGAATGGCTCCTTGAATGGCCTCCTTCACCTCCATGTCCCCCTGCAGGTCTGGGCCCAACTCTGAAGCCTGGGAGACATAAGACAGAGAAAAGCGAGAAGGGGAGGGAGAGAAGAGGAGGGGGGGGTTGAGTGCAAAAGAACAGTGCCATGATTAGCGAGAGAGCCGGGACTAGACGCTCTATCTGTGATTTGTAACTCTATCACAAAGTCTTTCATCTCCCATAAAAAGGGAGGTATAGAGAGGGCAACGCCCCTTTAAGAGATGACTCAGTCCTGGGAGATGACCGTGGAGAGTGACTCATTCCTTCCTGCATGTGCATGCCAAAGGTTCCCTCAAACACACCTGCAGCTTTTAATCCTCCCTGCAGCCCAGCGTGCTGTCACTCCACAACAGCCCAGCTGCACTGACACAAACACACACAATGCAACAATACAAACAAGAAACTAACACAACGTAACCGTTGCTCGAAAAAGGAGCAAATGGCTCATTTAGATGGACTCGCATGTTTTTTGGTCATGAATGTAAAAAGAGTCAAATCAGCTGTGTTGAAAGTAAGGCCTCACAGTATTGGCTTTCGCTCTCTTGTGGGGAGCGCTGACGGACCATTGATCACTTGCCGCGGCTCTGTATTGCGTTTGGCAGAGGCCGTCTTGCAGGCCGTGCTGGCAATGGATGCGAGGCCCGTGCCCAGTAACATGGTATCTCTCCGTGGCACCTGGTGCCCGCCACGGACCTGAACCGAGCCTGAACCATCGCCAAGTCCAAACTCTTTTTCATCAGCTACCGCCCCAACCAGGACAGCATCGCAACTTCCTGTGCGGAAATATTCTTGTCTGTGTTCAGCACGATCTCGTTTGTGTAATGGAAACTATTAAATAAATAATGTAAAAAAGAAAAATTGCGGGGAGATAAATAAATAAAAAGCCTAAGTAATTCTTCAAGAGCCCGTATAAATGCTCCCATATGCTTGGAAGCAGATGAGAGTGATTTTATTGATTCAACACTGTTCAGAAATGGGAAAGATCAGCCCTATCCTTCCTGTAACCTTTGAACTAGAAAGTGCTGATGACAACAGCGAGTGATCAAGCGATTCTAACACAATCTTTCCCAGGTAGACCTCATCAGTCTCATCTGTTCCATCTAAACTCTCCTGTAGGCCTCTTCGACGCGGTGCTTTTATGCTACCTACGGGCGCCATGTTCCTTTGTATCTTGCCAACCTATTTCCTCAGTGTGTAAAACCTTTATAGCATTTGGAACGAAGCCTAATGACGTTGTGCTGTTGAAACCTCAATTAAAAAAGTGTTGTTCGATCAGAAGAGATCAGATTGTTTACAAATGGTTTCATTCCCTCCTCCCGCAGCAGAGGCCATATGCCCTAACTTTACTCTGTCTCCCAGAAACGGCATACTGATGATTGATCAGACCCCGCTGGACTTTGTTGATTTCTTTCGAGATAAATGTGTTCAATCAAACGATATGGGGGGAAAAAAACAGAGACCCGTTCAAACAAAGCAGCAGGGTAAACAAACAGGGTCTGATTGCTTGCTGCAATGAACGAGATGGAACCCAACAGCAAGCCCATCAGGGGTTCTGGCTTTATATATGGCGCCATGGGGATTAATCAATATAGGATGTCTGCTCTCCACCCATGTTCTAAAGAGGAAGGAACCCATTACCTAGACAACACTGCGGAAACAAAGGGACAACAAGAGCTTATCGACAGGCCAGCCTTAAGCAGGAGCTCCCCAGAACACGATGGGTGGCTGGTCAGTAGGGCCATTTGCTTGTCCTACATGGCCGCAGAGACAAGATGTGTGTATGATCAGTCACACTTAGAAACTGTGCAAGGGGATCCACTTCGGTACAGGGCTGCCTTTTTACGAACAGCCACAAATCATTTGAAGAGCCAAGTGGTTTTCACATCTTTTCTGTTTATACTAGCGCAGCAAGAAAAGAATGCCTTTGCTCTCTCTGGGAATAGAGGGTACCCAGCCGCCCAGCATGCGACTTCAGAGGAAGGAAACATTATGGAAGAAATGTGACATGCAACAAAAGGCTGGTCAAAACAAAAGAAGAAAGAACAAAGCAAAAGTTCTCTTCTTCGACTCTCCTGGCAGTAACAAGCTGACCACTTGAAAGTACCCTGCTGTGCACCCTTCCTCTTTTGACACATGGCTCTCATTCAATAAACTGCACCATCAAGGGATTTAGAGCTAATCTAGTTATGATTCGTTTTCGAACCCTTCTACCACTCTGTCCGCATATTGTTAAATGAATGTTTACAGTAAACACCTACCGCAGTGACTGACTGGGATTTGGTTTAAGTGAAAGCATGAAATAATGGCAAGTCCTGTTCCTGCAAGTAGTTTGGCAAAACTGCAGGCCTCAATTTCAACATGATGGTAATTATCAATGAAACATTACAAAGAGCAGTCTGTATCATTATGAGTTTGGATAAACTAACGACACTGCAGGCATGCGTCTGTGCTAATGACCCAAATTCTTTGGCTGCTTGTCCGAGCAAAACGATGGAGATTGTAATCTCCCAGTGATGAAATCCTTCCAAAGTTATTAATAACAGGACCAGGGTGCTTTTAGGGTGATTTAAACCCAGTTGCGTGCTGGAGTCGCGCACCGAAAATAGTCGCTCTGTGACACGTTGTGAGCTTATAGACTGGCTATTTTCATTGCTCAACATGGCGTGCAACCATGTATAAACCAGGCATTAAGTTTAGACTTGATTAGGCAACTGTCCTGCCTCTTCGGTCTTTACAGAATAAATTCACATCAAACAATGCACATACATACTGTACCATACAATACAACCTAAATGTAGTAAGACATAAACAACCTGACTTTAACAGCTTTAGGCAGCGGTTTTATTTATTTACATTTACCTTGTGTAATTAGATACATTTGACATTGAAGCAATTTACACAAAGAAATGTGCTTATAGGACAAACATTAAATTACAGTACACAGTAATTTATCCATATGTAACTATGTGAGGGTACAACTCAGTTAAATTAACACCGGGGATTTTACTGTGTACAAGGGATTAATTTTTGGCACCAGATTCTAATATCTGGGACATGGGTGTTTTTCAGTTACATTAATGAAACAAAGTGACAGCTTATTAGCTGCCATCGTTTGGCCTTTATCATTTGGCTTAAGCGCTTCGTTCCTCAGCAGGACTCTCTGCCCCCTGCCCTGCCTGAGCTTGCACCATATCCGCATAGCCTTTGATTCGCTAGAATGGCATCAATGAGGGAATGATTAGGAATGTGGGTACATAAAGGAAGAGAAGAGAGGGGAAGGCGGGGAGCTCAGCTATTTATTATCGTTAGTTTAAAAAACAAAGCCATTGGTGTGATTGGTGATGATTAGTACTAGGGCCTGTTTCACCTCAACAGAGGGAATGGTTTTATACTCAGGCCCTTGGAATGTTCCTCAATGGCAAACTATCTGCATGTGTTTGTCTGTGCACATGTATATCGGAACCAGAGATAGAGAGAGAGAGAGAGACACAGAGAAAGAGAACGTGTGTGTGTGTGTGTGTGTGCGTGTGTGTGCGTGTGTGTGTGTGTGTGTGTGCGAGCGTGCGTGCGTGCGTGTCTCACCTGTACAGCCGAAGAGTGATCAGTGACCGGGGCTAATTGGACGTATTGCACCTGGATGTCCGAGGGGAGGTTGGTGCCTTCTACTGTTGTGCCTGACCCGTCAGCTGATGCCACGGCTATCAGCTGAGCACCACGCAAAACCTGAGAGAGAGAGAGAGAGGGGGAGAGAGTCTGTTATCACCACATATTCAGTACATTATCAATAATGTTATCATCAAATGATGTTTCAACATCGATGGAGACTGGTCGTCTGATTCCATTCCCCTGTGTTTACTCCACTGGAAATGTTCTTCCATTGCAAAGCCACATTTATGACATACAGTATAGGGCGTATTTACATTGTTTTACTGATCACAGCCTCCACCAAAGTCTACAAGACCAGTTCCTAATGCACACGCGCGCACACACACACTATCTGGTAATAGAAAGAGTTGTGCAGTAGTATCTCTAATGCCTAATTTATATTTCATCATACAAAGGTTAACATGTGCAGAGAATAGCCAATCTACACAACGCATTGTGAGCTTCTAGATCAGCTATTCTAGATCGGCTATTTTCGGCATGCAACACCTTCATCACAGTGAGGTAAAAATTAAGAGTGGGACTTCCCTTGCATCTCTCTCTCTCTCCAGCCCTTACTCTCTCTCTCCAGCCCTTACTCTATCCCGTCCTTCTCTCTCTATGTTTATACATCAAGTTGGAGAGAAACTTTATGGTCCATTCCGCTCAATTATATTTTTACGAGTTTTGTTTTCCTGAATTGCATAACTTGATATGCCAGTTCAGGCTCAGTTTTATTTGGTTTCATTTAATTTAATCTCAGTCCTACTGAGAAAAAGAAAAAAGAATTAGCACAGCATGGCGAGAAAAATAGATGAGGGATCGCCCATCCAACCCCCCCACTGTTGAACGTCAGCCAAGCAACATCATAACACTATGGTTCCAATGCACTAATTACAGTACAGCACAGAACAGCTGTAGTGTTGTGGTACATACTTATATATTGCAGGGCCTGTTGCTATACATGGACTACAACCACACACACACACATGAAGTGTACGAATGAAGATGTAAAATTATGCCTAGTCATGCACACATACACATTCTTGTACTGCTATACTTGTGAGAACTTCAGACTCATTTTCCATTGACTACATCCATTCTTTAACCTTTACCATCACCATTACATGTCAAACCTTAACTCTAATTCTAACACTACGCTGACCCTAAGTCCTAACCCTAAAACAAGCTCATGGAAAGTGATGGCCAAGAAAAATGTTCTCACTTTCCGTAACATTCCTTATCTTTTTATCCTTGTGAGGACATCTGATTCTCTCTCTCACACACACACACACACACACACACACACACACACACACACACACACACACACACACACACACACACACACACACACACACACACACACACACACACACACACACACACACACACACACACACACACACACACACGTCTAATTGGTTCACTAAACATGCGAGACTGTGCCAAAGACATGCCAAGCTAACATACAATCATAACGTCCATACAGACACACAGGAAGACAAATGAAGGGAAACATTCACTCAGCTTTGTGTCTGTGTGCAAGCTTGTTTCACTCACACAGAAGTTACGGTCTATTATGGTGAATGTGGTTCAAGGCTTCCCCAGAAATAAGTTAAGTTTCTCAAAGGGTAAGGCTTTTCTGGTTTGAAATAAAGCCATGCCAACATTTAATGAGTACATGTATTCTCTCCCAGTCTCATGGTCCCTGGCTGTACTGTCTGAAGCAAGTTTTTCCGCATCCTCTCCTATGTCTCGTGCCTAGAGGGCTCCATATGTGGCTCGTCTCTGTGTGTGCCTATATCTATGTGCACGCTCTCAGCCATGTGATGCGGGAGTCTGTCCATCTCCAGCCCTCCTCCTGTAGGCTCCTAAGCCCTTGGACCAGCTGGGGACAGGCTCAACAGACATTCTCAATTTGGGGGAGAATATGCAAGTCTGCAGAAAAGAGAAAAAACCCCAAACCTCACAAACCTCAATTACAGACGCTGTTTGTTGCCCCCTAACCTTTCCAAACTCCCCTCCCCCCTTGGTCCAACCTTAGCTTTGAAGCTCAGACTTAGTGACGTGCCCTGAAAGTTCAGCTAACCCCCCTCTGGTGCCCGCCGGCTCGCCTCGGCATCTAAAAAGACTTTGCCATCCTCACCACAGAGTCTGCCGCCTCATCGCCAAATCGCGGGCCCAGCCAGCCCCGATGGAAGCTATTAGTAAGCGAAGCCTCCCTGACTCAGCCTGATCAGACGACCAACATGCGATCAGGCACAAGCAATGCTTTGGTTGGGTGAGCTAGACCCTCAATGTGCTGGAATGCTGTACGGACAGGGACAAATGAATCATCGCTTTGATGACCTATTTATACTTGCTGATCAATTGGAACATTGATGACTACAGGGTGCGAGACGTCACCAGACAGCTGAGCAAAGCACAAACAAATGGTTCATGCCAACAGTGCGCGGTAGGAGGTCAACTCTGACAAATCCAGACGGATACACAGACAGCTGTCTTAGTGTTTTAGTGTTCCTTCATCATAGGAATCCATCCTCACCTCCCTTCTGGATCACACCGTTTCCTTAACTCTTTCAGTGCCACAATACGTCAAATAAGTTTTTTTTTAAAACATGTTCAGAACCCAAGATATGATGATTTGAAGATTTGCTGCTCCATTCACTTCTTGTTTAACTTTTTACTGAAAAAGGCTGTATCTCGGCTCCTAAGCACTTTTTTTTTTACAATTAATTTTGGTTGTGGCACTCAGAACCAAAATTCCATAAATAAGCATGGCACTGAAAGAGTTAATAAGGCTTATAAACGACTTATGCCAAGTGTTTTTCTGGATCTGTGTGGAATGTGGATGTGTGTTTGTATGGGTGTTTGTAAACTCAGGCATGACGGTGTGCCTTTATGGTCCAAATGGTGTATCTAAATGTGTGTTTAATGGGATTCAATGGATGTCCTAGTCAACACTTGAGACAGTTAACACTTGTCTCATCCAATTAGATTCTCAAACCTCCTTTTGAGAGCAGCTCGCATTCTCAGCTGTGTGGAGCAGCACAGAGGCACACGGAGGCATTTACAAAAGTTGGAATGGTTTGTGAGATCTCTGTAGCGATTACACAGGAACTTCCCCGAACTGCATCCTGTCCCACGGCTTGCTTTTAAGGACAACTCGTCCTCACTAACCGGACCCAATACTGACACACTTTGCCTGCGAGCACAATTCCATCAAAAACAATGAAAGATTGTCTGTAACACACTCAAAGCAGACGTGTACACTGAGCACATAAAATGAAACACACCAGTGTTACAGTCACCAAAGAACACAGCAGTATTGCTTGGAAGATATCATTGCCATTTTATTCTCGTTATGAAATATGTGATTAAGTCCTCTTAACTCATTCACTGCCACAATTATTGCTTGTCGTGTTTGCCCACTGCCAGAGATTTTTCATCGAAAAAAAAAACGTACTCAGGAGCCGAGATACAGACTTTTTAAGTTTTAAGTTAACAAGGAAGTGTATGGGAGTCTAGATCTTCGATAAATCATATCTCCTTGGTCTTTGGGTCAAATTTTTATTTATTTTTTAAAATTAAAATTACGTTTTTTACGTCAGTGGCAGGATTGGTAAACGGGAAAAATTACGTTTTTTACGTCAGTGGCAGTGAATGAGTTAAAATAAACCATTAGTTCATTTTTTTTCCAGTTAGCTCAACGGTGAACAAATAAGACGTTTTGGGCTTATATATCCCCACTGTGAACTGTCCTAGATTGGAGAGTAAACTGGACACACACTCATACATCACACCATGAGCCAAGCACCATGCCGAGGGGTAGATGAGTAATGCTAGGATTGTGATTGTGTGGTCTACACACTCTATGTGCAAGCCAACTGGACACCTCCGCCCCAAACTCCAACAAGCTGTAGTTACCCGTCATTCAAATTATGAGACATCACAACTTTCGAAAAAGTCATGGAAATTGATGTAAACAATGAAGCAGCAAAACAACAGTCAAAATGGAAAGATTTATGATGTATGATCTCATCATAAATAGTATTATAATAGTATTAGCTGCACTTGTAGTTGACAGGGTGTATTACTTATAGGTGACAGGGTGTATTGCTTATAGGCAACAGGGTGTATTGCTTATAGGTGACAGGGTGTATTGCTTATAGGTGACAGGGTGTATTGCTTGGGAAAGGTTTAGTGTCCATAAATTGACCCGTAACATGGCATAATGCCTCCATGTACTGCTAATAAAAATAACATCATGTAGATGAGAGTGAGAAACAACAGAGACAGAGAGGGCTATCTTTGAGCAAACCAGACCAGGCCAAGTTGACAATTTTGCTTGGAATGCTTAACTGCTTTTCAACTTCCAAGTGCTGGGATGACCTATTTCTTTTTAAAACACAGCCTTGTGTATTACATTTGACACAATGAGCTCAATCTGTCAGAATATGGCTAGTGCAGTGGATCGAAAGTGCATTAGGTACCATTGACCTCCAGCTTTTAGGGATTGGGGCCCTAAAATAATGAGCGTTGGCTGACCGGCCACCTCCGTACTAAAAAACCAGAGTAGAGCGGACAGGCAGGATTTAAGGGCTGTGTCAGAAAACACTGCAGCTCACCCTCGACAAAGCTGGGGGGGGGGAACGCTGAACAATCAAGAGCATCTTAAATTCCCTGTAGTTTGCTAGTTGCTATGACCTTCAGAAAAGGAGAGAATAAATCTTTCACTGATGCTGTAATGGGTTCAACAGTATTGGATCCAGGACAGTGCAGAAATATAGCAGCGAGAGAAGGGAGACAGAGAAGCAAACAACAACATCAGCCTAATGCAAAAAACATTTGGGTTGTCCAGATTGAAAGACAATAACCAACTGTACAAACATGGATATTTCTCCATGTCCTCGTCTGAAGCTGTCAGAGCATTTCAAACTGACCGTGTTCTACTTTCACTTCACATGAGATCAGTTAAAGGGTGAATAATGAGAGAACACAATACACGGGTTGTTCAGAAAATGACAAGAGAGCATTTGGATTGCTATCGCATATTGAGTCCCTGTTAGGCATGGGATTCTCAAGAGTGATGTGTGCGACTGCATCAGAATCCCTTTTAAAATCAAAAACATTTCTTGGATCTGAATGCAGGATGGCACCAATTCCCTGCTGTAGATCTCTGGAGCCCAGCTGTGCACCAGACCGTTGCAGAGTGAGCACGTTCGAGCTCTGAAGAGTTCGCTTCACCCCTGTCTTCACCAAAGTCTACTGGGATATCCCATAATACCCCCCACAATCCGATACAAAACAACACCATACACAAGGCTTTTTCTCTTTTTTCTTCAACTTTGTGTTCTTGCTTTACAAAAAGAGCAATACTAATCTGGTTCCTATCATTCCCTGTGGAATACCTCCTCTTCTTTCAGATGTTGACAAAAAAAGAAAATCACATGGGGAAATGAAAAAAAAAAAAAAGCATTTGGAGTTGGACTTGTCTGGAACTTCCTCCCGGCTTCACAGCCGTCAACAACATCTGCAGCCTTCCTGAGCCGGGACAGATGTCCAGGACGAACCACTAGCACTGAGAGAGAGGGAGAGAATGAGGAGGCGGCACAGAAAGTTCTGGCCGCAACTGGACTGTAAAGATGCCCATAGACACAGTGGTGTCCTTGAGTCCTTGCTTAACCTTCAATGGAGTGGGAAAATTAACACACTGGGCGTAGGGCATAGATCAATGTCTTGTTGCGGTCATCCCTTTCCCCAGCTGTCTTCTGTTTCGCCACTGGGTGTGAGGTCTATTAAAGGTCTCGCAACATGATTTAAGATACCACACGGGATAAGGAGGACCGCGTGTTATTAGTTTGGCATGGAACTGGGATATTGATTTCCACCAACTTCTCCCTACCCGATAGCAAATGCCTCCTGGTTATAAATCTGCATAAATCGTACAGGAACCCTTACCTAAATGATCCTGCTGCTTCCCATCTCCACCCACACCATCACACTATTTCTACACCACAACCTGCACCTGGTCTCAATCAAGCCTTCCCTTGCATCTTCTCAGCACTCCCACCAGCAGACTGGGACACAGATTGGACAGGCTTTATGACAAAACCAGCTTGGCTACACTTGGATCCAGGACCAGCAAATCAAAAGGGGATGATGACAAAAATAACAGCTGTAATTAAAGGGGTACTTCACTTTCGGGCCGGGGACACATTTAAAAAAAATATTAAAAATAAATGAAAAAAGTTATGGAAAATTCATGGCCCCCTCACACATTAGTAGGACACTGCGTGTCGTGAGGGGGCCATGAATTTTCCATAACTTTTTTCATTTATTTTTAATATTTTTTTTAAATGTGTCCCCCGGCGGAAAGTGAAGTATCCCTTTAAGCGTTAGGCCCCTGAAAAAAAGGAAGAGAGTTCCTGTAAACACTTGTCAGTTGCCTTTAGCCTGAATCCAAGCTTGGCCTGCTGATCAACATAGGGATTTTTACAATGTCAGTAAAATTTACTATTAAATTCAGATGATGACTTTATCATGCTTCTAATTATGCCGTGTGAGTAGACGGAGTCAGCAGAGATGATATACAGTACAAAGGTTGTAAATTCCACTTGCAATATATGACCCTGGGCTGTGAAAGCACCCCCAGAGAAGAACACAAACAGAACCCAGCCACACCTTCACCCAGCACTTTCACACAATGTGACCCAGGTCTCTAATCTGCCATGAAAGACATCTGTCATCTGAGATCATCAAGTAACCCATTAGCTTCTCTAAATCACTGAGACAACACATCTGTCATATTCAACTCACTTTACTGCCTCTTTTTCAAGTGCCAGACCCATTAAATAAGGAAACACGACACTGCTCCGAGAACTGTCCTCATCATATTATAGTTGTTTGTTTGTGTCTTTTCTCATCTCCCGTTCTCTCAGGAACTGTCTGCGGACAACTATGGGAATGGACAGCCAGGCTGGTGTTGAAACTGTCAAACAAAAGGGTTCATGGGCCTGGGCAGGGCGAGATTGGGCCTGGGACCAAGGAAGCAGGGGCTTGGCCTGATGAAGCTTGGCCTGGACATGTTCAAGAAGAATGGCATAGGTCTGGTGAGAAAGGACCTGGACCTGCTGAGGTAGGGCCTGGGATTGTTGAGGTATGGCCTTTGCATGTTGAGGTATGGCCTGAGCATGTTGAGGTATGGTCCAGGCATGTTGAACTATGGCCTATTCATGTTGAGGTATGGCTAATGCATGATGAGGAATGGCCTGGGCATACTGAGGTATGGCCTGGGCATGTTGAGGTAGGAGCTGGGCCTGATGAAGTGTGGCTTGAGCATGTCGAGGTAGGGCCTGGGCCCTGTGAGGCAGGGTGTGGGCCCAAAGAGGAAGGGCCTATTCTAGGCTGTATTATTGGTGAGTCACAGTCAAACACATCTGTCATCTGTTTTACCCACACAGTAACAGACTCAGGGTCCTTCCGGGAGAGAATACACCACTGGTGCTAGCACCCTCTGCGCTGCTTTGAAATTCTGACTCTGATACACACACAACCAAAGCAGAAAGACACAACTAGAAAAGTGCACTTGGCGGTTCTTCCTTGGCCTACTGGGAGTGTGCGTGCAAAGTTTTATGCCAATTGGACTCTGTGTTCATGATTTGTGGCATTGGTGTAAAACTGGCCCCTCCCGCAAACTTTGAAAGCCAATCAGTCCCCAATGTATTCACTGTCTCCCAATGTAATGTTTCCCAATGTAATGTTATGTATTCCTGCAAATGTATCCCTCTGTTTGTATGTCTGTTTCTTTGTGAGGACTGCGGATGAAAACTAGCATCTTTGCTAAATCCGGTGTATTTACGTCTTCACGTTCATTAATATGCATTGTCCTGTCCAAATAAACAAATGAATGAATGAATGAATCAGAGCCAATCGTAATCTGAAAAATCACACCCAGTGTGAAGTGAGCGGTGCCTTTGATCATGAGTTAATATCATTAAGCTATATATGAACTAGAGGAACAATGTTAAATCCCTGTCCATTCATTTAAAGGCTGCTCAACGGCGCCACTTGATGGTAGGTCACCCACTACTGTATTTGATGGGTGGGCACTGGTATTCAGGCAGTACTACTGTATTTGATGTGTGGGTGCTGGTATTCAGGCGGTACTAGTCTATTTGCGCTAATTAGAGCAATGGTCACCGAGTTATGACCATTTGAAACTGAGTTAGAAACTGCTGTAACACTGCTGTAGCGCCCTCTTACAGTATGTGTGCAATTTAGGTTTATTTAGTTAATTTTAAGTATTTTTAAGGATTTTTTATTAACTTTTAAGTAGTTATACTTAAATGAGCCGCTTTTTACTTACTTTTACTTAAAATAGTAACTTTTTCTTACTTTTATTAATTAGTGTGACTAGTAATAGTTTTTAAGTATTTTTACTCAACGTATTTGCTTTTAAGTATTTTTACTCAATGTATTTACTTTTAAGTATTTTAACTCATTTTATTTACTTATAGTATTCTTTCCTCATTTTAACAACTTTTAAATATTTTTACTCATTTTAACGATTTAAAAGTATTTTTACTCATTTTAACGATTTAAAAGTATTTTTACTCATTTAAACATCTTTTAACATCTTTCAGGTATTTTTACTCAATTTATTTACTTTTTACCCACTGTAATTACTTTTTATTAGTCACTTTAATTACTTTGAAGTACTTAAGTACTTTTACTCAAATTGTAGATCGGTCATTTCATTGTGTGTGTGCGTGTGGGTGTGAGTGTGCGTGTGTGTGTGTGCATGTCTTTTTTTTATTGGAACAAAAGATTTTCAAAAAGACAGACATACATACATGAAAACAAGACAGAACATAAACAAGTGGGGGGGATAAAAAACAGAAACAAAAACAACAGAATGAAAAACAAAAAAGATAGTACAAAAAAGACAAGAACGAAAACAACAATAACAATAAAACGATTAGGCTGCAGTCTACAATTTTTTGTTATTTTTCTATTACATATTCGTTATACATTGTCCATGGGCTGAAAAAGAGATGACCACTTTTCCCAGTATTTGTGTGATTTGTCCTCTTGTAGTCTGAGTATGAAAGTCAGTTTTTCCATATTGTATATTTCCCTTATTATGTCCATCCAATTGTCTTTGGTTGGGGAATCCTGTTGATACCAGCGACGTGTGATCGCTTTCTTGCTTGCTGCTAGAAAGATTTTGATTAAATATTTGTCAGGTGTCAAGAAATCTTCAGGAATATTTCCCAACAACAACAAGGTACAAGTCTGGGGTATCTCGAAACCAAGAACAGTCTCTATGGTGGCGTGGATATCTTGCCAATATTTTTGAATTTTGGGACATTTCCAGAATATGTGAGCGTGGCCCGCTTCCATGTGGCCACACTGTCTCCAGCATGGCTGATCTGTTTTCAGTTGTTTTGATTTAATTTTAGGTGTTATAAAAAAACGGGTTACATTTTTCCAGCAGAACTCCCTCCACATTCTTGAGTTAGTGGTCGTATATTGTGTTTTACACATATTTTCCCATTCATCTGTAGTAATATTGATCTCCAACTCTTTTTCCCATTTTGTTTTTATATACTCTGTGGAGTTAGTTCTGGCTGATACCAGGCCCTTATATAATTTTTACACCGTTCTTTTTGACTCTTTTTTATAGGCCTGGATAAATACCTGAATAAGATCCCCATTTAAAGCCCCAGGCTCCAGTGGTCTCACCTCTCCTAAATAGTATTGTCGTATTTGTAGATATAAAAAAAAATCTTGATTGGTTAGATCATATGTGTTTTTCATTTTTTCAAAACTCATGAGCTCTTTGCCTTCCATGATAGTATACATAGAGGTGAGACCATCTCGAGCCCACCGCCCGAAAGTTCGATCGTATAGTCCAGGTTTAAAATCTGGGTCGAAAGCGGGCCATCTCAACACTCTGATTGTCCTCTCCATTCTATTTTGTTTAACAATTTTGAACCATATCTTTAAAGTAAATACTGTGAATGGGTCTAAAGTGGCATGGTAGGATTCAGCCTGTTCTTTGCTTCCAATTAATGTTTGAATAGGGATGTCAATTGAGTTAGTTTCCAAATCTTTCCATTTTGACTCAAAATCTTTATCACACCAACATATTAAAGGTCTTATTTGTGCTGCATAATAGTACTCCCTCAGATTTGGCAGGGACAAGCCCCCCCTTTCTTTAGGGAGTTGCAATGTTTGGTATCTGATTCTTGGCTTTTTTCCATTCCAAATAAATCTGGATACCATTTTATCCCATTCATTAAACTGTTTGACAGGTACCTCCACCGGTAGAGATTGGAAAAGATATAATATTCTAGGAACAACATTCATTTTGACTGCTTCTATTCTAGAACTTAAGTCCAAGGGTGACAGTGACCATCTTTCTATATCTCTTTTAATTTGGGTGATTATGGGTTGATAGTTTGCTTCATATAATTTGGACAGGTCTTTAGTCAACCATACTCCCAAATATTTAATTGATTTCGAATTCCAGTTGCAAGGAAAACACTCCTTTGTTTCTTTTGAAGGCATGTAGTTATAGGAGAGTAACTGCGTTTTTTCCACATTGAGTTTGTAGCCTGAAAGTCGACCATACATTTCTAAAGAGCTCATTAATTTGGGGAGGCATATGTCAGGATTTTTTATATATATTAATAAATCATCCGCGTACAAGGCCACCTTATGCTCTGATTCCTTTATGGTTATTCCCTGTATTTGCGGATCTTCCCTAATTGCCTGAGCTAAAGGCTCTATGAAAATCGCGAACAGTCCAGGACTACAGTTGCAGCCCTGGCGCACCCCACGTGTCAGAGCGAACTGGTTTGTTAGATGACCATTTATTTTTACTCTTGCTGTGGGTTTTGTGTATAATGTCTTGAAACATCTTATTGATTCCTCCGTAAAACCTAATCTTTTGAGTATTAGGAATAGAAAGCTCCAGGATACTGTGTCGTATGCCTTAAAGGAGTCTAGGCTTACTAAGACTGATTTTAACTTATGTTGTTTTATGTGGTCCATGACATGTAACGACCGCCTTATATTGTCCTGGGTTTGACGACCACGGATGAAACCTGTCTGGTCATTATCTATTAAATCAGGCAGAAAAGTCTCCAAACGTCTCGCCATAATTGACGCATATATTTTATAGTCAACATTCAGAATAGATATTGGCCTATATGAGCCACAGAGTTCCTTATCTTTGCCCTCCTTGGGAAGAACTGTTATGATTGCTTCACTCCATGAAGGAGGAATAATCCCCTCCTTTAGAGTCCAATTGAAAGACGATAAGAGTAATGGCATGATTTCTTTTCGAAAAGTCTTAAACCATTCTCCCGGAAGGCCGTCACTGCCAGGTGATTTATTTGCTTTGAGATTAGATATTGTCTTATCTATCTCCTCTATTGTTATTTTCGCAGTCATGATCTTATTTTGCATTTCTCCAATAGAAGGCAAATCTAAGGAATCAAGGAATGACATTGCAGCTTCATTATTAGTCTGATAAGGTTGTGTGTAGAGATTCTTATAAAATGACTCAAAGGCTCTCTCGATATCATCCAGTTTGCTGGATACTTTTCCTGTTTGAGGGTCTTTGATTTTATGGATTGCGTTCTGGCCCTGTTGCTTGCGTAGCCGTCTGGCCAATATTTTAGTAGCCTTTGGGCCAGATTCATAATATGTTTGTCTTATGAATCTATATTTTTTCTCAAGGTCATTTTTATAAACATCATCAATTTCCTTCCTTACATCTCTAATCTGTTGTAGTAATTGTTTATCTAGCGTGTCTTTATGCTGTTGTTCCAACAGTTTTAATTTCGTGGTTAAATTTTGATATTTTAAGTCCTTTGCCTTCTTAAAAGTTGATGTGATAGCAATCATTTTCCCTCTAAGTACACATTTTGCTGCGTCCATTAGTATTGCTGGATTCACTTCACCATTATCATTGTCTTGTATATATGTTTTAATTTCGGATCTGATGCTGTCAGTGAATAGTTTGTTATTTAACATGCCTGTATTAAGTCTCCATAGTGTATTTCTTGGTCTACTGTCTAGGTGTAGGGTCAGATAAACAGCAGCATGGTCCGATACGTCAGTAGTGCCCAATGTGCAATCTCTTATTCTATGTCTGTCACCCTTAAACATGAATATATAGTCAATTCTTCTATGTACAGAATGAGGAGCTGAAAAATGTGTATAGTCTCTCTCAGACGGATGAAACTCTCGCCATACATCAAACATTTCTGCCTCCCTCAGTAGGGTATTTATAATTTTTGTTTGTGTAGATTTATCTATCTTGCTATTTGTTGTATCCAATTTGCTAAGAATATTATTTGTATCTGAAGCACAAATCAATATTCCTTCTGATTCCGTTGTTATCAAATTGAATATATTTTTGAAGAACACTTTGTTACTTCCTGGTGGGGCATATACATTCAGCAATGAGACAACACTGCCCTCTAGCTTACATTTTACCATGATATATCTCCCCTCTTTATCAATATATTCCTTTATAAGTTCCACATCCAGGGAATTTGGAATTAAGATCGATACCCCTCGCTTATTTCCTGATTTACAAGAGCTATAGAAAGTGTTTCTAAAACCAAATTTTTTAAGTTTTTCATGTTCCGTCTGAGAGAGATGCGTTTCCTGCAAAAATATTATTTGTGCCTTTTCACGTTTTAGTTTACTAATGACCTTGCTCCGTTTAACTGGATTATTCAGCCCATTTACATTGAGAGATATCACCTTAAAATTTCTGTCAGACATTGCAATTTTTCTTCATAGTAATATTGATGCATACAGCCCAAATAAAAACAACAACATCTAGTTAAACAAATGCACACAAAAAAGAAAAGGTTGTTCAACAAAACACATACATCATCATGTGGCTTCCAAAAAAAAGTGCACTCTTGCCACTTCATAACTAAACCCTGTTGGTAGGGTTGGGGGGGGAACAACACTCTAAGTGGAGGCCCCCCGCTGCTTGTGGACTTTGTTCAGCAAAATCCACTCGAGCTGTGTCCAACTTACTTGTATGACCTGCCTGAGTATTTCCCCTTCGGTCTAGTTATTGTCAAAAAAGAGTCAATTGAATCATGTAATTTTAGAAAAAAAGTTGAGAGAGAAAAAAATAATCACAGGAAAAAAAACAAAACATTTTCCAGTAAAAAATGATCACTATCACGCCAACTCGATCATTTTTAAAAGAGATACTGTGCTTAGAAAAGAAAAGAAAACCTTAAACCTGTATAGGGACCCCTTAGCCATTATTCACACTTCTTAAACCATTAATAATCTCACATTTCACGTATGGAGTGAGTATATTCAAAGAATTTCTGAGCCTAGAGACATTTTTTTGAAAAAATAAAAAGAGAGAATTATGTTCAGTGTATACCTCTAGCCTCCTAAAAAAATATATATATATTATCTTTCCACAAGAAAAAGAACCATAGATTAAGGTACGTGTGAACAGTCGCGCCTATTTCGCGTATTTTAAGTAATTTAAGGGGTAAAAAGAAAAGCGGTTTTATATACAACTTAAATAAAAGAAAGTACAAACAATAAGACACGTTTTTATGTCGGTGATAGTCAGGCATGCAAACAGCCCCGAGGTGAAAAAGGTGACAACATGTTGTTTTCTTTCGGGTCAGGTGTCACACAATTGCCCTATTTGGGTTCAAAAAGGTGACTGTAGCTGAAAAGTGACACTTTTGCATGTCTGGATAGTTATTCAAAAGATCGACAGAGCCTCTTTCAAAACAACGCAGGTCTGGGAACCCGCGGCAACAATAAAAGCTAAAACTTATTTATCGGCTCATCTGTCGTATAGGAGCTAAACTAACAACCTAACAGTCCACCTAACATTAATCCTGGATTCATTTGGCACACTTTTTTTTTTCCTTTTCTACCTTTTATGTACCGTTACTCCACTGGAAAGCTTTGAGTTTTTCCTTTGCGCGATGTGCTGCTCCTCTGCTTCTCAGATTTCCTCCGACACGCTGCCATGGTTGTCTCCGCTGTAGCTGCTGAGCCTCCGTCTCCGACGTGGTCGAAGCGACTGGGGCCGGTTCCTCCACGGCGATCCCTCTGTTGGAAAGCTCCCTCGCAGCTTCCCTGGCGTCGTCGTAGGTGCGTGTGCCGTTGGTCCACTTAATCTTGATCTTGGCACCAGGTGTCTGGAACTTAATTCCTTTCTTTGTTAATGCCGATTTAATTCCGCGATATTCTCTTCTCTTCTGTACCACTGCAGTTGGGTAGTCATGGTTGAAATTTAGGCGTTTGCCCCCAATTTCAATTTTCGTTTGCCATGCTTTTTTGAGGACCATCTCCTTGATATTGAACTGCAGAAAGTTTAACACAATGGATCGTGCTGGAAACTCTGGACCTCGCTTTTGGGCTAGAGATCTGTGAGCTCTTTGTATTTGTAGGTTGGTTTCTGGTGGTAAGGAAAGTTCTGTCATCAGTAGTTTCTCGATGAATTCCTGGACTGTGCCGTCCTTCTCCGTGTCTTCTGGGACATTGTAGACCCTCATGTTGTTTCTCCTGGAAAAACCCTCGAGCTCTGTTAAGGCTTCTTGTAACACTCGCTGTTGCTCCAGAGACACGAGCAGCGCGTCCTTTACGGTACCGTTCCACCCTTCTGTCTCTGCTATACGGGTTTCTGCCTCGTCGATTCTCGTGTCTTGCTTCTGGATGTCTTTTGTGGCGTCGTCGAGTTTTTTATCTATTTCTTGTCTGAAATCTTTGAGGTCTGCCATCAGTTCTTTTTTAAGTTCTTCTTTGAAAGTGCTTAACTCACTCTTCAGGTCCCTTTTAAGATCCCTTATTTCTTGAGTTATGCTTTCCATTCCCTTCTTGATTAGGTCAGCTGTTGTCTCTTCGTTGTCGCTTTGTCCGTCTTGAACCGCGTCTCTTCCTTCCTCCATTTCGGTGTTTTCCGTGATGTCTTCTCGAATATTTTTAACTGTTTGACTCCTTGTTTGTATCCTCTTACTCATTACAACAACATTTACTGTAATTGAAACTTTTTATCTCGAGTTTGAAGAGGTTTATTTCGTTGACCGGGGAGAGCTGAAATCTCAAGCAGCCATCTGCTTAGCCACGCCTCCGGAAGCTTCTGTGTGCATGTCTTTAAGTGGCGCATGTGTTGGACTCCTGTTTGAGTTTAATTAGTGTAACTGGTTGCATCTTTGCGTTGCAATCAGTTGCATCTGTTGTTGCTGTGCTCATACAGACATGCGGACGAACACACTCGGCTGGCACCGCTCAAAAATTTGATACATCTTAATCACATGAACAGAGATAAGGTTTACCAATTAGTGTGAGTTTTGGACAAAATCTGTAGGAGTACTGGAGTAGTAGCAAAAAGTGTTTTCTGTCAAAAAATGCTAAATGGTGGAAAATCAGTAGTAATGTGCATGGCCTTTATCGGTAGTGGTGTCATGATCCAAGGAATCCAGGGGAATGATTTCATTGTGCGACCTATGGTTCAAGAGTTATAGGCCAAAATGTAAACCGGCCTACTACATACTGTATATCGCCACCATGAAGCCGATTAGAAAAATTCTAGTGGGAATGCGCGTGCAAGTTTCATGGCAATTGGACACTGCATTCATGATTTGTTGCATATTGTGCAAAACGGGCCACTCCCACAAACCTTTGAAAGATCCGACAGATGTTTCTTGATCACATGACTACATAGATAACGTGTGCCAATATGCGTGAGGTTTGAACAAAATCCATTTGAGTAGTGGCCTGGTGGGGATAAATATACAGGTACACTCACAAAGCTCATAAGCACAAGGAGATTCTCTCACGCACGCACAGATACAGAGCTGCACAGATTATGCAGAGGATTTCCTGATCTTGACCTCTTATCTCCCCACCATGATGCCACAAGGACACAAAGCAGACCACTGTTCTTTTGAAACAGGATCTACCACTAATAGAGCTCTTATAAGCATCGCACAGACAATAAACGTACACTATACAGGGTCGTAAAACCTCCTCGTTTGTAGCTCTCTTTCATTCTCTCTCTCTCTCTCCCCCCCCCCCCCAAATTCTTAGCCCACCAAAAAGCCTCACCTCAGTCTAACTTCTTACCCTGGATTACAGGACTTTCAACAGATCCATGCACACTATCAGCAACATTCCTGGGCAGAGAGAGAAATAGAGCAATTAAATAGCCTGTGCTACAGGCCAAGGGTTTGCTCAAGAACTAATAACAACAAACTACTCCTCTAAATGAGTCTTACAAACTGCTCAAGCATCTTGCTTTGTATTGTAGAACATGACAAATCATGAGATTTGACGGCTGACCAAAGCTGCCACACCTTTGCTGAAGCAAACTTGCTGCACCCATTATGAGGCGACGTGTTTGGCGGCGGTCCGTCACTTACACACACACGCACACGTACCTATTACTATACTTGTGAGGACATCAACATTTTAGGAGGGCAATTTCATGAATGCCATTTTTTTTTTTAAATGCATTTTTAACCCTAAACCTAAAGCCGAAAATAACCGATTAAGAACGTGTCACGCTGGGATGTTTTGTGAGCCTGTAGATCTGCTATTTCCGGTGCGTGTCGGCTCAGTAGAAATCAAATTCGGACTCGGCCCGAATGAATAAAAGACGCTTTTTCACTCCGCGAAACTGATGTGGAAGCTTGCATCGACTTTATAAGGTTTAAAAAAAAACATATTATTCGCATGAAAAAATCGCCCCTGGTGTGTAAGGACCTTAACTCCTAAATGTCAAACCCTAATCCTGAATCTTTTCCTAATTGTCTATTTCTCACGTTCTATTAGACTTGTGGGGATAGTTGACCCTCACAAGTACACACACACACACACACACACACACACACACACACACACACACACACACACACACACACACACACACACACACACACACACACACACACACACACACACACACACACACACACACACACACACACACACACACACACACACACATGAGCTCAGAGAAAATTGGATCCAAACAGGCAAAAGAGCCAAATATCAAGACTGCCTTTTCCCTTAACTAGTCCACTACTTCTCCATCACTCGCTCTCTCTCTTTATTCTCCTTCTCTTCCTTTGGCCTCTTCTAAACCTTCACGCCCACCACCCTCGCTCTCCTGGTTCTGGCCTGGCCAAGTTCGGTTCTGTGTTCGTAGGTCCTGGCAGTGGTGCTGGTGGTGCTGAGCTGGACTCTGTGTACTGTGACCCAGTTCCCACACTGACCCAGAACAAGGCAGCTAGGGAGGCTCTGACAGATGCAACGCAACATATGCTTGGCAGGAAGAGAAAGCTGAGGGGTTCGCTGGATGGATGAGGGTAGCGTGTGTGTGCTTGTGAGGAGTACAGTATGTGTTTGTTTGAACGTGTGTGAGGGGCTTCTGAGCCAAAAGAGAAGTGAATAAGAACTCAACATCCACCCCCAACAAAGCCAGGTCAGAATTAGTCAGTGATGCAGGCCTTTTTCGATGGCAGGGTCTGCAAATGTGGTAGAGAAGTTTATGGCTCTCCCCCCGAGGGGAAGATGTGTTGGACTTCAGTGTGAGACAGTCAGAATACCATGAACTTGGTGAGAACTAAGAGGCTTGCTGAAAAGACACGCTTTGCTGCCCTTCTTTCATTTCAATACATGGGAGAGCTCCCACACTGGCACTGAATACCACAAATTTGTTTATGTAGTGCAGGGTTGTGGGTGGATGTGTGTGTGTGTCGTGTGTGTGTGTGTGTGTGTGTGTGTGTGTGTGTGTGTGTGTGTGTGTGTGTGTGTGTGTGTGTGTGTGTGTGTGTGTGTGTGTGTGTGTGTGAGTGAGTGAGGGAGGAAGAGAGAGACAAAAAGTGATATTCCTATCCAGTTCACAGCTACTCTCGCCTCTCAGCTTTCACTCAAGGACAACAGAGAACATCTCTTCCAGACGGTCTCTCCTTTTGCCTCCTCCCCTCCTCGTAATCAGTCGCTCCTTTCATCTTGCAAACCTCCATTTGGTCTGCATCAGCACCGGGTTAGATCACAGCAGAGAGAGAAGGGCACTAGATAACAGGTTGAAGCAAACAGTGGAGTGCAGTAAAACAGTTAATTTACAGTTGCCCAGGACAGCTCTCTCTCTCGCTTCCTCTCCATCTCTCTCACCCTCTTTTTCTCTCATCAGCATGAAAGGTTTTGCTTATTTAATGGGACAACATAAAGCCTGCGATCCAGCTTTGTCCAAAATTTCAGCAGCCACTGTGGCGCATGGTTTGAGGGCTAACACAGGGTTGAAATACGCATTAAACACTTGTGCGACAAAGCTACACACATTCAATCCGCACACGCAGACATGCAGAAACACTCTCAAAGTGAGTAATCCACTACACTGCTCCCTCGTAGCAGGCTATAAATCTGCTGTCACGATACAGAGCAGGACCGGGTGGGGGGAGAGAGAGGTCAGCCTAAAGCCTTTGCAAGGTTTTTACAATGCCTGTTTCTTCAGCTACAGAGAAACTGATATCTCTGTGAACTCCTGTCCATTAACTAGCACCCAAATCCTACATCTGGGAGTCAAATTCCTCCATGGGTGCACAATTAATTGTGTATATTTTATTACAAGTCTGCAATTAGCATTCAGAGCAAGACTGAAGCTTTAAGTTGTGTAAAAGCCCTACTACAGCCAAGAAGGCTATACATGGGGGTTCGAATCCACCGTGGTGCATCGGGCTTTGTCGAGCGTCTATACGAACACAATTGGCCCGTGTTCGGGGGAGGGAAGCCGGGCAGGGAGGCTCTACATCCTCCCGGTGGGGACTCCTCACTGGCAGGTGAGCCAGTAGGAAACAATGGGTAATTTTGCTCCCCAAATCAGAGTTAAAAAAAGTAATAGTAGTAAATAGTAATTAATAAAGAGTTAAAAACCCCTACAACATCGAGGATAGCATACTTAGCGCCAGCATTCCCACTGGCCGGCTAAGATAAAGTTGCACAAGGAACAGACAGGCACACGCACGCACGCACGCATGCACACACACACACACACACGCCTGCCCCGGCATCATAACCCCACACCACCAGGGGGCCACCCGACAGCTGTGTTGCGGAGGAGGGCAGAGGAAGTGAGGTGCGCTGAGGGAAGCACCCAGCTGCTCGCCGGAGAGGAGCGTCTATCTATAGCACGGGGAGATGAAAAGCATGGGGGGGTGGGGGGGGGGTCGGGGGGGCGTAAAAGGGAAACGACCTCCAGAGGGGGAGAGAAAGTGAGAGAGAGAGAGATCTGTGGCAGGGTTCCAGTGTGATATATAGTGTGGGCTAGGCTCTACTGAGTACTGACACAGACTCAGCGCTATCCCGCTGGATTAGAACAACAATGACATCATGCTTAGGCCCATCGGATGTAGCCCTTCTATAAACAGACAAGTTAGACATGGAAGAAAATACGCATCAGGATTAAGGCTGATCACTAATGTATTTTTTCTGATGTTTTTCTAACAAATTTGAGGCCTGCGTTATGTGACAGCAATCAACGCAAGAAAACAACCTAATGTCTCTCATTCATATCTACACCCACTATAATTAATATCATACTCGGTCGGGTCTCGCCGCATTTAAGTGTCTCTATGTCCTTTTCTGGGTTCTATCAGTTTTAAAAGCCGTCTGAATCACTGACATAAAAACACACCAGGCTCAAGTTCAAGGAGCTATTCCTGCCTCTTTCCATGGGAATATGCAGGCAAAGGGATGCAGCCATCGAGGTGTGTGTGTGTGTGTGTGTGTGTGTGTGTGTGTGTGTGTGTGTGTGTGTGTGTGTGTGTGTGTGTGTACACGTGCGTGTACACGAGTGCTCCAGTGCGTGCATTGTGTGTGAAAAGCTAGACCTGGAAAACGAGGTTAGAAGTCACTCGTTTGTTTTGGCACTGGACTCGGATCATTTTACAGACACTATCTAACTCAAGCTAAAAAGAAAGAGAAAATAGAGAAGCTTTATTGGAAGAGGCAACAAGGCATCGCGAGGGGAATAACCGCCCTTGTCCCGTTCCTAGGTTCTATACGACACTGTGTCTTTTCAATGACACACTAAAAGCCTTATCATACTTTGCTGCGCTATGGCGTGCTGTGAGCTTGTATATCTGCTATAGTTGGTGCGCAATACTGGCACGCAACTAAGTATAAAACCGGCTTAAAGCCTAGACACATTCTACATGTCATTCAAAAAGAAAGTTTTTTTTTTCATACGGCCGTCTGTGGATGGTGATGCATGCAGTTCTTGCCAAGGCACAATTACCATATAGACAGGATACCTTCATAGAAACCATGGCACATTCACACACAAATCAAAAACCTGGCCGATGATGAACTTTGTGAACCTAGTTGCACAACGGCTGAATACTTTTGTGTTGTGGCACAAAATCCGAACCAGAATTTGTCCAAAACCCTGTGCCAAGATCCTAGAGAGACACAGACAGGAATGCTGCCATGAGGCTCAGTGAGCAGGTTATTTTAGGACACAAGTAGGAGAGTGTGAGAGAGAGACGGACGCGAGGATGTGGGCCGATTACCTCGTAATCGATTGAAAACACATATCCAACCCCAAAGACAATAAAACAATACAAACAACGCAATGGCTCATGTAAAACAGATGCATGCAGCGCACACACCACAATAAACACGTGTGCAGACACACACGCACACAGCCGTGACACATCAGGATGACTAAAACATATGAATAAATTGGATGACATAGATCCTAATCATGATTATAATAGAACAATAGAGCGGCCAACAGCACATGGGAGCCACCGTGCATGCAGTTCCAGAGTTTGATTTGAGTTGACAGTGGGCTGGCTTCCAAGTCTTTCTTCACCCCAGAATCTGAAGCATTAAGCTAAATGGATGCCGACCGCCTAGCTTATCAAGAGTAGCTCTCATTGGCTGTCCAGCAGTCAACATTCCCACCACTGGTGCTTATTGAAAAGCACCTGTCTTGAATTTTGTTTTTGTTTTTGTTTTTCCCCCTCCCTTGTTTTCTAAGAACTTTCTAAGAAAGTGAAGGAGGGGGGTGGGGAGGGGAGGCGGGGAAGGAGAGGGAAAGGAAAAGCTGTCTATATTTATGTTTTTGTTTTTTTCTTTTTGATTGTAGCACTGTCTCAGTAACCGGGAAGAGTGGGTGGGCGGGAGGGTGAGTGGGTGGATGGGAGGGAAATGAGGGGTACCTATGTACAATATACATGCTCGCATTTTGAGTCTACGAATGTTGTCCTCATATGGGAGGAAAAATAACCTGTAAAAAAAACCAATAAACAGATATATTAAAAAAAATCTGTCCCCAGAAAGAGCAAATACAAACCATGGCAACCTTTAGACAGGGGGGAGCGTGAGAAAGAGCTTCCTCCCCTAAAGCCGTGCTTCTATTTTCTAGACCCACATGATGAGGTCATGAATATGAAATAATGTGCTCATCTGCGGCGCCCATCTGTGATCTGTGATGGTCACACACAGGCCTGCACCGCTTTGATCGAGAGACTCGCTTTGATCCCGGAGGCAAGAACAGAGAAACAGGAAGCGCCCTCAGTCCAAAACATTTTTAAAAAAAGCGAGCAGCGAGCACGGGAGAGGAGAGCAGAAAAAAACACTCAAAACACAAGCAAATGGGAAAGCACAGCATAGGTAAGTGCGTATGTGTGTGCATCTGTGTGTCTGTGCATAATATATTATAGCCTAAACCAGATGGAACCAAATGTCCATTTCAGAGTTAAATTAACACAACATTGTATCGAATGGGGGTGTGTGGCCTAATGCATATCAAACTAGCATATCTAAAATAAAAAAAGTTGAGAATCACTAAGCCATCTGTATGTCTGTGTGAGAGAGCAATGGCTTGAGATGGAGATTTTTATCTTGGTCCAGGGAGCCTGGGGATGATGGAGCGCTGCCCGGCCATATCCATCCATGTCTGATGCATCAGCAGAACAAATAGCCAGCTCACACAGGCCAGAGGCTACAGGACGCTGTGCCATCAAGCACATGATGAGTCAGCTATGGAAGATCTGACGAGGGCCCATGTATCAATCTGACAAAAGGCCTGCCGACTAGCTGTTCTGATACCACAAAGCCACACATGCTTAACCCTAATGTTATTTAGTCTCAACTAGTTGCAGTGGTAGTTGTGGTGTATACACAAAATGCATGAAAATTGCTGAGGAGACGGGAACATGGTTCAACATCTGGAGAGAGGCTTATTAGTGGAACTCAAATGAGTCAGGCTTATAAGTGGAATAGTTTTGCGTGCGTGTCTACACACATGATGGTGGGGGGGTTGTGTCTTTGTGTGTTCTTACCTGTCCATCCTGACCAACATGCACCTGGTGAATTTGGAGATTCCCCTGAGAAAGAGAACGGAGACTGCGGTAAATTAAAACAGTCAGATGTCATAATATCACACGCACAGGGACATTTGAATGCTCATTTTTGAATTTGAGTTTTACAGCACATTATCTATGTCCTCACCATAACGGGAAGCACAGGCATATCAAATATAATATCATTTGCTGGATTGTAAACAGATGGTGCTCACAACCAAACCTTTAGAGAACACAAACGGAAACTGCACTGTGCAGTCTTTTGGATGGCATTTCCTCTGCGCAGACTTGGCCACCTGAGAGCCCCACATCATTGACTGTGCATGGTGCTAAACATGAAGACCAGTAGCTGCCACTTGCAACCTTCAGCCCGCTTCGAACATGAACCCGTGCCTGAACCCATCAACAATAACACATGGTTTGTTAGTGGCAAACATGTGAGTATTGTTGTTACGGATTTGGACCATGCATGGTTTCACAGAGGACTGTTTACACTACATTACAAGGGAATGGAAAGGATGCCTGCATGCAATGCCTGAGTATGTGAAGTCAACACTACTGTCACTTCTGGCTATTATCAAGACTCCCGTAAACAAGAGCGCGTGTGCCCGCACCCGCATACCGACACACACTTCCTAATGACATGCAGAGATTAACGACCTCTCCGCTGCCTCACACTGAAATTAAAATGTCCACAGGAGAAAGGGCATCATTATAAGCTAATCATAATTCATCCTACTGTTGTCTATTTTCAGCCATTCTTTTGTCCCTAATTGTATTACATGTACCCATACAGCGCCTGTCTGAGCTGCCATATGGAGGAGAGGCACAGTGATCTCTCAAATAACTAATTTCCTTTCTGAGCGTGCTCAAACCAACAGCTTTGATGCGAGAGGCCCGTTCCTAATGAAAACACACTCTGTGACTGGCAGTTGGGAGAAGTGGGATTTTGTTGCTAAGCTTTGAACTCCAAAAAAACAAACAATATCATTGAGTAGGAAGCAGGGAAGAGGGAGGGGGAGCGTCGCTGGCCTCAGCCACAAAGAGCAGGAAAGGCTTTAGTCTTCTCTGCCTCCAATTCTTGCTGTCTCTCTCACTCAATCGTGCATTTCTTCTCGCGGTGTGCGTTCAGTACATGGGGTAGGAAGATGAGAAAAATGCGCAGTCAAGGTGACAACTGATTTTGCCCTGAAAAGCCCCTGTCTTGCGATGTGCAGCACGCGCATGCATTTATGTGCATGTGCATCTGTGTGTGTGTATGTTGTGCACACACTGGCGCCTCAGAATAAATCTCTCTCTCCCCCACATCCTTTTAAAATCATTAACAATGATGCTGAGGCAGCACTTGGTGCGGTTTTGGAGTCGGATTCTCTCGGGTTTCAGCTGGCTGGCCGGGTCGATGTGTGCGCATGCAAGGCTGTCTGGTGGGGGGGACACGAGCCATCTGGGCATTATGTGGAAACAAATGTAATAACCTCTGCACAAGTACGCAGATATATAAACAGTTGGGCACTCTTAATATAGAACATCTGCTCATGCGCAAGCTCCCTAATGACTTCAGAACTGTCAGCTATATCGCCGGCGTGCCCCATTCCTCACTGGGATGACAGGGGCTGACAAGTAACCACGACGACTGACAAGACAGAAGCATGAAGGCAGATTAATGTTTCCATTTCTTCCTGGTTGGAAGAGAACACAGTTTGAGTCGAGTTGAACAGTTAATGATGTTGTTAGGGTTTCTTTGTTTTCTCAATCAATGAAATCCCTGGAAATGGGTTGAAAAGTTTGGACAATAAAGGCAATCAGTTCTGAAGGGC
Organism: Gymnoscopelus braueri; assembly: GCF_963280865.1. Taxonomy (NCBI): domain Eukaryota; kingdom Metazoa; phylum Chordata; class Actinopteri; order Myctophiformes; family Myctophidae; genus Gymnoscopelus; species Gymnoscopelus braueri. Next base: position 18,778,293 of record NC_137610.1, on the reverse strand, counting down.
TCGCATAGACGTGAAGTGACCCATCACTGAACACACAATGGGCATTGCAATTGCCAAGAGGAAGGCAAATAAGCCGCAAAATAAGTCTGGTTGCAGCATGGCGCAAAATGACACACTGGTCTGTCAACACAAAAGTAGTTTATACAGCCATACCCCCCCACCCACAGCCTTCACTTTTGGAGACAACATTTCCTTAGTGATGTGATCTGTGATAAGTGAAATTAAGAAAATAATAAAAAGATGACTCAAGGTGTGTTTTTATCAACACACACACACACACACACACACACACACACACACACACACACACACACACACACACACACACACACACACACACACACACACACACACACACACACACACACACACACACACACACACACACACACACACACACACACACACACACACACACACCTCGCTGTCCTGTGTGATCTGCACCTCCTCTCCTTGTGGTACCTGGGCAATGTGCAGCTGACCCTGTGGAATCTGAGAGAGAAACACAGAGATGAAGAAGACAAAGATGAAATGACCTTAATCCCCATGCATCTGGGGAGGCAGTGTCTTGTGTAATGTAAGAATACGTCAGCATATTGTGTGCATATTTTGACATTGTGCATTATCTGAATCTGGGTGTGTGCTTTGTGCAGTTTCGCTTAGTGATCTCCGACTGCTCCATCATCCGAGGCCCAGCCCAGCCCTGCGGAGTTCTTCCAGAGCATGCGCATCATTTCCTCTACCGCATTAGCACCACTCATAAATGTCAGGCTCAGCTGCACCCTTTAACACTGTGGAATATCAAGAGGGTAATGACAGCGCGATGAGCTTTCTTCCATCTAGGTCTCATCTCTTTCCTCTGCCTCTGCTCTGCTCTGTCTCAGATCTTTTTCTTTGCCTGTGCCCTCCTTTCTCACATCAAGTCACCCATCATCAATCAAATGGGCCTCAAAAGCCATGCATCATCTATCTTCTGTGGAGGCAGATTACTTAACCACTTAAGGCCTACTTTATACTTTGGCTATTCAAACATAGACAATCTACAAGCTCACAAGGTGTTGCATCGAGTCACGTTGTGAGCTTGTATATCTACTTTTTTTCAACAAAACAAAATGCCCAAAATAGGGACGCCAGGGTTAATGTGGTTAAGACAGTGCTGTATGATGTGGCAAGCTAATAACAGTTAACATTATTTAACAGTAGTCATGGACGTGGCAGCTCTGCAGCACTGTCAGCACTCCTGTGCAGAGAGGGGTCCTGGAGCTACCAATCAGTGTGCATATGGCCTGCCTGCAGAACCAGAACTTCATACAATAAACACAATTACTTTAACAATTCATAACTTTGATTACACAAAACCTGTAATTATAACACTATGACAAGATAATCTACGGGGATTTCTCCATGATGTGCTCTCTGCCCCACCAGCTGTGTATCCCCTCATTTATTGTTTGAATCTACAGTAAATAAGTGAGAGAAAATCAAGCTGCTTTTACTACGTTAGCAATAACATGCTGTGTGGTGAACTATGAACCGATATCTGACAATTTAAATGCTGATTTTATGATCTCACACAGACACCGCGCCAACTTCTAAACGCTGATGTATTAGATTTCCAACCCACAATAAAGATGGAATCCTTCGACAGTCTTTACATATTAGCATCAGACTAAATCTCTAAGAATTGGATCCAAAACAAACTGCCCAGGATTTAGGGTTGTCTATTGTGTGGCTGAATGTTTCAGATATCACAATAGGACCAGTGACTTCCTGGTCGCCAGCCCACCCATAATGCTGTGGGCCTGACTCTGACCTCTGACCCTTGCAGCTGTACAAGGTCGTCCAATCCCCAAGCATGAGCCACTCCTACAGTACATTGACATAAGTTGCACTATCTTCCTGTTAAGTTCTGTACGTGTCTCCGCAGTGGGTGGTGAGATCTGCCCCCATGCATTACAAGCCCTGCTCTCTATGACCTTACCATGGCAACGGCTTAAAAACAAGAAGATCGTTAATAGCAAAAGAACAAAAAACATAACAAAAAAGTCATAGAAAGAAAGAAAACATTTATTTCTTGTGTCTGAGAAAGTTAAAGACTTATGCCCTATATACTTCGTCTTACGACGAATAGCTAAACTAGCTGATCTATAAGCTCACAAGATGACGTGATGCGACACCTTTTGAGCTTGTAGATCAGCTTGTAATCCGTAGTTATTTTCGCTATTTATGACAATGTTTGACAATTTTCACCTATAATGACATGCCAAAAATAGGGAAAGTTGCAGAGAGAAGGAACGGAAAGCAACATCACAGCTAAAACGCAGGCCATCCATTTGTATTTCAAATCCAAACTCTCTCATAGTCACATGAACATAAAGAAAAGTGGCTGGCACTCACCACCTGGACCTGCCCGTCCTCTCCAATCCGATGGATCTGGACTTGCTGATTGGCCAGGGCGTAGTGTAGGGTTTGCTGGGTAGCGGCCTCCATGTGGGTCGTTTCGGCCGCAATGCCTCCTTCTGCTTATGGAGACAAACAATACAGCATGATGATGAGCATTATTCACGTGTAGGAATTCACTGTAAACAATTTCAGTACAGAAACTATGAAAAGTTAAGATAACCCTCTGTGGTGAGATACAGACAGACAGTCACATGCCTCCACACACCCACACCCACAAATGATTATTCTAAAAGCCCTCGGGGGGGGGGGGGGGGGACTTGGCTAATTCCCAGGCCATCTGCTGGATGATGGCGTGTTTATACTTCATCAAACACGTCTAAATACACAACAAGGCCTCTCCAGCTAGACGTCCAAACACACTCGTGGCCTAGCAGCCAAACACAACCTCCTGGCCTCAGTCTAAACACCCACAGTCACCCTGGCAGTCTGAAACCTTTGCACCCATCGCCCTGCCACAAGCCCCGCCTACCTGGCCCGGCAACTGTCAAGGTGGATACGAGCACTAGGTGACAGGAGAGCATGCACCGCACCCCGCAAGATAAACACACTCACGCCTTATATGTCAAAATGGAAGGCAATAAAAAATACCATTTGGGAGAGGTGTGGACTGAACTGAAGATGATTCAGTGAATGAGTTCTTGAGGAGAACTTCACAGTAAAATCCTCAGCGTTAATTTATCCATTTGTAACTCCGAAAGTGTACAAATGGAACCACATACAAGGTTCCTACGACCCCAGAGAGGAAGGCTGTCTGTCGACCATTTGTAAGACAACACACAATATAAAAACATGAGGCATGAACGGGATGACCAAAATTGACATGTCGGTATCTCAAAAGCCTCACATGCATTACTCTTGGGGTGAGCCGTTGTTTTCCCCCCTCATCCTTCAGCATTGAATTAAGTAAATAATCCCCAGTGCAATCGTTTGCCAGAGAGAAAGAAGCTACAGCCAGGTGGCTCGTGGAGACTACAGCTGTCGGTGTGAGCGCTCTTCACCAGTCCACTGATAAATGATGCCGTTTTTTTTAAAGGCATATGATTCCCCCTCTTTCCGGTCCATTAGCGTGTCCTCTGATTAAGCGGAGTGTGGGGTTGAGTGGGTGCTTGAGAAAATGCATGAGCTTAGTGTATGTCGTCTGAACTAGTGTTTGCATTGTCCACTTCTGGGCGTGTGTGGCCGGGCCGGGGGCCTAACAGTTCACCCCTGATGTGTGCTCACAGGATATTTGGGTTTCCCCTGCAGTCTCACTCTCCCTGGTCAGAGGTGAAGGGTGATGGATCACTGAGAGGGGAGGACAGCAGGCGCTGTTGTGTGCAGATTACAACCATCTGCAACAATACAAACTGCATCTGCGCTTGGGTTTGACACTGTCTTCTAAAAGCTGTACGAGTGCTAAAAGAATGACCTGCATAAGTATTGCGTGTGAATGTGTATGTAGCTGACGGTGGCCCCTGGCAGGCATTTGCAATGCAATCTACACGTCACCACAGTATAGGCACAAACCACTAACCCTCTGTACACCTGTATCACACTGGAGTTGAATGCGGTAGCAAAACTCAGGTGTTCATGTGGTGCAACCCCGTACTTTGAATACAGACTAAATAAATAATAAATATTGTATGTGGGAGTGTGCTTATGTTTGCTATTTGTGTACAGGCATGATACCTGTGCCTGTTGCACGAGGCGTACGTTTGGAGAAGCTCTTGACGGCCAGACTTTGACCACGCTGCTTGCGTCTCCAGGCAGTGCGGCACTTGGAGTCGATGCTCTGCTTGATGCGGTACCAGTCGGACTCGCTGATGCCAAACTTGTAGAACAAGTGACCTGTGGGGACACAGAGGGGTCAAAGGTCAACATGTGGGTTCAGATCTTCTTTGACGTGCACGGGAACATGCCCCCCTTCCGCTCCTGAGACATACGCACGTGCGGCTTGAGAGGCTGTCTATGAAAGTGTTAATAGCTGTCGGGAGGTTGCAACCAACCTGACAGCTCATTCCTACATCAGCTCAAGGGGCGGCTAGAGCCTGAAGGTACAAAACAAGACAGAAAGGCGGGGAGTGGTACAGACAGGCGGCGGTTAGTGTCACCCTCCCCTACACACTTGACGGAACCTGTGTGGGCAGGCAGGACAGGTGCGTATTCACTCCTCTCCCCTTCAGGAACGAGGCACGAGTCACATGGAAGTCACCCAGCCCTAATCCAGTCTTTACATACCTCATAGTCAAGCCGTATCTGCCTCTAACAACACGAGCACATACATCCACATAGCTGAGGGGAAACGCGGGTAGCCTAGCAATTGTACATAACCTGGCACATTACAATAGACGAGTATGTGAAACCGCCTTATAAGAAAATGCTCGACAGAACATCTTTTCCAGCAGAGGGTCTAAGCTCAACTCCGCTTAAAAGCAATAGATCTCGTCCTTTTGCTATATACTGTACATACTGTATAGCCGCAGACAGCACTCTCGTAAATATACCTCTGCCTCCTGCCACGTCCCCCGATTTGGATAAATACGCATCAAAGAGCTTGGTGAATTAAGAATGGCCCTGTTAGGAAAACAGTGACCAACATATGCTTGTCATTTAGAGTTTGGTATGTTATAAAATGTGTTACGCATTAATGCATGTATGCAATGATGAATGTGTGTTGTTGTAACCTGCCCTGCAGATTGCAGCCCATATTTGTGCACATTTCTGTGGAGCTATGCAGCACGGGTCAGTGTCTCTGATAGGCGGTAATACACTGATTCGTAATGGGGATAAGGGTTGAAATGTGGGACGGGTGAAGTTTGGGCTTCATACCAGAGGGTTCAGGAAATGCTGTGGGGAGAAGAGGAGGGGTCTATATCCTGGCTCACTAAACTCTATTAAGAACATTTAGATGATCAAGATGGCCTGATTAATGCTGGTTATTAAACACTTCCCCAGCAATTATCAGTTGGTTTTCTTTGCTGAGAAGTTGGCAAGCTGGTCAAATGGCTCAGAGATACTTGAGAGATGAGATCTGTTAGAGGACCGTCTGCATAATAAAAGCTTTAGTATAGGGAAGATAAAAATGCTTTTCTGGGGATTAGTTCCTGAGCAAGAGCATAAGAGATACAAAGAAGGCCACGTTTACACGGTAACGATCAGAAAACAGAACGAAACAGAAAGCGAGAAAGTGCCGTTGCGTTTTTACGTTTTATTCTGCGTTTACACGGAGACGCCGAAGTGATTGAAAACGCTGTAGTGTGCATGCCAGGGTGGCTAGGTGGCTAGGTGGCGGTGAGACACTCTGCTAGATAGACCAGTCACGCATGCGTAGAATCACTTCCATTCTACTTCCTATCACAGCTGTTTGTTTACATCGATGTAATAGCATACGCGGCGTGAACCATGACATTACACGTTTTGCCGTTTCCCCCGTATTGTTTACACGGAGACGCGACGCGAGACGGAGCGTTTTCAAAGATTTTCACTCTGGAAAGGGTTTCACTTTGTTGCGGTTTCAACCCCCGAAAATGCTGTTGTCGTCTAAACGGAAGGCATATCTGATATTTTATTTTGCCGTTTTCTCTAGAGACTGTTGTCGTCTAAACGGAAGGCACATCTGATATTTTATTTTGCCGTTTTCTCTAGAGACTGTTGTCGTCTAAACGGAAGGCACATCTGAAAAGGTATTTTGCCGTTTTCTCTAGAGACTGTTGTCGTCTAAACGGAAGGCACATCTGAAATTTTATTTTGCTGTTTTCTCTAGAGACTGTTGTCGTCTAAACGGGGCCTTAATGTAGACTGGCTTATGGTTGCGTTTAGCACACCTTAGCATCTAAAGTCTATCTCAAGAACATTGATAAGGCAGTAATGCTGTGTGTCCACCAAAGTGGGTTTTTTCCTCAGCTGAAAACGCAAGACGCTCATCCAAACACCCAGTTGAAAATATTTCAACTCTCAGCGACCAGATAAAAGTACCAGATGTGCACGCGCAGCGCAGAATACAAGCTCAGTGCCTTGTCATGCTGTTGGCGTATCTAGCACAGCGTAATTGAAAGCCCCCAATTCAAAACAATTCAAAACATATGTTGGACACAGGAAAAAGAAACTCGGTGACATAGACCCTGTGTTTCTTTTTTTTACAAAATGGGCATAGTCAAGTGACCAGTAGTCTTAAAATGAACATCCTGTATGTATTAAGTCAGTGGCAGCAGGTCAGGCCTAAAGCCGGATTCATAGTTTGTCATACGACGGAGGATAAATCAAACATAAGTTGGTGGCATGGCGACACTCACAGCGAATGCCATAGATCATCAGTGGGTCCAGCTGCTTCTTCCCGTGTTTGCCCTGTCCGGAGAGGTTGGACATGGCTTGGACCTCCCGGTGAAACAGGTAGTCCAGCAGCGTCAGTGCCATCTTCTCTGCCGTACGGCAGTTGGTGGTGATGTGGAGCATGTCAGCCGGCGACACGGGACACCGCACACGCGTCTCTGGGTTGTTTTCGTCTCCCAGCCAGGTGCCTGTTGGGTAGTCGTCTACAGAGGAGGACAAAAAGGAGGAGGAATTGCATGTTAAAACACAGCTATGCTGTTGAAACGCATTACCTTGCTAATGCTAATAGCATGAAAATAAAGCTTGTGGTAGGACTTCAATATATAGTATATGCATCACAAACGTGGTCCATCCACATTCTGCAGATAAGAGCAGAATGGGTCATAAAATAATACCCAACAGCACTCAATGTATTCTGTGACCTCATATAATGCCACAGCACACCCATGTGGTAGTAAAGGAGATAGACAACTTGTGTAATTCTGAAGATATGTGGAGGCACGTCCGAGGCTGTATATGTTACATTTGTTACACGAACATGTAGGGTTCTGATGTGGTGAGCTAAGGCTGACTGGATTTTGGTGACTGGTAACTCAGACCTCCAAAGAAAAAGAAACAGAGCAAAGACCGTTCAAAACAATTCACAAAAAGTCAGACACAAAACAATAACAAAACGTACAGGCTTAGTCAGGCTATGCTCAATTAGGCATGAGTTATTTTCCCCAGGCCTGGCATCAGCCACTGAACAAGCTACCACATTCACTGATACATTCAAGTGCATGTGAAAGCGCGGTTACTCAGTAGAGTCTGCTTTTTTGATTCAATATTCAGACCTTATGAAATAGTCACGCCAGGTCTACACAAGACAGGGAGAAAACATGTTTTACAGAGAGAATAACGTGTGTGTGTGTGTGTGTGTGTGTGTGTGTGTGTGTGTGTGTGTGTGTGTGTGTGTGTGTGTGTGTGTGTCAATAATAGCAAAGTGAAGCCACACCTTCTGAGTTGAGAGTGATGAGAGTGACATTCTGGCTGCTTTGTGCACTTTGGCCACCATTGGAAACAGTGTCGCTTGTCTCAGAGCCACTCTCTTGGTCATCTTGATTCTCGTCAGGCACCCGGACTTTCACTAGGATGGTGTTTTGCCGCCGCCCGCTTGCTGTACTGAAAACACACACAAACACACGCTGACTGGGACCAGCAAGATTTTGGGCTGTAAGCCACCGATATGAGTTCAGCTATTATGTCAGCAGGGCTCCAAGTTGCGTGGGAGCGTTTTTGCGTGTGCAAATGTTTCTGGTTTGTTATTTATCTTTATTTTTTTCAGTCTAATGTCCCTTCCTCTCTACATTCACTAGTTAGTACACTGAACATGTGCCTTGTGAGCTAACCGTAGGCGCTCTGTTTGTAGCAAATAGGTGCTATGTAGTGTGGGAATAGTTTACTCATTGGCACACAATACATACATGATTGGCACAAAGTCGCAGAGATGTCGCCAAATGCTGCTGCGCTGACATTCCAGTGTTTTCTGTGCAATCTTAATCAGCGACAGCCCAACGTTAATTCTCCCTCCCTTCTCATAAAGTTTCTACCGTGTTGATTTCCTTGCTGTCTTTCCTTGTTAATTTGCCTCAGATGCAATGTATTTCCAAACAGCATTTGTGCTGTTTTCTGGCCGTGCCTAACAAAAGGCAAGCCAAATCGCACTAGGGAGAGATTGAAAGAGCGCAATATTAATTAACTTTTGGCCCGTCTCATATTTGTCAATCAAAACTATTCTGAGGCCCTGCGCACTAGTGCTACAAAGTAAAAAGAAATAATGATTCAAACACAAATTTTGTGTATTAAATTGTTTCTATTGTCTGTAAGGTGTAATTATGTATATTGATTATTGATATTCTATGCACAACAGAAAGCGTAAATGAGAATCACTGACTTGCTGAGAAGGTTCTCCAGTGGTGTGTCCTCGTGGACCGGCCCCTTTGGACGGTCACTGCTCACTATCACATTTGTCTGTGGAACAACACTGCAGGAAGACAGAAACAATATGAATATGTGGAGTACATTGATGGGTAATGCTTTCTTTTCAGTTTCTGTTATTGCAGCTTTGCAAAATCAACCGATAAAAGATGTGCAATTACTCCGTCAAGAAATTATCCTTTTGCTAATCTCCATTTTGTCATTTGGTGGCATTCTCAGTTCGATCCCTCGGTTAAGGAAAACAGAGGTGCAACATTTCCTGGCATGCAGTTAACACCATGGAGCTCACCAGCGCACTTTGTTCCAGGTCTGAGTTGCTCCCAGGGGAGATCCTGCCACCATGGGGACTTGGATGGGACTCTGGCTTTTAGTGTTGGACACCATGCTGTCCAACTTGCGTCCCAGGGCCTTACAGGTGGCCTCGACTGCCTGCAGCTTAGCCTCAATGCTCTCCAGCCGCTGACAGATGGTTGAGTTGATGGAGAACAACAGGTTCTAGAGTAACAAAAAGTATGATGACTCATTTATCACCACTCATCTGTATAGAAGCCTATTGGGCAATTTCAGCAGTCTGTGAACAAACATGCATCCTGCACAGCAGAAATAAAAAAGGCCTGATTTGCATAGCACTTTTCAACCACATTATCCCTGCCGTCAACAACAAAGAAAACACACAATATGACATTGCGTCACAATGTGACCCTTGTAAATCTGATATTTTTTAAGTATAAAATACGGCTTAAGTGATTAAATAGTATGATTTATAATTTATAATTTAAATTAAACAAAAAAAGAAAGAACAGAACAGTGAAATTGCAAGAATTAGAATAGAAAAGTAAGCCATTTAAAACATGCTAATGATTTGCCAGAGCTTAGTAGCTCCAAAAGCTGGGAACTTTGGAAAATCTTAATTTGAAACTACTTTTTGGGGAAGACCCTTAACAGAAAATCTCAGACATTCTAAACAATGAATGGTTCATACATGTTCTAAAGGTCAGTGATATAGCTTGAAGTCAAGTGATATAGCTTGGGATGGGGCGGATGGGGTCTTTTTTATTTTATTTTGGGTCAAATAAAATAATTTCTTTGCTGATAATGACATGCCCAAAATAGAAACACCAGGGAAGGTGGTTAAAAGTGATCAGTAAAATCAGTGACATACCTTAATAGAAGACATATCCTGGCCGTTGCTGTTCTCCTGGTTCTTGTTCGCTTGGTTGATGCTCAACTTTCTTCGTTTCTTCTGTGGTTTATCTTCCTCATCGTCATGATTGTCCATCATGTCTGACAGAAATCCAGTTCAAATACAAAACAAAACACCACCTCAGTCACACAGGATAGCCTTCTGGTAACACAGAACGTTTTGTCACTGCTAGTAAATCATGACCCATACAGCCCTGCAAACAAACAAATATCTAATCTTTTCTTTATAAAATGAGTATTTAGTGTGTTTAAGAGAGGTCTTACCTGACTGCTCAGCCTGGCCAAAGTCCTCCACTGTTATTTGCACAATTTCATCCAGATCTTGTTCAGACATCATTCACACCTGAAATAACAATACAAGGCATACATTTAAAAAAACAGAAAAATAAAGTTTTTACTACAGCATATATCCCTCTAAAAGCTCACATTTGGTTAACAAACACTGCCATTTGTAGCATGCGTGGTGCCCTCTATGGGTGGAAGTGAAATAGCTTTTGGCTCTGCATTTTTTAGAGGCCCCTCAGTGTGTGATTGAAATGTGGGCCAGATTGAAGGATTTGTAGCATTTGCTTTTTTATTTTCCCTGATTAATCATTTTTATTGCTTTTCAGTTCACAAATACAGACTTAAAAAATACAGGCATTAAAAAAAACTCTTGGACAGAACGTACTAACACAAGCAATATAGCCTAGGCTGGCTCAGGGTGGAAGACAGGGTTAAACAACAAAAAATGGGACTGGTCTTCAAAATTGTAAATGCAGATTTGCCCGAAATGCCCCCTATACGTCCGCTTATCTGTCAAAATACCTCAAAAAAGTTAGTGACACCCACAATCACGAAACTAGAGGGAGCGTAAACAACAATCTGGTACCACCCACCCATAAAACAAACATGGGCAAATTCTCCTTCTACACCACGGCCACCGAGGTATGGAATAGCCTAACCCCATCCCTCAAAAAATGCAGTTCGTTGGGCTCATTCAAAACAGCCCTAAAAACTCATCTTTCTGGAGGCCATAAGAGGAGGTAGTACCAGTTTCCCTGTAGACAGATGACCCCCCTCCCCCTTTTTTTTGTATATACTTTTATTTTATTTTTCATGATGCTTTTTTTTGTACATAGTGGTATTTTTTTCTCTGTTTCTTATGTTGATTTGAACTGTTTGGTTGCTACTATATGAAATTAATTCAAGGACCCCAACGGAAACAAGTCCGCAAGGACTTTTTTGGTCGGACCTTTTAGACAATAGTATTATAAATGTAACTGTGCTGTTTTACATTATTTTGCCTAATAAAAAATTTCAATCAATCAAATCATACAAACAAGAAAAACTAAGACACATAAACACAGAAGGATTTGTGGCATTTACTACTTTGTCTTATCAGATTAAATTGTGGCAGATTAAATGGTGAATATAGTGACACTGGCCACCTTCATTCATGTCTATGCAAGGCAGGATCATTGAAAAAGAGGAAGGCGAGCACTCATCACATGAAAAGTTCACAGTTCACGTGTATCTGGTGCACGGTTCTGGCAGAAACAGTATCTTTGAAAAGATCACCAGCACTCGCTTGTGAGTGAGTGCTGGTGATCTTTTCAATTACACTACGCAAGGGAGGGCCTACATAAATAAGTGTCTTTTAGACTCCCCTTGTGAATTGAGCTCGAGTGACTGGGCTACAGGTTCAATCTGGGCTACAGTTGAACTTCCTATTTTTCCACAGTAACATAAAAATTCGAAACTATTAACACGTCAAAGACTTTAAGTTGACAACTCTTTAGTGATTCTGTGCACTTTACAGTGCTTACTTGTAGTATTTTGTTTTTATTGTGCATAATCTATGCACTAATACATTGCTTTGGCAATGTAAACTATGTTTTCTCATGCCAATAAAGCTCCTTTGATTTGAATTGAATCCCATAATCTATGGCTGTATGCTATAAGTTGAGTTCTGCTAATTCTGTAACTGCTTCTACATTACATTGGACTAAGGATCCAGTATAAACCAGACCAACATCATTAAACAAACAGTAAGTACTACTACCTCCATGTGAGTGAATGCAACACATTGCACTCACATCCTAAGGTTCAGGACAAGTTCACACAGTTCAGTCACTGGTTAGAAGGAAATGTATCATGAAAATGATTCATTGTGGCCCACAAGATTGTTCTACAATGTTCTACAAAAGACATATCTGGCTCACAGAAAAGTACATTTGTCAAACTTTTATTCTATCGCAACAGATGTTCAGTCGTCTTGTAGTTGGATTAAACTATTAGTCTTTGGGAGGGGAAAACCATGACCATGTGGTATTTATCAGGAAATTGAATGCAATTCAAAATAAATTGTTTTATTTGTCATGTCATTGCAATCACTGGGGAAAAATCCTTTCTAAAAAAATAAAGATTGACCTGTGCCCGCTCTATACCACTGCACATCAGTGGTCTCACTTTCACGGCAATGCAAATGTGGATGATTACCGTGGGGGACTTCTGCAATTTGGAAACAGTCTACATTATTTTTAGTAGATTTTTACAGTCAAGTCAAAAATATATTTAGATCTATATCTATTATCTACTGTATATATATTATATTTCAAATAGTTATACCCTGCTGGAAATTCACGTTTTTTTTGTTATGTACAAAGGAGATTTTCATATTCATTTCACATCTTTTTTTTATTTCAAGTTTTCTGGCAACACATCATAAGCAAGGAATGATGGAGTCACACAATAAAATGTCTAAACTCTATTTCACACCATAGACCAGAGTAACACCCGGGCGTTATGCACATATCTCTTGTTTTTGAGAATCTACACAATGGGGACGACCATAGCTGAGTGGGTAAAGACGCCTGGGTGGGTAAAGACGCCTGGGAAACAGAAGGTCCCTGACCCTGGTTCGCATCCCTGAGCAAGACACCGTCCTAAACAGAAGGTCCCTGACCCTGGTTCGCGTCCCTGAGCAAGAAGACACTGTCCTAAACAGAAGGTCCCTGACCCTGGTTCGCGTCCCTGAGCAACACACCTAACTCATAACTGCTCCAGAGTGCTGAACTAATAGCGCTCACTGCTCATATAGTTTTAGCATGGGTAAATGCAGAGGGAAAATGTCACGTATGTGCAATGAATGTCACTTATGTGCAAATATAAAGCGACAAGAATAACCCAAAAGAGTGGGGACCAAATTATAATATTATAATAAAACCCTCAGAGTTACTAATGGATAAATGAACAGAGGATTTTACTGTGTACATGCATATAAAATTAACTGTAGTGGAGGGTATCAACCACAAGGGGGCACCGCTAATTCAATGGCTGGTTATGGTTGTATAAAAATACATGCACAGCTAAATACTGTACAGTCTCTTGAGAAATATAATATAACCACGAAAACAACAGTAAACAAAGCCGGTAACTTACTTACTGTATTGGCATTTAAACAATACTGTAAATAAGTTAGGGCTAGGTACATTTCTTAATCCTCCTGTCAAAGAGAAGTTTCATAATCAGTTGGTTTGTGGGGCTATCAGCAGTGGTGGAAAAGTACTCAAATTGTTTACTTAGGTAAAAGTATCAATAGTGCAATGTAGAAATACTCTGTTACAAGTAAAAGTAAAAAAGTATTGGTATCAAAATGTACTTTAAGTACCAAAAGTACAAGGTACTCATTATGCAGAATGTCCCATTTCACAAGTTTTCAAATGTATAAAAATATTTTGGAAAATAGCAGATCTACAAGCTCACAATTCTTTGCATGGCGATGCATTGTGAGCTTGTAGATTGGCCAAAATGTATATAGGGCTGAAGTGGTTAATGTATGTTTTGTAATAATAATCAAAATCTACAAAGTAACTAGTAACTTAAGTTTTCAATAATAATTGCAGTGGAGTAAAAGTACAATATTTGCCTCCGAGATGTAGTGGAGTAGAAGTAAAAGTACTGAAATTTGTAAATACCCATGTAAAAAATCTCATAATTGTACTTAAGTACAGTACTTGAGTAAATGTACTTAGTTACTTTACACCAGTGGTTCTCAACCTTTTCAGGCCGTGCCCCCCCCCCCCCCCCCCCCCAATAATCATATTTTAACTGGGAACCCCCCACCCTGATAAGCACTTGGAATGTAGGAGTTGAGGCAATCAACTGTGTTTGACTCAGTTTGGCAAATGTTTTACCATTTTTTAATAGTAGTTTGTTGTTTACTTTGATGCAGTAATGGTCTCTTATCTTTTCTCTTTCTTCTTTTTTTGAGGTATTAAAAAGGTCTCAAAAGTCCTTAAATTGTCACTTCACTGTCAAAATCATGTGGGGGGTCCCGACCCACAGGTTGAGAACCACTGCTTTACCACTGGTTGTCACTGTCAGTGACTTTAGAGTTGCCAGGGCGGCCTAATCTGCGTCATCTGGCTAAATGACATCATTACATGAAGAGAAACTATTTCCAATGCTTACAATGTTAAAAACGAGGCCACATTCTGAGCCTAGCTAAATGTTGCTAGTGGGGATAGCAAGCCAACTAAGCTCATATCAGGGCATTATGGTTAACACCACCATACGAATGATGCATTTAGCATAAAGAATAAATAGTGGTTAATTTATGGAGCGTTATGCTTCTGTATCCAGAGACAAACACCCCCTCCCATTAAAACAACACATATCAAGCATCCTATCCCAGGCTAACGGTTAACGTCATGGAAGTCAAGCTGCTGTCTCGGCTGCTAATGTTCTGAGCTAAAACAAGGCAAAGTCATCATGGTGCCCGTTAGCCTGGTTGGTTAGCTTTGCTTAGGCCTCGTGGCGACGGAATGCACTTATGTAAAGAGACATAAGTTTTTTTTAAATAAACTGTGGTTTCGGTGCACCGTGTATCTCCACTCCTGGCACGAGACATGTTACCGTGTTAGATTGGCTTATATTACCGTGTGAAAGATGAATTCTCGTGTTGTTTGTAGGGATTTCGATAACGGCGTCGTTCCTCGCGAGAGAAGAGTCTCTTCGGGTTTCTCCTTCGCCCACAGAATGTCATGACATCGAGCAGCCAGAAGGGGCGCCAGACATAGTGTTGAAGAAAGGCATTATACTGTATCCAGATCTGATCCACATGCAAGGCTGGCTGTATGCAGTGGTGGAAGAAGTACTCAGCTATTCTACTTAAGTAAATTTATCAAGTGCTGAAGTGGTTGGTGTGTGTTGTAATAATAATCAAAATCTACAAAGTAGCTAGTAACTAAAGTGTTCATATAATTGTAGTGGAGTAAAAGTACAATATTTGCCTCTGAGATGTAGTGGAGTTGAAGAAAAGTATTGAAAATTGGAAATACTCAAGTAAATACCTCAAAACTGTACCTAACTGTACAGTACTTGAGTACATGTACTTTACACCACTGCTTGGCTGTGTGTAGAATTGACCAATAGCACCAATAGCAGTAAATCTATGCAAGAAACAAACTGTTTCTGCCTACAACTTCAGAAATGTCATTACTTTACTTAAAGCACCAATTGACACTTATGGTGACTTACAATCACTCAATAATGTTAGCACGTATGCAAACTATATGATCCTTGCCAATCTTTGCCATCCTTGTGTATTTATGAGTTTGAATAAGTATAATTGATTATAATGCATTATAAGTATGTTAATAATGCATTTTAGACATGAGAGGAAGAGCTACCTATATGTAGTGGAAAGTACCCTTAATTAAACATTACATTGCAATGCTTTATATCTGAAAATCTACCAATGGTAGCTTAAATACCCATGAGTATTAGACTAATTACTTCAAACATGACATAGTAATAAGCTCTTATGTAACAAGTATCTATGGGTGGCGGACGGTAGACATACCCCATGCTGAGGATATAATAAAAGAAAAAATATGATTTCCAGGGAAGGCACTGGACAGCAATTACTTTAAGAGGTGATAAACACTAGGATACCATTCAGCAAGGGCTTTCATATCAAATATAATATAGGGATGTATAGGAATACGACTAGAATTTGCCCAACCAGATTGTACTGAAATGTTAAATTTGGGGTCTTGGCCCAAGTGGTTAAACTGATTGTGATGCTATAGATTAACACATTTGGCTGGGAACCCCACTATGAGAACCACTGTGTTACAGTGTTACACTGTCGACAGTAGCAATGAAGAAAAACATTCCCCTGCAAGACCAGAAGTGGATGGATATCATCCACACTGTTGCTGCTACATCACCTGCTGTGCGTCAGACAGTTCACACAGAGACAGAGCTCTACTTCCGGGGCCTCCAGCTGCTGTCTGTCCTCATTCTCCTTGAACCCTTATCTATGAGCCTCAGCCACATCCACCACAGACCCTCACTTCTCCCTCAAGCCCTCTTAACGGTCTTCTTCCCTTGTTCCTAGTCTGCTCTGCACCCCTCCCCGTTATTGTGTCATTTGCTGTCACCCAGATCTCAGCTGCTCTACCAGTACTACCTGTCCCATAGCAACCAGATTGAACAAGTGGAAAGTGGAGGTAAACGTGTACAGTGGTAATGTGGGCAGTACAGAACAACTGAGGCAACAGGGCACAGTCAATATAAGTGCACAATGTAGCCTACTGCCCAAATAGAAATCATGTCAAGGGAAGAGTAGTCAGCAAAGATGAAGAAAAAAAGCCAGCCTCTGACATCGGTCATCTTGTCTATGAATTATTTTGGGGGGTCCCCAGATGATTAGCTTAATGTGCAACATTTTCTCACTCAGCAGTAAACAAACGAACATACAGTATACGTGTATACAGGCTATCTGCACAAGATCTTTTTAATACCAAATTGTCAAACATTACGTAAGAAAGAGGCAAACATTGTGAAAATAGCCGATCTACAAGCTGAGCTTGTAGTTCGGCTAGTTTCACAATATTTATCTGTGGAACAGAGTCAAACCACAATTCCAAGTGCTTATCAGGGTTGGGGGTCCCCAGTTCAAATATTCAAATATGATGTATGACTCCAAATTTGGGCAAGGTTTCAACCAGATCAGAGCCCCATTGACTTCCATTATAACATTCAAGTTCAATATTTTAAAAAGTATATAACACATAGCTCTGCCAATAGGCTAAAACATGCACATAGTTAAAACTAGTTCAAATTAAACTTGCAAGCATAGAGGGCTGGGGAGTAGGATACAAAAAACAAATACACATGACATTACTTTCTTATTAATCAACAGATTTTATTTACAGAAAACAAAAGTATGCAGGTGGATTGTTTCCATAGCATTCTGAGAGCAGGAAAACATTTCCTCCCCAGATTAATAGAAAGAATGAATTTACAAACAGTGAATTGAATACAGACTTTCCAACCAAAGACCAGTTGTGACAGTTGAGACAAAGCCTTCATTGAGTTCTTGGAGTTTGACCCCCCCTCCAATACAACACGTTTCCCTTAACCCCAGCCCCACCCAACCCTCCACTTACTCTGTCAAATGACTGACAACTCAAATGCAACCCTTATTTCCTGAAATAAATGCCATGGGGAGGAAGTAAACCGTTGAGTGTTGTAGCATTACAATTTGATGACAAACAGGAAGAAGCAGAGTAATTAGTAGGGCAAATAGCAGGAAAGATCCAAATACAATCAAAGACCAGATATAATAACAAAACATATATGCCCTAAAGCAGAAGAGAGTTCCTGTTCATTCCACCACCCCCTAACCCCCACGCCAGTCACACGCCTACATTAGGGTCTACACTGACAACAGTTTTAAAAGTTAATGTGATAGTGGCAGGCTCAGTTTCATATTTTGTGTTTCATGTTCAAGTCAGATGTGATTCTTATTTTTTAAATTAAAAGCAGGGCAATGATTGTTGATGTGCTCGTCTGGGCATTCTACACAGAATGATTCCTTAGTCTGTGTCCAGGGATACAGTATGTCTACACCGGACTATTA
The DNA here is from genome assembly GCF_963280865.1 of Gymnoscopelus braueri. Lineage (NCBI taxonomy): Eukaryota > Metazoa > Chordata > Actinopteri > Myctophiformes > Myctophidae > Gymnoscopelus > Gymnoscopelus braueri. The sequence continues at coordinate 18,760,427 of NC_137610.1, read as the reverse complement.
GTTAGCTGCTTTTAATAAACAAACAGCAACACAAGAAAACAAAGTTAAAAGAAAAGTAAAAAGTATACCATACTGACAAGAATGAGCCACTCTTCCCTGTCCATCCCACTTGTAACCCCCCCACCCCACCCAACCTCACAAAAGAAGATGTGGGAAATACACGACACCCAGTTTTTTTTTAAGTTTCTTTTTAAATGCGCTCACTGAACCAGGTTGGCAATAGCCTCCCAAAATCAATGGACAAAGAAAGCCAGGTGAGTAGATCTAAAACCTCTGCCCATGCATTTAAACAGTAGTGAATTAGGACAAAGACAAGTCTTTTTTTTCTTGTGTGCATTTAAATCACCAATTGTCAGCAGTTGTCTTTTTTTCCTTTACAATATATTCCTTAATGTTTGTTTTATAATATATATATTTTAAGACGGTGTCCTTTAAATGCAAATGAAGTAGGAAGAGGTCTTGGCAGAACATGAGAAGCTGTTTTCACACTTGACTTCGACTCGTTTCCCCCACTTGTTGCGCCAATCTACACTTCGATGTTGTTTCCAGCATAAAGCCTGGTCCATGTCCTCGCTGTAAAACACAAAATGGTTAACACGATGTAGAAACATGTTTCACTTCATTTGTAAACGGCTAGAAAAACAGTCGGAAAATTGTAGAATTAACTTAAAAGGCCGATTTATGCTTGAAGTAACAAGTGTCGAACGATGCGTCGCATGACTAGAGTGACAACTACAAAAGGTGTGTCGCAGAGGACATCTGGAAACATTTTACGTCTCAGACACTTCATAAAATGTCAAACTTTGATTGGTTGGAAGACGAGGTAAGCTCCACTACCACGGACATTTGTGAGACCTTCACTTCATTGTTTACATTTTCTGGCGAGGCAGTTGCAGACAGTATGAATGCTCAAAGCAAAAAAATGTGTGAGACATGCAGTGTAACGCGTCGTTCGACACTTGTTGCTGACACTTGTTGCTGACAACATGTCGCGACAACAACAAGCTCTCTCCCTCTCCCTCGTTGACCGAGTTCTGATCTGACATCACACACAACAGAAACCATTTCTTAACAACGCTGATTTGCACTGCCACTGACATAGACCATCTCCATGCTAGAAATATATGGGCTTGGGCTACGTGTCAGGCATGTCCAAAAAAGGGCAATAAATAGTGAGCATAGAGTACAAACTGACAAGCAAAGCTACGAAGTAAGAATTATTAACGTCTGACTGTAGGGTGACACATGTAAAAAAAAATATCTGGCCAGATCACAGCTCTCACCTGTCTCTATGGCTTGAGCTTCATTGGACTTCCACTGCTCTGCAACATCATTTGCTAGGGGATCGTCAGGGTTGGGTGCGCTTAGTAACGCCTGGATTGATAGCAGCACTGTACGAATCTGCAAGGCTGGAGACCACTTATCTGAAAAAAGATAAAAATAAACAGTTTGGATACAGTTTGGATACAGAAGATGAACAAAAAAACAGAGGTAGTTAGAAAAAGAGAAAGAGAAGAATGATAATAAGAAAATACAAGAATGATGGATCTTATTTTCAGACGTCAGGGGCAATGAAGAGACAGTGGTGGTATAACACCAGTGGGACGTTGCTCTAGTGAGAGGTCAAAAGTGTAATCTGAGAGGCCCGTGAGCTTTCAAGCGAGATTAAATAGGTAAATCCCTCATTTCATTCACAGTATAAACATTAAGAGAAAACAATACACATGCTCCCTGCTACAGTTAACATGCCTGACCTGTCAGACTAAAGACCAAGAGCAGGTGTAATGTGGCAATAAAGCCTGCCTGGGCTGGGAAAAAAACAGTCTCTCGACTCTTACCAGTTAACAGCTAGCCATAAAGCTTTTAAAGCAGCGGTTCTCAACCTTATTGGCCCCAGGGATTGGTATGCCATTTTAATTATTGTCATGGACCGGGTGGTGCAAGAAGTTAACAAAAGGTTCTCAAATACAGCTCTTAACAATAATGTAACTTTATAGCTGTTGTGAGGCAAGCTGTGAGGATACAGAGTTCTTGCCATGCTGTTCCTTCAAAATAAATTTCAGATTCAGGTTCGGTTTCAACCGATTTCTTGAACAATCTTTTACATTGTAAACTACGCAGCGGAATACTGGATCTCAACTTCCTTATGAAAATGATCAGGTCCGCAAGGAAATTTCATTTCAATTACATCTATGATCGACAATAAATTTGAAGTAGTCCATGATGAGCTGTAGGAGCTTAACTGACAATTAAGTCATGCTACTTGATAATGGAAGATTCAGAGCATGCAGCAGTGAATGCCATGGAGGGAAGTATTTGGATAAATACAAGGCACACACAAAAACACACTGTCTGTGAACAAACATCGACACTTGAGTCTGCTGCAGTGATGATGCCAAAGCTCCTGTCAGCAGTGCCAAGGTGACTGTTGATGGTAACAGCGCGGTGCTGACGGTGTCCACAATCATCAAGTCGTTTCATAGTTATTGCGTTCAGAGAAGCTTACACAGGGATTCCGCCAGATCAGTTCAGTCTAGGGCGGCACACCACCAAGACTGGTCAGCACAGAGACAAAATGTCAGACTAAACGTTTAAAAAAAAGAGTGTCATTGACCGTTACTAATATGCTGTCTTTTGAAGAATGTTTAGTTTTCACTGTTGCTAATCGCTTAAATATAAAATAAGTGTGAACCCATAGTCATATTGTATATTGTATCGATATTGAGATATTTGACATAAATATTGAGGTATGAAATTATGTCCATATTGTGCAGCATCAGCGTGCGCAGGCATGTGCACCCCCCTCCAGTTAAGTAGCACCTAGACCAGTGGTAACCAACCTTTTCACGCCCATGATGAGCACTTTTTATTCCAATGTGTAAGCCGAGATCTACCACTACAATATGTTCCACAAAACCACCATGAGTAAGACATCATATTGATTTTTGCAAGGGCTCAATCTATTTGCATACATCCACACAAAGGCTAGTAGTCTAAATACGAGTAGTCTAAGTCTGTCGCCACCTCTCCCAATACAGAAAACTGTGATCGACTGTGATGGCTTTGAACATCGACATGTTGGTTGGTTACCACTAACCTAGACTATGTTTTTTTCATACAGGGAAACCAACCCTGTTACAGGAAGCAACAGAGTGCACATCCTGATCACAATCTTGACGTCCGCAATAAGCGTATAAACCAGGATTTCAAAACTGCGACCCGATATAGCCTATATTTTCTGCCGGGTTGCAGAATGGCAGTTGAGAGCTCAGCTAGTGCTTTCAAGTCGGATTTGTAGACCTATAATCATAGGAAAATAGTAAAGGGATCCTTTGTGCAACAATAAAATCAATACATAGTACTACCCACACTTAAGCCACAGAAAAGCGTACAGTTTTCTTTATATTAAAGGAAAACATAGGCAGTACTTGCTTACCTTTCAAAATGTCTAGACATATTCTTCCCAGCTTGTCTACGTTGGGATGATATATTTTGGTCATGAAGCGTACTTTAGGAGCAGCCATGGGGTATTCTTCTGGGAGAAAGAGTTCAAGTTTAAATGTGCCCCCCTCGAAAGGTGAGTCCTGAGGTCCAGCAATGACCACATGGAAGTAGCGGGCGTTCCCTTCATCAGGCTCTGCTTTGATACCTGGGACAGGCTCTGCAAGCAAACGCTGAGTCTCCTGGTAAACATGAAACAAGCAGAAACAGAAAAAGGGCTTAAGATCCTGATATTGTTCATACAGGAAGGAACTGCACTTAAAGCATTAAGACCTGAGGCCAATTCTCCAAATGCCTTCTAAAACAGTAGTTCTCAACAAAAAAAAATGCCAAGGACCCCCAAAATGATATGTATTTGGCCGTAGACCCCCCAATCTGAAGATGTTTTGTGCCAGGGACCCCCAGAAGAGCAGATCAAAATTATTGCATTTTTTAAAAACAGTTAAGACTTTTCAAAAATGTTCAAAAATAGCAGATGTACAAGCTCGCAGTGTGGCACGAAGTGACGCGAAATAGCCAACACTAAAATGACAGATGCTTCCCGGGTTTTAATGGATTAAAGTGTAGTGAACATTCTGAGTGCTTTGCTTGAGTCTAGTCTGTGACCATTTAGCACTTTGATTTGAGATATTCCCATTTTTTACTTTGGTTGTTTTGTTTTATACATCACATTGTTTTCTGGTTTTATTCTGTAAAACATTTTGTAAACATCGTTTAAGAAAGGTGCTATATAAATAAAGTTTAAATATTATTTATTATAAATGGCAAACCAAAATGTGGTATAAGGCAAAGCAAGAGCAACAATACAGCCAGGCTATTTAATTACCCAGTAGCACGTTCTCTCACCACATGGAAACACACACTGCTGAATGCCTAGCAATCACCTGACTAAAATATATAGATGCCATGCTTTGGCAGTATCAAGGTATTATGGTATACCAGCGTATTTAGAAATCCGAAGGTATGACTTTCAATAATGTTAAAAATACAAACACTCCTAGATATTGAATCATGAAAAAATTATCTAGTTGAGAATACTTCTGACAAGTTAGTAAAGCAATATCGTCAGTTATAAAGTTCCTGTTTTTGAAACCTGGCTAAGGACTGCAGAGGTAAATTGGCATTCTTGCTACAGTAACTCTGGCATCAAATAAACAAATCTCTGTTAAGCCCACTGATGTACAGGCATCCACATAGCAACAAGTGTCATCAGGTCCTCCAGTAAGGTATGCTTAATCTATGGGAGGGCAATTATTTCCCACCTACTAATTATTTTATGGGCCTAAGAAGTATTTTAAGTAACCCAGCAAGACAGTCTGAGTCTCAGTAGGATAACTGCATATTAGAGATACAGCCTTATAGGCTAGACGCTAGAGTAGACAATGCCATACATTGCTACGGTGACTTAAATCACCAGCAGCTGAGCTTTTACATTTGTTTGTCTTTTAATACCATACACTGGTGAAATGTCAGGAACGTATGAAAAATCTATTTGATGTCAGTGACACCAGTAGAAAATGCTATTTTCTTATTCATGATGTGGCACTGCACTTCTCTGCTCATTCCCTGTTTTCTGAAATACATGCTGCCATCTCAAACAGCTTTACTCCCCAGAAAAACTGTTGCATGTTCCTGAATTAGGATACAATAATCGAAGGGTGAAACAGATCAATTAACAAATCATAGAATAGATGTTAAATGTTCAAATATTTGCTACTTGGAACCAAAATATGAGTGTTTCAATCATAAAAGGTTCAGATAACTTGTGATGAGAACTGCCATTTACCACCAAATAGTCAGTTTGCCGTCTAAGTAAATGGCATACTGTAGTTAAATCCAATAACGGGGGGGGGGGGGGGGGGGGGATTAATTTAATATGAAAATAATTTGTCAGTAGCAAAAAAACATTTTGATATACAATTTGATGTGTCTTGATGGGGTTTTGATATATTGATCAGATCCACATGTTCCAGAATTTCCCTGTTAAAAATCAAATTCTGTCTTTGAAGGGACGAATGTTTTGGGCAGTGAAAGGTTTTGAGTCATTATTAAGCTAAAAATAGAATGGTTGCCAAGAGCTGTATTGTAGTCTGCTTGTTTTTTTTTATTGTTGTTGCTAGTGTCCTGGGCTGGGCTATAATTGTGAGGCATAGCAGAATTCATATCTGAAAACTTGCTTGCTCTTGCTGCAGTATACAGTACTGGCTTCTAGAGGTGACACTGAGCCAGCCACCACACCACAGGAGACTCAATTACTTGCATTCCCATCAACTACTGCAGCAGGACTACCGCCAGCTCATGGTGATAGCCAGGTGACCTGCAGAAACACACACCTTCAGTGTGACAGAGGAGTAGACTACCTGATATGGCCTGTGGTATGCATGAGGCAGACTGGCTGAGAGTGAGACACCTGAAAGGCACGTTCATCAAGTTAACTACAGTCAGGCATGCATGCCACGTATGTCTTCATACAGAGGAACTCTCTTTTCTGAACAGTCAGTGGTGGCCTGTCCTTCCCTGTAACTTTGAGACTTGAGACACAGTAGGTCATTACTTGTTGCATTAAACTATTTAACATAATTTCTTATGTGAACATTATATACAGCTGGACCTTTATTGATCCAGGGGAATTCAGTTGTTATGGCATACAGCAGCTATGAAACATAGGACTGATACAGAAAAAGAGCTAGTAGTAACAAAATACTAATATCCAGTAGCAATAGGCATTTGTAGCCTTTATTGTACCCACTACGATGAGACACAGCCATTCACTGATAAGACACCCATGTCAACTCTGTATATAAGAAAGGCTTCGATAAAAGAGTTGGCCCAGGGCCACCTCTCCTGCTTTTTTTAAATTTCCGTGAATGCAACTAGGGGCGAGATTCCTGAAATGTTTCAGATAACCCACAGACAAAACCATGCAGTGAAAACACAGACAAGAGAGGGGCTCCCAGTCCCAGTCACACGCTCAAAAAGGGCTCAGGGGCTAGGGCCACCGAGAGCTGTTCCCAGGCCTCCCACCTTTTCTCACCAACTCACATTTATTGTTCGGCGTGTATGGTCTACTTTGACATCCTTCACTTTCAACACCTGAACAACCCTCATCTTGCAACTATTCATCTAGATACAATACATTGATGTATCATTTAGCAGATGCCCAATTCCTTTCAAAATTGATAAATGATGTGGCCTTCTCTATGACTATATTTAATTTAATGTGCACAAGAATGCTAAGCACATCTAAGTCCTTATAGTGGTGCTGGCCCACGGCAGAATGATCTAAATAGTAGTCTTCAAGAGACAAGAAGGTGGCCGCACACACTGGCAGCCAAAGTGTCAATACTTTATTTTTGGACGCAGAGTAATAAGGAACCAACGTTTTGGCAGGTAACTGCCTTCTTCAGGGTATGATATTTATAATATGATACATTTAATTTAAAACACGTCCATAGGTATTAATAGTCCATACATGTATGTATGTGTATGTATTCCATATAGTCAGCCATAGAACACTGTTTTCATGGAGGGATCCATCTCGGCACGAGTCCGCAGCATCCATTTATAGCACTCCACTGTGTACACACCCAAAAATTAATTGCTGCGACTTGGGGATCAGCTCTCGTCATCTAGTATCTTATCTATATCTTTAGTAAAATATCTCCACCTTTCCACAAGATTCACATGGACAACAGTCTGTGTAGGCAACAGAACAACATGCACAGCAGCACTGAACTGTGTGTAAACTTCCTTCAATGAGCACATAGGGGCACACAAATTGGCAGGTGTTGCGCTTGGTGCGGGATCAATTGTAATCACATCTGTCAATTTGTGTGCTCCATACGTATACACGTTCATTAAAGGAAGTTTACATGTGTTCAGTAGTGCTACTGTGCGAATGCCATCCTGTCGAATACATAAAATGTTGTAAGGAAAAGTGGAGATATTAGGAGATATTTGTTGAAACGCACGTTTTCTGCCAGAGCTTACAAATGGATATGATAATAGATGACAAGTGCGGACCCTAGGTTGCAGCAATTAATCATTAGGAGAGTGCATCACTACAAATTCTCGTTAGAATGCTGCTGAGACAGATCCCTCCATGAAAATGCATCCAGCGCTTTATCGCTGTGTATGTGAATTACAAGCAATACGGAATATCTGACATTTTAGGGCTAGTTATCATGGGAAAACTAAGTTATAAGGCTTTTACCACTTGAAAAAGGGATAAAATAACTAAAACTCATAACTTCTTAACACTGTAAAAACAGTCCAGTTAGTACTTTCCTAAAGTGATTTATTTAATAAATGCCCTGCACTTATTCAAGTTGTTCTTTCAGCCTTGCAATATCTTCAGGACTGGAAGATGTCTGACAGTTGCTGATCACTGTGAAATAATCAGATGCATACTAGTATCCTAAATGTAATGTTCAAACATACCGCTTTTTCTCACATTGTTCTGTCATGCAAGTCGCACCTTATCAGATGTATATCCTTCTTGATTTCTAGATTAGACAAGCTAATTTCTAAGGTTTCAAGGCAATAATGCCGTTATGTTATTTGTTTGCCTTTTAATACCATACACTGGTGAAATGGCAAAATCTATTTGATGCCAGTGACACCAGTAGAAAATGCTATTTTCTTATTCATGATGTGGCACTGCACTTCTCTGCTCATTCCGTTTTCTGAAATACATGCTGCCATCTCAAACAGCTGTACTCCCAAGAAACACTGTTGTGCCTGAATTAGGATACAATAATCTAAGGGTGAAACAAATCAATTAACAAATTACATTTTAATAAGCAATTTAGATTTGTAGAATATATGTTAAATGTTTAAATATTTGCTACTTGAAATCTAAATATGTTATTGATTATGAGTATATTAAAGGGTAGTGTGGTTGTATTGACATTGGAATGATATTTCTGAGGAAAGGAAAGGTGACTCAATGCTTGGGAGGCATATAAATTCACACCAATGAATGAATTCAACAACTTCACCCCTCAGCTGTGCTACTGTTAGCCTACTAAGCTAACATACCTACTACCTAGGCTAACTACTACCAGCCATAGCCAGCTAACTGGCTAACTGTGTTGCCATGTCGACTTATTATAAGCGACTTTGGGCTTCTTTTTCTGTAAAGTTGTTTGGTTGCGTTTTTTTGGCCTCGTTGCTATCATGTACTTGCTTCCAAATGTTTAATTATTATTTAAACCAGTGGCTCTTTATTATTAACATGAAAATGTTTTGTGCCAGTATAGGCAGCATTTATGTTGTTAGAATGTTTCCAAAATTATTCGAGAGTTTTTGAAAATAGCCTATCTACAAGCTCACAACTCGTTGCATCGTGACGCGTTGTGAACTTGTAGATCGGCTATTATCAAATAGCCGATGCATATGGGTTTAAAAAGTGCTCATTATGTGGCCCAATCGCTTTTTGGGGGCTTGTTTTCCTAGACCTGGTTGCTTATTTCTCACAAAATATGGCAACACTGCTGGCTAACGTTGCTCGCAAACGGCTGGCCCACAAAGCCAAGGCCTTGCGGCAAAGTCTGCACTGACACCACATTATCGTTAAGTACCTGACGTTTATCACTTATGCGTTATTAGATGGAAGCCAAATTAAAAAACATGGCTAAATGTGTCAGTTGAAGTCTGACCGATGCAATATATAGTTACAGTAGGAAAACACATGAAAGTTAAGTGAGATACAAAGGGAGCTAGCGTTAGCTGGTGGCTAATGCTAACCTGCTAGCTGCTGTGTGTTCCTGGTTTTTCATCACTCACTACAACCACAGAACTATAGCTGTCAAGCTAGCATGCCTAGCATAGCCAGCTAGCCTGTCAACTAGCCCCCCAATTTGTCCCAAATCTGATCATTTAGCAGCAAGATGCTAGTAATCTTGTGTTTTAGTTCATAGTTTGTAAAAGATCATCCCGGCCCAACGAAGCCAAAATTTTCCGCCATCTTTCTGATGGTGTATTTTTAACCCAGCAGCCTTTTTGGGTTTAGCTTAACAGGACGAAACGGAAGTAACTTTAGCTTTTAGCTACCACTGGCTACTGGAAACCCTCAATAAGACTGCATGCTTTCCACCTCGCCATGTGGACTGTTGTATGTGGTTGATCACAGAACATCTGCTGTTAAAATGACAAGTGTGACACTGTTGTTAAATGTACCTTAATGATCCTGCGGGGCAGTCCTGCCATCTTGTCTTTAATGCGGGGCTTTAGCAGTAACAACTCTCTCAATGCTTCTCCTCTCTCGTTGGCATTGACAGCAGCACACGCGTTTTCCGGTCTGTATGCGTCATGAAACCATGGTCTGGATTGTACATTTGCAAATATAACAATGTCGAAGAGGCTTTAAAAACAACAATATTTGGACGTTGGTTAGGAAATTTGGTACAATGAATAATGCAATTTTGGAATTAATTAAGAGAAGGTTGATAATATAATTTTTTTCTACGCTTATTTTATGAAATATTCAATCTAATAGAAGAGTACATTTTTTAGATTATGAAATTATTATGGTCATACTTAGAAACCTTAAAACATTGTACAAACACTAAAGGTCCTTGCACACTGGTGCGTCTTTTCGTTGCGTTTTTTTTACAACAATGAAAAAAATTGAAAAAACAATGAAAAAAAAAAAAACGCAACGAAAAGACGCACCAGTGTGCAAGGACCTTAATGCTATGAAAACCAGAAGAATCTGTGATGAATGCCTAAAGTCTATAACATCTTTTTTTAAATTGTATTGTAACTGCATTAGTTATTTGTATTTGGAATGTTGATATTTTGTCAATAAAAAATATAAAAATTAGCAAATGTAAAAACTAGCAGATCAACAACGTGACTGTAAAAGTATATGACTATGTTAGCTACTATACTATTAAGAAATAAATGTAATTTCCATGGTGGTCTGGCTCTGTGATATTAAATACACGTCATATGAATGTGAAATGTATTTAATATCACTAAATACTACAGTAATATAGTGCCTATACTCTCTTAACTCTTTAAACTCTTTATTCCTGACAAAATAAGCGATATCATTAATCTGTGTGTGTGTGTGTGTGTGTGTGTGTGTGTGTGTGTGTGTGTGTGTGTGTGTGTGTGTGTGTGTGTGTGTGTGTGTGTGTGTGTGTGTGTGTGTGTGTGTGTGTGTGTGTGAATTTACTTTCTACACATCATTGCAGCATTTGATTGGCAGGACAGTAAGGTCTTGCAGTGAAAATGGACATGTTATCATGATAAGGTTGGTTCACTTTTTAACAACTGATCCAGACCAGAGAGAACAGGTTATATACTGACTACTACAGAAAAAACAACACAAATTTGAGTTAACATCTCCACAAGCCATCATGGTTGAATGGTCCATGCAGCTATAGAGCAGGGGTCTTCAACGTTTTTCAGGCCAAGGACCCCTTAGCTGAGAGAGACATGAAGCAGGAACCCCCATTACATATTGGATTCATGTTAAATGTGTATTGTCAGACATAACCACTTAAACTGTCAATACTTGGTAAACTTGACCTTTCACTCTGTACTTGGTCTGCTCTTTTTTCCCCTCTACACCAAACCTCTTTGAGCTTGTAGATCTGCTATTTTTGGTCAAAGTTCTTCTCCTCAGAATAGGGATGCTAGGGTTCAAGTGGTTAATGTGAAAAAAAGAAAATAAATCCTATCACACAGATTTGGTGGACCCCCTGTAGTGTCTCTGGGGACCCCCTAGGGGTCCCGGACCACCTGTTGAAGACCCCTGCTATAGAGGAAGAAAGATTATTAGAGCCCCTCCTACTGATGTAGGCTATTCCTATGGACAAAACCCATTTCCAACTGGGGTCCAGGGTAGACGGTAGAGGGCTGGCCTGGCCATCAACAGAACAGTTACAGGAGCTTTATGAAAGAATGGACAAGAGAGGTGTCCATCTGACTACAGTCATGCAATCTCTGCATCGCCACAGCCGAACAGGTAAGTTGAAATCTGGGTCATAATTGTGAATGTGAATGCTGTGGGCAATATTTGAAACAGAACTGCCTGTATAATATGTAATTTACTTTGTACATAAATCTGGGTATTTCGCAAGGTCACAAAATAGCAGATGAGAGATTGCTATGAAACCTGTGTGGTATTAACCTGTCACTATCTGATATATCTAATTAGTAATTAGATATATTTAAGTTGACTTAATACACAGTATAAAGTTAAACTAAAATATAATTGGTAATTACATTTGTGTTTGATTTTATACTGTGTTAGTCACACGGTAAAAAAATCTGGATCAATGAAGAGATATTTTCACAACTTACCAAATACAAAAAAAACATATTATTATATAAGTATTGTTTTAAAAAGATATGTTATAAATGCCGTGTATTTTGTCTCTTCTTTTGCCACCTCATTCTTCCACTTACTTGTCACAGACAAATGGGAAAACTCTGTTGTTAAGCAGTGAGCACTAAATATCTGTTATTAGATGTTTGTGAAACATGTATATCAAAGACAACAAATGGTAGACTTGCACAAACTACTAGGTGTAAATTCCAACTAAGCCTATAATTATTGGTCATGTATAGCTGTGAGGTTTCCACTTGTTTACTAATGATCAAGGACGCTATACAAAGCAACCATTTGTTCTAATCTAATGTAAACACTTTGTCTAAAGATTAGGTAAACACTTATGAGCAATAAATAAAAGCGTTAAATAAAAAATATATGGGTGCTCCTATATTATCCTGAACAGAATGGTAAAGGTAAGTAAAAAACAAACAAAAAAACATTAGAAACATTAAATGAATTATACCACCAGCAATTGATAAAATCTTCTTCCTAATAAAGCTAGAACTGAGTATTGATTCAAATGATTTACACTCTACGAGTTAAATCAACAGTCAGGATTTTACTGTGTATTGTCATAATAATGATAACTGTAAGTGACCACAAAGTCCATCCATCCTCCCCAAATGACCACTAACATTGTGGGATATGTAATAACAAGGCTTTTATAAATGCACTTTCTATTAGGTGTGTTTTAGCATTCTGTACTTGCATAAATAGCTCCCAATCACTTACCCAAGTTACCCCACCTCACCAACCCTCCAAAATTTTCCATTGTGAACACACACAGGAACAGATGAACCAGTGCCTAATCGAGCCCTTTCTCTCAGTGCACAGAGTGAACAGACAATACCAGCTGAATTAGAGGGGCTCTTGCTTCCACTGAGTGTTTGATTTGAGTGGCAGGATCCGTCCTGACAGGGCTCAGACAGCCAGACTTCCTCACCCACTCATATATCAGCTGACCCAGTGGCATTATAATATATTGTATTTCATATTCATCCATCTTTGATAGTTTCAAATGCATTGCTTTGCAAAGAATGTAAAGAAACGACACAAATGTCCAGTTCTAGTAACATTCTTGCTTTCATTCAGTTATGTCACATGAGAGTGATTTGTTTTCTCTTTTATATCTTCCAGGTGACGTTGCCCAGGGGAGCAATCACTGGTATATAGCTTGCTTATTTGGTATGATCACCTGCTTGGGATCAGTTATGTCCCTCAGTGTTCCTCCAGTAACAACGGGACTCCGCTCTGCATTCTCGGCCACGCGGACCAACAGTGTACAGGGAGGCAGCCAGAAGGCGGTCACCTTCAATAGGCTCCTGGTCAATGCAGGCGGGGATTTCAACCCAGATACAGGCCACTTCCGGTGCCGAATCCCCGGGGCCTACTACTTCTCCTACTCCATGGGGAAATTTCCAAAGAAAATGCTGTCTGTCATACTCGTAAAGAATGGCGAGGAGGTGCAGGCTATAGCATTTGACGATTACCGCAAGAAAGGGAGGAAAGTTCAAAGCCAAAGCTTAATGATCAGTCTCAAAGCTATGGACACAGTGTGGCTGCTTTTACAGCCGAGTCCTGAGTATGCTCTGTACAGCAACGCCGGCCCTTATATCACCTTCTCTGGTTACCTCGTCTATCCTGACATTTCCGCAACCAGCTATGTTAACAACCACTTGTCTCCACCTGGGCAGTCCTATCCCGACTGTCCCCCTCTGGGGGATCGCTGGAACAGCTGGACCAAGGGCCAAACACTTGAGCAACCAAGGTCTGCCTTCTCAGTGGCGCGAACATCCACAGTCATGGGACAGAGCGGCGGGCAGCAGGACAAGCAGCCACTAACCTTTGACGTGGAGTATGTTAACATTGGGGGCCACTTCAACAAAACCTCTGGTCTGTTTACCTGCCATTTTCCCGGGGCCTACTACTTTGCCTTCACCGTCGGGAAGCACCCTCGCAGGGCTGTTTCTGTGAAGCTGATGACGGGGCGTGGCGTGGTGCAGGCCATGGTGTTTGATGAGGATACGTCAAAGCGCAGGGAGATGCAGAGCCAGAGCTTGCTCCTGTCTCTAAAGCAGGGTGAGAATGTGTGGTTGTATAGTCAGCAGGATGAACGCTACGCTGTGTACAGCAACCAGGGAAGATACACCACCTTTTCTGGCTTCCTGGTGTATCCTGAAGCTGAGCCGCCCACGATTACCACCTCCCAGGACAGAACTCACATCTAAACACTGACCCCTCCATGGTGTTTAACAAAAGAAGAAAATAAATCTAAACCTTTATTATAATTGTCCCACATTTTCCTCGTTAGGTTGTGTATCTATATACAGATTCATTCTGTTGATAAAAAAAGAGGAATAAACGTCCTTTAATTTGTGCATTTTGAGGACAATAATACTGCAATTGTATTCACTCATTTACATATTTGATACTCCAACAGGAGCTGGATGTATAATGTTGTCAAATTATTCCACTAGATGGAGCTATGCGCCTATTTATTCCTAGTTTTCATAGAAAGCATAGTTGTCTTTATGCACACAATTAGTCTTTTCTTGATAGTGCAGTTATTTGTGACATTATAAATATAGTGGAAAACTATTGTTTATATCATAAATTTGAAGATTAATTAGTGTAATTTGGTTTAGCTTAATCTTAAAAAATCCTTGACACAGAACCTTGGTGGAAGACCTGACATCCTGTATTTTTTGGTCATCACATGGAAACAATTTGTACATAATGTATAGTTTACTGATACTGTTAGTTGTGAGAACATGATTTATACATACATGATCACTTTTATTATGTTATGTTATATGAATGAATATTTTGTATATTGTAGTTTTAATGTTGAGTGGGGTGATGCAAATTAAGTCTCTTTATTCTGCATTATGTGATGCTCATTACATACCTCCTGCTCTACAGGTTTGCCATTACAATAACACAATCAGAAATTGTCATGTACCAACCTGATACAATTGATGCAGTATGTGTATTATGCTACTTCTATTGTTAGAAAATAGAAAACCAGGATGCTTGAAAATACAGCAAAATGTCTGCATTTAAAATAGAATAAGGTATTACTTTTTTTTCTTTGTCTTTTTTGAGTATTCTAGAAGAACAACATGAAATGTGGGAAAATACCCGGAGGAGTAATTCTGTATTTCAATATAAAGACACTAATGTTAATTTCAACATTAAGTTGATGCATATACCGGTAGTTTACCACAGTTTTAATGTGATAATTATGTTCCATCAAAATGGATGAGGAACAAGAAGTATTTTGAAACTGTTTTTGTATTTAATGTCCAGGTGTAATTTAGGCATAGTGATTTGAACAATGATCTTTCAAAAACAAAATAAACCAGAAAATATTACGTTTGCATTTTCAATAAGTAAACACATTTCGTTGGAAGCTGAGTTTGTGGAACAAACCATACTTACTTTGGTGTGCAATGAAAATATTTCTTTGTGATTTGTACCTCTATCGAGTTTCCTCGTGTGGGGCACTGGCCTGTTTCAGATGTCCACATAATGAGGACAGTTTCCCACAGACTCACATTAGATTGTAATGCGAGTCAAGAAAAAAACAAATACCATCAGTAGAATAAACAGAAACATTATTAGTTAAATACTTCATTGGCCTTGGAGTCAATATATCAATAACGTTATACTGTTAATGTAATATATTTTTTTAGTCTGGTAAACCTCAGGCAAAAAGTCCCAGGTCACAAAGTCATTACATGTTGAATACTCATCTTTCTAAAGCCTAATGTAATCCAGATATATACACCGAGGAGGAGCATGACATTGTTGCTCAACTTGAAATGTTCATTTAAAATTTTATGTCCATCCACTCGCAAAGCCCCACTTCCCACTCCACCTATCCCAGCTGCTTTTCTCCTCATACGTCACTGTACGTCCCAGATTTCACAGAGGAGCGGGGTGAACTTGTGGTCACTCATCCTCCAGGATGCGAGCATCTCTGCGTGGTGGTGGTTGAGTGTTCTCAGCTCAGTTAGCCGGCCCAGCAGACGGGCAAAATGCTGTGGCTCCTGTGGATGCTGCAGGGCACAAAACCTCCTCAGCACTTCCAACATGGGCTCCTGTAGTCTCTCCACCGCCAGCTGATCCTTCACGTATGGCCGATCTGCAGGAGAACGCAGATGGAACAGCATTCAGTCTAAATTAGTAGTAGTTATGATTGCAGTTTATATGATCAATTAGCCTGTTCTGTTATTGTAAATAAAGGGTTTAGGTTATCGTGAATTGACTTGATTGACTGTTGAAGAATATATCAATAACAGAATTGTCTGTACAATTAAGGACATTTGATACTGACCTGGTGTCAGAATGGTTATGGCTGTGAGTAGAGCATGCTCTTCTGGCATCATCTGGAGGTCACCAATGCTTTTGTAGAAGTTGAACATGGGTGTGATGAATTCCTCCGATATACCTGCGGAAAGATATACACGTGTTTATGCCATGATATTACAAATGAGTAGCAATTACAGTTCATAGCGTCAGAAGTGTTCCTTTGATCAAGTGTGCTCCCCCCCACGGTAACCTGTCATATATCAGTGTACAGTGTACACAACAATAAGTTATAAGTTACCATAAACAGATCAAGTTTCTTATCAACATCAAATAATAACAACATGCAAGCATAAAAAAAAACTATGCATTGCGACAGACTACTTATGTGCATAGAAAATAGCTGTACTTGATTGTGTAATATCCCAACATAATATCTCATAAGATAAAAGCCTTTTTTTTGTCTGTGACCCTTAACCACTTAAGTCCGATTTTATACTTGCCGAACAACAATATCATGCAAATGTATCTCTACAGTTAGATCTACACACTCATCCTATATTAAAATTGGCTTTGGGCATGCCCATATATGGGCATGTAATCTCGGCATCATTGTAAATGAGGGTCTCCCTCAATGATCTCTCCGAGAATATTAAATAAAGGTTGAATGAATGAATGAATGGGCATATACAGATATATACAGATATCTCCATATATGGGCATAAAAGGACTGACAGATACAGAGATCTTATATGGGCATATCAGTCAGATCGGCGGTGCGACGTAGGTGTGAGGGCCGCGTAATGGCCCGAACAGACAGACAGACAGACAGACAGACAGACAGACAGACAGACAGACAGACAGACAGATATACTGTTGTCTATCAATATACACGGTTGATAATAGATATCTATCAACAGTGAATATAATTTTGTCTATCAACAATGAGACATTAATGGCAGTTATCCTTAATACTGTACGTAACAGTAGAAGCATTAGGGAAAGATCTGTTTCAGTCAAGAGAAAATCTGCAGTAAATATAGATATGTGAAATATTCTAAAGGAAGAGGTGAGATCACAAGAAGATGTAAATATTCATGCTTCTCTACTCATTGGATTAAAAAAATGTATAACTTCAAAGCCTTCTCAAACTATTTCATTTAGAGCGTGTGCAACAGTTCCAACTTCGGTCTACATACAGACAAACACATCATAGAACCCATTAAACCTTCAGAAATGCCAGTGGGGATCAGACAGAGAGAGGTGGACAATAGCACCCTTCGAATGAGATTTCCTCAGGCAGCTTTGCTCCCTGTTTCCCTGTACTGGCCTTTGGCGTGAATATTTCTTAGCGCCACCATTTAGACCAGACCTGCGCTGCGTCTCCAGCCATCTCTGCAACTGTCAATTCAGCTGTCCACTCTGTCACTGAGACACCTCAAACGTGACAGCAGTGCAGTACAGTATGAATATGAAGGCACCAGATAGTAACGCTCTTTTAAAGACTTTGGAAGGGCTAGATTAATTCATAAAGCAGTAGCAATGAATGTGAATGCATAGACTCAACACCGGGGTAAAGCCATCACACAAAGTAAACATTGTGGACGTCTTATTTATGATGATTATGATACATGTCATACGTGTCAGCATATTGAACACACGCAGACCCAACAACACTGGAATGTTATAGGTACACGGTATTTCTGATAGGCTAGCTGTAGTACATTCTCAGACATCTCCTCTACGGACCTAAGACAGTGCCCAGACTCGCAACAGAATGAAACTGTACCCAACGAGGGTCGACTTGCAAGTGTAATCCACACCCAGGCTGGAATCAACAGGTCAGAACTCAGCTCCCAGCTGCATCATCAGAAGCAAGCTAATCCATTATTCATGATAAACCTGCCTAGACGTAGCTGTTTCGGCTTGCACATTGACCCCTCAGTATGTCACGGTGACGGTGCTGAGTGTGCAGTCTGCTGCATGAGATGGAAAAGAGGGCTGAAGGTCTCTGAAGGTCACACATCAAAATAGGAGTATTTTCTTCTTGAGACGTAGCAGTAGTATATACACATATTCCTTACTCAAGTAAAAGTGAAAAAATAATCTAGAAAAAAATACTTGTAAAAGCTGAAATATCAATAAAAAAGTTGAAGTAAGTGACTATTAAACTTTGACAATTCAAACTATGTATATCACGTAACAAAGTAGCTTCTACAGAGCCTCTGATAGCTGGGTTCACTAATCACTCAGCTATTTTCTTTCTCTCTCAAGTTTTGTCCCTTTTCCTCATTTGATTTTTAAGTCAATGCAATTTCATGAAGGTGTATAAGCAGCCAAAGGTAGTAAAGTACAAATAAAAATACATCCACTACTCCGCTCCATCACGTGAGTTGGGATTAGATTAGTTAGGAATGTTTGATCGTCCGCCCGGCCTGAGATCTTAAAGGCCATTTGTGCTCACTGCATCAAAATAATGACTGAACTCTTATATATTCCAGTCCAACCCAAGCAGATCATTAAATGTTTCTAGGTGGTCTCACCACTCTTGCGTATCCTGTCCTCCAGCACTTCTGTGTGTCCATGAGGCATTTTTCGGGTGAAGACCTGAGCCGAGCGCAGAAACATGGCCTCCACAGCTGAGCCTTTTAGCAGTGCAATCTGATCTTCATGGTCCAGAGCCAAGAAACCTGCCAGAGGGACCATACAGTTCCATTCTTTACACCTTACCACACACCTTATGGCCTTTGCTACCACTGATATCACTGTATCACTCCACTCCCATACTGTATACTGTATGCATGGAACATATAACTCCATATACCGTACAGTTTTACGCTTTCAGATTTAAATTAACCACTTTACTGTAAACCCTATATAGTGTAAGTGTACATCGTTGTGAGCTTGTAGATCAGTTATTTTCAGCAAAGAGGTTTGGTGTTGACCGTGTTGAGGGAAAAAATAGCATACTAAGTACAGAGTGAAAGGTCAAGTTTACTATTGAGGGTTTAATGGTCTGTACTTGGTCTCCTCCTTCACGGCGGCATGCCGATGACGGTTTTGGAGCTTGCTGTCCCTCAAATCTCTATGCCAAAAATAACAAATCTACGAGCATGTGACGTTGCAACGCAACAGGTTGTTGTGAGCTTGTAGATCTGGTAATTTCCCCAAATGGTCGTCTATTTTCTCCAAAAGTTCACCTATTATGAGTTATGACATGTCGACAATAGGGATGCTATATGTGGTTAAGACTATGGATTTTGGTGGGTGCAACAGCGATATCAAGGACCATAATCTTAGGATATAGGCATACGACTGATGTATAGTCAAATATCATTCCCTCCAAAACAACATTAGATGAGATATTATACCTGGAATGTTTTTAGTAAACTCCACAAGGACTTGTACATGACTCGTTGCCATCTCCGTCAGTAGGAGGACGTTTTCTTCTGCATTGAACTCTTCTTGGAGCTGGGTAGACAATACGAACACACGTCAGTGGAACAGAGAGACATGCTGATAAGACAAGTTGCATAAGCTCCACCAGCAGAAGGCTGTGCTACCAGAACAGTGGCGTTTTGTGCTTGTTAATCTCATAAGGATATTAACTTTATGATACCCCCCTGTATACATAAAACCAGCACATAGGTCCAGATGTGTGCTGTGAGATCTCATTGCTGGAACCATGAACAAAAGAAAGCACTGTGAAAAACTGACATGTTGTCAAAAGTAACGTACCAGTTTTTTGGCCATATCCTGAGGAATTCTATGTTTGTTGTATGCATCTACTATGAAATTCAATAGCGTTTGCTGCTCTTGAGTGAGTTCAACCTTTTCCTGGATGAAAAAGAACAACAACAGAAGTTTTAGTTTTTGTCACTGTCTGTAAAGTTAAGTAATAGTGTTATATGATCTATCAGTTAGCTCAGCAGGCATTTAGAACTGATATAATATGTATGAAGTGCAAGGCTAAGAGATTAAGAATAATCCCAAACACAGTGAGTGAGGGCTTAGTATGTCATCATTCACAGCAATCACATTTGATCATTATTTCCAGTGACTGTGGCCATTATTTGCAATTATTGATAAATTTCTCTGATAATCAACCCATTGGTAGCTGTGTGTGTCCCAACTGGAGAAAGCAACAGGTTGTGATTACCTTTGACAGCCTGGTCGTGGAGGTGACCTGTTTGTTGTCTCCAATGTCTGTACCTTCTGTGTCGTCACCAGTGGATTCTCCCGGGGAGGCCTTGGTATTCTTCCTTAGCCTTTTCGATTTACACTGGATCTCTGTCAACAAGCCTGCCAAAAGTGACAAAAACCTTACACTATGTGTTAAATACCTCAAAACAGTTTTTTTCCCCCAGCAGTGATTCTAATCTACACAGCAAAATCTAACAATTAAAGTGAACAAATTGACCCTTACACGTACATTTTTATACTTTCAGAGTAAACACTCTGTAAACAGCTGTCAAAATTTGCACGTCTCAGATTAACTTCAAGAACAACAAGAACTCCAGGACCCTAACCGGCAGGTTAGGGTCACACCCGCCAAACCACCTTGCAATATTCATCACAACTTCCCTACACTATTTATGAGCAACAGGAGCTCACTCTGTCCTACTCTCTACCAATGGCAACTCCAAATACACACAGTAAAATCCAGAGTGTTAATTTAACTCGGACAGCGTGCGGTTTCTTTTACTTGTTTAAAGTTAAATTAACACTACCGATTTCACGCCAGTTTCAGGATAATATAGATCATTAGATTATTACAGCTAATATTATAATAAGCAATACCTACAAACAGCTGCACTGCAAAATCCACTTTTACACTCAGAGTTAAATGAGCACACAGAAGTTTCCACGGTGAGTCATTTACGTATTATTGTCTACGCCAGCCCTAACTTTTGCACGCACATTCCACTAGGCCGAGGAAGAAATGCCACTTGAAAATGTTCAAATCAGCCTCATGGTGGCGCTATAACAGGCCGATTCACGTTTTTACCACCGATCTGCATGGTGACACTTTGCACGCACACTCCCTAGAGGCCAAGGAAAAACCTTTGCCCTGAATTTTTCACATCTGCCTTTTAGAGCGCCACCAGGAGGCTGACTTTTATAAAGAAAGAAAAAAAGATATTACTCCATCAGATTCTGTCCAAAAATCACGCGAATCAGTACACAGTATCTCTATAGTCATGTGATCAAGACGGATGTGTCCGATATTTTATATTCCATCCAAATTGACTAACATTGGCTTCTAAAGTTTGCAGGATAAGTTGTTTTGAACAAAATGCCTCAAATCACGTGCAATTTCGTGACATTTTGCTCGCACATTCCCACTAGGCTTTTTGATTGATTGATTGATTGAATATTTTATTAGGCAAAAAATGTAAAACAGCACAGTTACATTTAAAATACTTTGTCTAACAGGTCCGTTCATAAAAGTCCTTGCGGACTTGTTTCCAATGAGGGCCTTGGTATTCAATTCATATCCATATACATATATATACATATACAGGCTGAGGAAGAAATGCCACCCTTTTCACGTTCCAGCAGGTCTAATTTAGCAAAACACAACAAAATGCCTCAAATCATGAATGCAGTGTCCGATTGCCGTGAAAGGCCTAAGAAGAAATGGCAACCTTTTCACATTGGCCTATTATAGCGCCACCAGGAAGCCACAATAACCTCCCTGACCTGGCGGAGACCTGTGCTCCGAGGAGCACTTTTTCTAGTTAGTATTTTGTTTTATCATTAAGGTGCTGTAAGATTTTTTGGTTTTTTGTTCAAATGATTGTCAAATAGCTCTATATTCCCATAATTTTCATTGCTATGAGAATATCATTTGACCCTTTTTTAAACATAAATGGATGTAAATGTCATCCAATCAGGAGAGATACCTCATACAGCAGGATACAGTATAAACAAGGGAATTGGAAGTGATGGAACCAAACAATTAGCAGATGAAATTGGAACTGGAACACAATACAATTGGAGCTGATGAATGGGTTCTATCTCCTGATTGAACGTAA
Organism: Gymnoscopelus braueri; assembly: GCF_963280865.1. Taxonomy (NCBI): domain Eukaryota; kingdom Metazoa; phylum Chordata; class Actinopteri; order Myctophiformes; family Myctophidae; genus Gymnoscopelus; species Gymnoscopelus braueri. Next base: position 18,738,230 of record NC_137610.1, on the reverse strand, counting down.
TTGGTGTCCCATTTAAAAGAGCTCGAGAGACAGGGAGACCAATTATTACTGAACAAACACTCTATAGGCCTATAGCAATGATTACAATCATAATAGAGTTTTGACTTTTTAATAAAAAACTTTACATTTTAAACAAAACATATCACTTACACCACATTTTATATACTATATCTGTGAGAAATGAAACAATGGTTTTCAAATGTTTTGTCAAAATCTCACACTTGTGTTCATGTAATGTTGTGAGCTTTTAGATCTGCAATTTTTGCTTTTGTTTACTTTTGTGGGGCCTAATAATAAAATGTATCACCTACTGTATGATAACATGCCCAAAATAGAGACGCCAGGTTAAAAGATTTTATAGTCTTTTTAATTGCAATAATAATGTGTGGTTGTCACAAAATTGCAATGCACACCTGGACTTGTCTCATCATGATCATGGGATACCAGTGTGCCCCGGCACACCGTGTGTGTGGTATGTGGACTACAGTTCAGTTCTTAATTCAGTTGGGAATGTCAGAATATTGAATGAGGGCTTGCTTAAATGATCTTTGGGCTGGAACCAGCGAAAGACCAAACAGTCCTGAAATTAAGATCGTTTGCTTGATTTCCTTGTTCATAATGACATTATTCAACTGTCATCTTATGTGCCAACAGCTCTTGACAAGCAACAGTAGCCTACTCACATTCTGCCAGCATGCCCATCTCTTTGCATTTTCTCAGTCGACACTCCTGGCATTTCCTGCGCATGTACATGTCCATTTCACAGTTTCCTCCACTCTTGCATTTGTACACAGCATTCTTTGTTACACTTCGTCGGAAGAAGCCTGAACATGGTTGGAAAAAAGATTCAGTATCATGAGTCTGATTTATGCCTAATTTATGCTCTGTCACGTGACAGAGTATAAATTGAGCACTACGCTTACAGAAAGGACTTTTGGAACTTAAAAATATATACAAAAGAACAGAAAGAGATAGTATAAATGTTATCAATTCTGGTCATGTAATATACAGTATTATCCTTTTTGGACATTAATGTAGACTGCATATACAGTAAAGAGGATAACAGTGTACATTTGAATGGCCAGTGTGTTACTGTGTTCCAAGAATTTTATCGAGAGGATCCCCCCAGCCCACCTGGCAATGTTCCAGAGTGTATCAGTGCATGACCCACATGCACTCATTTGGGAACAGTTATTAGACATTCTGACATAGAACATTAAGCACAATGAAATACATTAGCGTTTTGCACAGCTCAGGTTTCCCCCCACATTGTACAGCAGAAAGCTGAGAGGGAACCCAATCTGGCCTTTGTACCAGGTACAGGGCAGCAAAACCTAAAGCGATTCTCGGGCAAATGGCAGGACACACCGGTGGCTGCACTCCTGGCATTGTCCCACCTGACAGTGTGGAATTACACTCATATCCATTCCCCTTGTGGTTTGGCAGGAACCAGAGTAAAACCACAGCGTCATAAAAACAAATGTCGGGAAGAGCCGCTGGAGGCCACAACTTGGGTGCCACTACTGGAAGTGGATTGTTTTTTACATGAAGACGGGTTGTAAAGTTATTCTTGCTTTTGACTAGTTTCAAAGTTCAAGGACGCCTCCTTTGTTCTTTATGGGTCAAGTGGTTCATCTGTTCGACTGTGTCTATGCAGTAATCTTTCTTTTGGCATCTAATCAAACAGAGAACAAATTGTAGAGTACAACAAAATGCAGAAAATAAAACGGCTGAAGCATTGTGGAACATTATTGTCCCTTTAATCAGCCAGCCTCCTGCCTAATGAGTATGGAAATTACTTATTGATGTTGTATGATGTATTGATGCTGACAAGATGTTACGCCACAAATTAACATATAGTATGACACTTCACCAACAGCTGATGGAATTGGGTTTTAATGCATTTCACAAATATAATCTACACACTAATAGGTCTGCAGTATATAACTAAATACCCTGCAAAACACTTGTAATGAAAATGGCCTGCTCAACACTTTTTAAGATTATTATTATTGGGCCTATATTCTGCTATATTGTTCCTTTAAAATGTTGTCTCTGAAAAATTCTGACTGTAAGTGAGCCAGGTTAAGTAATATATCACATATATATTACATAGAATGTCTAAGTTTGACCCCTGCTAGCCCCCTACCAAACTAAAACTAAAAGCATCAGAGTTGAGGTGCTCATTGGGACCTATAGAAGTGGTGACATTTTTAACAGGAAAGTATTACTTCGTGTTGAAAAGCTCAGCATACTGTAGGTCAACAATAAACTGATTTAACCACTTAAGCCCTATATTCGACTTATTATTATTTATTTTTTTAAAGATCCCATGATTTTTGTAACCCATTTTTTCACCCAGTGCCAATTGCCTAAACTGTAATCCTGGGCGCTTCTCTCCCTCTGCCAGTCTGGGTAGAGCCCCAAACTGAGCTCAAGCTTCCTTGTCATGTCAATACATGAGGAGTGAGCAGACCACTTCTTGTCATCTGACAGGGGGGGGGTTTCCCCGGTAGGATCTAGCGCGTGACACGTTATTCCAACCAGTTCCTTTCTCCTCCATCAGGCACCCTAGCTGACCAGGGGGAGGCAGTATAGAGACCTGGATTACTGCATGTTTTTTGTAAGGGTAATTGCCCTAGGGGAAAGGCGGTTTCACCAACCCCACCTAGGGTATGGGCACTGATGATGGGGAGGAGTGAACACGCCCCCAGCACCCACAGGGTCCCCGGCGGGAATCGAACCAAGGACCTTCCAGCTGTGAGGCGAAAGCAGTACCGACTGCGCCACCGTATCCCCTGTATACTTCGACTTATGATGAACGAAAATAGCAGAGGTTGTATATTTTCACTATTTTAAAAATTATTATTATCATAATTATTGTTATTTTTATTTAGGAAGAGTTGCCCATAATAGGTGTGCCAGGGTAAATGTGGTTAACTCTTTGAATAATGGGACAACCTTACCTTTGCATCCCTCACACGTAAGAGCATTATAGTGGTAACCGGATGCCTTGTCCCCACACACGACACACAGTTCCTCCCCTTTGACCCTTCCAGCTTGAGATGTTTGCCTGGTTCTCTTGCATCCAGCAGGCAGTGCAGCAGGTACCTCCTCCATCTCAGCATCATAGGTTACCTCCTGCTGCCCCTTCCTCAGTTCGTACATCCCTGTGTGTGAGTACCAATCCTCTCCGCTGTACTGGGGGTAGTAATTGTGAGTGGAATAGTATGGCGGCGAGCACATGGCCGGCTCTATAGATGAGTACTGCATGCTGGGATATCCGGTGAAGGGCAAAACATTCGGATCCTGGAGCAGCGGACTCCCTTGGTCTGCCAGAATGTCTGAGAAAGAGAAATAAGATGGATGCTATATTACCACCACCAGTATTGACCACTTAAGCCAAGCACACTTTGTTGTATGACCAATAGGGAAAATAACAGATCTAGAAGTTCAATGTTTTGGAAATGTTCGCTTATGATGACATATCCAAAATAGGAACCCCTGGGTTAATGTAGTTAGCAACAGCTGCAAAGCAAAATAATGAGCATTGATTCAACTCTCAGAGTTAAAGTCAATGCTCAAGATTTGTTGACTGAATTTCATTAAGGGATTTGGAGGTTTACACCATCAGTCTGTTTTATGACAGGATCAGTATGGAATACTGTAACTACTGTATACTGTATGGAGACATCTCACAAGGAAGTATTCCATCTTTTTCAAAATGTAGTGAGGGATTTTGATTTCATTCAATGATATTACATGTGTCCCAGCAGAAGCTGCAAGCCTTGGATAATGATACAGCAGTGTATAGTAATAAACGCATAAATGATTAACAACTCACTCTCACGGAGCACAATGTTACTGTAAAATGACAAAGGGCTGTTGGACGTTCACACAGATATTTCGATGATGAAAAGTAGAGCTATATTATTTAACACATCATTTGACACACTCAAAACCATTCATAACGTAACATAACCATTTATTCATACATAACAAATGTATTTCTAATCAGGAGAGGGGTAATGAAAAAAAAAGAAAATACAAATACATACAGTAGCCTTTACAACATCTATGCAAAACACATGTCTTGTCATCTGTAAGGTAGAATCCCATATACTCTGTAGCATTCAATTCTGTTCAGAATCAAAGCAAATTAATACACGATGATAACTGTACACTGACCTCCTGAGGACTTTTTCTGGACCATGGCCATCTCAGTGTCACCAAGAACCCATATGGGTGTTCTGTGCTCTGATCACAGTATTCCGACTGTAGTCCGAAGCTCTACCTTTGCTCGTACCTTTGGTTTACCTATCGTTAAACATGTTTCCTCTGCTCCCTTTGATGAGAAGCCTTTCTATAAACACTGTGGAACAGTAGTTCTGTAATGGAACAGCTCGACACTTGCTTGAGGAGTGCCAAGGGGAGCAAAGGTTGTCATAGCTACTCATTAACCTGACCTCACATTTCCTTGCATCACTGTAATGTGTGAAGTTTTCACATCTGGACAATGTAACTAACAAGCTCACTGGCCTCTAGGGGCTACTGAATGGCATATTTCGAATTCCTAATTTATTCTTTGTCATGCAACCGTATGACTCACGGAAGAAAAAAACACATTCAACTAAAAACGTGACACCTTTTGCAGATTATAATCGGTATAATCAGTATAAATTAGACATTAGGATATCAGCTCTTACCTCAGAGAACACGACAGAGGTTGTCTGGTAGACAACCTGTGGTCACATGGACTTACCAAAAAAGTGTGAGCTCTCTGACAAAGGGAAACCATCGTTGGGTGGGATTTGTAATGGTCCCACCACATTGACATCGTGGCCCACCCACTCATTCATCCAGGAGGGTGGCAGGGGCCCAACTCAGAATGGACAAGACGTGATTGGACGCAAAGCAGCAGCAAGCCTTCGTCCACTTGAAGAATTAAAAAAAAAAAGCCTTCGTCCACTTCTGCAACAGAAACATTGAACAATGAGTGAGAGGTGTGAGTGATGGCATTTCTCTCTCCTTCATATGAATTCTCATTTGTCTAGCTATGTGAAGCTGCAGTAGAAGCATAATGTACTGTATGTCTGGATTCCCTCCACTGGAAAGTAATTAAACATCAGGTAGTACTTAGTTTCTACGTTAACAGACGCCTCTTCTCTCCCACATGGAGATGTTAACACGCTGCGCTTCCATGTGGGGGGGATGAATGTTGGGTGCAAAAGACCTCCCTGGCTGACACCGTGTTACTGAGACAATGTTCTCTGTAACAGGTGTTAAAATATGTCTTTTGCTATTACACACTCACATAGGCTACAGCTACAGATTGCTTTGTCATACCATGCAGCATTTTGGATTTTCTTCTTAACGCCATTTTCTTCTCACCCTGCTTTATATCAAACAAAATAAAATATTAAATATTTGAAACGTAGTTTCCTTGAAGCCTTCCCTATGGCCTCTGTGGTGAGACAAGAAAGTCACAAGGCCACAATGAACATGGGAGGTTAATCAAGCCACGTGAAAACAGTGCCACATATGAACCATTATACAGTTATAAATCTCATATGCCGTTTTTCTTTTTTAATTAACATCGATTAATTTCCCCCGGGATGGAGCCGTAGCCCATGAGGAGTTCTAAACCCCAGCCTACACAACCGTTCTAGTAAGCACTCTCCACAGTGGCACATAGGACAAATTCTTATAGGACTCTCGCTACGGCACATGCTATATTTTGCACTCAGTCATATACTTACTCCTGTTAGATGATGTCTCCTGTGTGTCCTAATCGTCTCCAGCCTGTCTCTGATGTCCACGCGTTGAGCTACAGCACCATCAATATTTGCTAATGATCATTTAGGCTACTATAGCTGCTTCTGTCTGGCCTCCAGTGAGAGTATGTGAGACCAGTTGGGGTCAGGGAGAAAGGGATGGTGGTTATTAATTAAACTGTCCATTCCTGTCCATAGACATCCCCTCCCCTTTCTGCTGTCGTTCCCCTAAAATCCCTCTTTATCTAGGATGAAGCCTCAGACCCGAGATCCCTCCCACATACAATAACATCACACACACTCACACACATCACACCAAGTCATTAGCACAAGCAGATAGCATGACCAGTACATGCCAACTGAACAAGAGCATTGCTATCAGTCTTCTGGTTTATATTTTATATCACTGGATGGAAACATTCTGCCTCACTGTTGTACATATGGAATCTTATCACAGCAACAGCTGCACTGTACTGGTTGACCTTTTAATTTCAAAATGCGCTAGAGGATTTTGAAGTTATAAAGAAGAAAAATAAAAAGAAGACTGAGTGATATTTAACAGCCTATAATGAAGGTCCTTGATCTGATCTGACCCCCCCCCCCCCATTGTATCCAGTTAGCTGTGAGTCTATATCCTACATCCTCAGATTAATGATGCTGAGCGTTCACATACAGTATAGGCAACTGTACATTAGTGGGGAACTATTCATGAGAAATGTATTAACAATTTAATGGTTCCTGTGTGTCTATAAATCTTAATGTATCCAAAAACAAGAGCTTAATCATTGATGGGTTGTTGCTCCATCCAAAGAGGCCCTTCTGAGTCAACAGACAGTGCCTCTGAAATAAACAGAACCTTTGCCATTGGTTGCCAGCTGTTTGTGAACTATCTGGTCTGTGTTTGAGAGACATGGGGGGAATGGGTTGGTTGTGATGGCCTCAGCAAAAGCAAAGACAGATCTCCATCCGGCAGCAACAGTTAGAAATGTGATGTACTCCTCTTACGTCCTACTTTTTTGCCATGGCATGTTAGCGATTGGAAAAGGTTTATTGGTGTTGGGCAGTACTGTATATCTTATCAGTGGCACATCAACATGAAATAGTACAGATGAGTTTTAACTGCAGTTTGTCCATTACATCAAAGAGAGAATTCTCCATCTCCATCCCTTTGTATCTTTTATACATGTTTTATTCAATCAATCAGTATCATCACATCCTCAGCCACATTACCAACTAATTATGTACAAAGAAGCTTCAATGTAGATACTTTTAACTTGTAGTGTAGCTATACTTATTTTTAGAGATATTTTAATATATCATCAGTTACAGTTACTTTTTATATTATCAAACTAGCTACATTTCTAAAGTAGCATACCCAACACTGCGGTTAATGATGCTTCATGTTAAATGTTTTTGTTTACTGACTGATAATAGCTTTTATTGTGTGTGAGTGAGCTACTGAAATAACAAGCAATAAATTGGCATAGTGTCTGACAATTAAGCTCTCGAGGAGAGGGCAGTAACAAGGTCCATAACCTTGAATATTTTGTGGGTAGGCCTACACGTCATGCAGATTCTTTCACATTTTGACACGTTGGCCTACAATTAAATTTGAGACTCGTACTGTTACAATGATGTGATACAGTTGTAGTTTACTATCATCACAAGTAAAAAAATGGAAGGAAGAAGGAAGAATTCTTCTAGTAATTATATCCAAACGTGAGAATGAAGTAAACTTGGGGAGAAGACAGATAAGACAAAGGATGTTTACCACAGGATGATGGAAAACAGAGCAGTCTGTGGAGTCATCTAATTTGAGCCCACCAACATAAACAGGCCGTGTTAAAGACAGGCGATTTTGTCAACTAGTTTTGCCAGATAACAAGCCTCTAGCTTTCATACTGTATAGAAGAAACAGGGGGAGAAAAATGGTGTGGAGGTGGGGTATTGTTGTATTCCTACGTTCACTGTAACTAAGTCTTATTATATTGTAACAAGCTGAAATAATGATTCAGGTATTTACTGTACATTCAGTTGACAGGTAGGTGTTTCAAACTGTTATTTATTTTCCACTGAAGCAACTGACAAATGTAACTTTCTTGGTGAAGTACGCACATTAAACTTTTTAATCAACATTTGAATAAACATTAGATTAGGAACAACTCCTTTCATGTTATTGAATAATAAGCCGTTGAGGCCATCTATGCTTTTAAACCATACATGTTAATATAAATAATAATGTAATACACTGGCAAGTGTTAAAGTAAAGTGCATGGCAAATCAATATTTTTGTTTTCTCCAAACAATAGTTTAATCATTTCCTGTGCAAAACCTGCTCTCTATTCTTTCACAGTACTGAAAATCTAGGCTGTAAATTCACCAGATGAATTAAATTTTTAGTGACACATCACTGTAAATGCTTCTAAACAGGGGCTTCACTGCATTTCCCTGCTTTACTTTACCTGTCTTACATTCATAAACTGCTATAGAAGGAAGGAAACAGCAAAAATAATAAATAGATTATCAACAGACAATTGCATGATCGGTCATTTTTGTTTGAATTGGGCAACGTGCTGAATTCACCCAACATTTTACCTCCATACACAGCAAAATCAATTTCCAGATTCCAGAATTGTCCATTTTACTGTGAATGGTCTCCCAGCACCATGAATAACAATGATGGAAGTGGTGTTGAAACTGGATGTTCGTACTAGAACCTGCTCAGAAATGTAGAGCAAGCTAAGTAGTGGAATTACTGGACAGTAGCAAATATGTACAAGCAAAATGAAGAATTGGGCGCATCACTTTAACACTGTGGTCTGCTCCATTTCCACCAGTCACATTTCATAAACACATCTGTTTTCACGTTGCATAGCTGACACAAGACATTAAAAAAATGTTTACATGGTTGAAGGGAATCAACACACATTTAATTCCGATTCAGATTCAGATCATTCAGATTCAGATTGCAAAGATGGGTTATGGTCAGTTTGTAGGACAAATTTTAAGCTTGGTAAACAATGTTCATTGTACATCTTTCTTGGGACGTTGGTTTTATCAATCATTCTTCTGATCATATTTCTCTGTTGAACAATCTCAATGTAGGTTAGGGATAGTGGACCTTTTGAAAAAGTGACTTGGTCATAATCAACTTCATTTTCCCATTCGTTCTCAAGTTGTTTACTTCTTGCATGTCATTCTGAATTCTGAATGTCTGGCTGAACAGACCCATTCTGCATCAAGTAATCACATTAACATTAATGAACAGACAAAACTCTATAAAATAATTCATGACCGCTGTTCTCTTCTCAGATGGTCTCTGACAGTTCCACAGGTGTACATTTTAACCCTTCAGCCATAACTCTAGGTTTGTGTGAAGGGGAAGTTCTTGGCCCTGTAGGCCTTATCACTGGTACTGGTCCTGGTAATTCCCATTCGCACAACGCTGGCCAGAAGAATTGTCCGCCGTTCCGTAAGACTTTGATTGTGCCAAGATGCTCTCACTGCCGATTGCTGATTCTTCAGCCAGCTCATCCTCGTCAAGGATTCCACATTTATCCTCGCTTGTTCTTTCAGGGTCTGCCCATTCCTGTTCCTCTCCCGATGCAAAGATAGCATAGAAGATGACCCCTGAATAATGCACCATGGAGGCAATCACAAACACATTCTGCCACTCCAGACGGGTCTGCATTGGGGAGAAGAATTGCAGTCAATGAGTCTACTGTCAAAGGCAAACCTGTTAATGTTTACTGACGCATAACAGATAACAGATGTACTTATGCTGCCTCATGACATACTGTATGTCATACTTTAATGAGAATGTATAACATTTACGATGTTAACACTACAGCCTCTCGGGCATGTGATATTACATATACAACGTCTGTGTAGTTTAAAGGGAAACTTTAAGGAGACAATAACATCCAATTAACACCAAACGAATAACTATAACTATATCGTTCACCACCGTTGTCATTATAGTTGTGATGTGATCTCGGCCATATATTTATAGTTATAGTTATAGTTCTTGGTGTGGACGGCCCTTTAGGGTCAAAAGTCCCTCGATTGAGCAGAACTTCTGTATGGGCGAATACACTGTTGGGTTGAATGATAACTGCTGGGAGGTTGAATTGTACACCGTCACTGTTTGTATAAATACATTGAGGGGACATGAATTTAGCTGTGTGTTTTAAGCTTGTTATTATTTTTAGTGTGTACTGACAGTTTAAGGGGTTGATACCTATATCAGTCCCTTGTCCCTTGTGGGTTTTGCTGGTTGTAAACTAAAACTTAAGGAAATGTCATGGGGTCACTCAAATGGTTAGGGTTCATCCTCTGGGGAGCATGAAAGCACTACGTTTCATGGCAATCTGCCTATTCGATTTTGAGACACTGCATTGGAAATGCAAATTAGAATTTGTAGCACATGGCCACGAGGGAATGATGGCATCATGATGTAATTCCATTTCCAGCTCATGTACATGCAGACATCTGCATGCCCCTCAGATTTTACGATCGCATGTACTTTACGCACGTAATGTACAAGTACAGTGGCACAAAAACATGGTCGCTCTGTTTGAGAAGAGGTTGCGTGAGGACAACCACGGCATTTGTATAAGTCGTCATATGAAAGACAACACAATATGCTTAAATTCTTGGAAAGAAAGTGCTGTTACTGTCAGAAGAGATGAAAGTGTGTCAGTGTGCAGGCAGAAGTGAAAGTATCTGCGAGACACTTTTAGTCAAGTGTATTGTGCTTGTGTGGAACGTGCGCATGTCTGCAGACCTCAAATTGTACTATATAACAGAATTACGTATGCATCGGCTATCCACAGAATCTCTGCTACAGGGATGTGGCAAGTATAATCCGGCCTTAAGGTTGGCGCTAGAGAAAAGGCCATGTGTACACAAAAATCACTATAGGGCTTTTCAGTGGATCTAAAATAGTGTTTGTTGTATCATGCTATACCTTGTGCTTGGTAAGGGCTCCAACAATCAGTGGGCACACCATTCCAGACAGTGTTCCTACACCATTGGAGATACCCATCAAGATGCTGGCATAACGTGGAGCAATATCCAGATGATTGACATTGAAACCTGTGAATACAGTGAGTGAGCAATCAGTCTGGAAAAAAAGAAAGTTTCTTGTGACCTTGTCTTTTTAGTTGCCTTGCAACAGGCTATAATGTATTCAGTAATGATGCCCTTCTGAAGGCGTATCAGACCAATGAATCTATATTGAATCACACCCAATGGAGAAGTAGTATACAATTCTCTTTCAACTATACTTCAAAAAGCCAGCCAAAACATCTAAGATGATTAGATGCTTTTGGAGAAGAAAGAGTATATAGCTGCCTAGGAGTTTAAATATAGTGCAGTTCAAACTTTATCTTACACAGTAAAATACTCAGTGTTATTACTGTATTATTAACATTTGTGACAGGGTCTAATAGAATGTGCTGTAAGTAGGCAAACATGAAATTGCGTAAATACTGTAAATGAAATAGTTTGTAATGTATTTATTTTCTTATTATACAAATGTATATGTTGAAGAATCCACTCAATATACAAATAACAATTTTACACATCAGCAAATACTTGCTGTGACACAGCTTCTTGATTAATTTTTTTTGAAAGCTTACAATGTGCACCTTAATAATCTGTACATTCAATCAGACCATGTCACATTTCTACACTAATACTGAGGATTTAGAGTCACCATACTTGATGATACCATTCATACACATATATACAAAAACCAAGGTATTATACCTGAGATGGCGAATCCACTGAAGCCGACAGCCAGAACCAGGAAGGTGATGGCCACCCCACGTGTATGAGAGAACCCAACCACCAAAAGCAGAGTAGCCTCCATACCAAAGCCTGTGGGAAAACAGGGTTAGACAATATCAAAGTCACTAAAAGGATCACTCTATTTTGGAATCAAGCAATGAACATTTACACTCAAATACAAATATCATGCTTATTGCTCAACTATCAAATTTTTTCCATGTTTTATGCTATCTATTGTTTAAATCTATTGTAACCACATTCATACGTGTATGGAACATCAAAATCTCGTTGTTTTACTTGGGCTTACATTTATATTACGTTCACATACCTCCACAGTTCATGATTTTCCGCACATTCGTTGTAGACATAATTTTGTTTGTACGCAAGTAGTCTGCCAGCTGTCCTCCAAATGGCACGACGAGGGTCATCACCAAGTGGGGCACGGCAGACAGAAACCCCACCTACAGGGAGGGGGACACATTGGTAAATGAATGTGGGATCGGCACTTTTGTGTTCACACGTTGTATTTAGGTGTCTGTGCAACAGGTGCACTACATTACAGTGGTTCTCAAAGTGGGATGAGTTAATATAGCATCAAAATCAGTTTAACCACTTAAACCCTATATACAGTACATTGGCTATTTGAAAATAGCCGATCTACACGCTCACAACGCGTTGCGATACGTTGCGAGCTTGTAGATCTGCTATTTTCCCCAAATCTTGAAAATGTTTGAAACATAATTTTACAAATATTTGAACAACATAAATCTTGTATCGGGGTCCTTGGCACAAATATTTTCAGATGGGGGTCTGCGGCCAAATACATATTCATTTGGGGGTCCTTGACATTACAAGATTTGAGAAGCACTGCACTACAAGAGTGAGGCCAACCTTTTCGATGGGGAGGCCGAAGACTTCTTCGAAATATGCTGGCTGGCTGATGAGGAGCAGGTAGAAGGTCCAGCTGCGGCAGAAGTTGGCCACGATGATGGCATACACAGGCATGGAGGTAAAGAAACGTCGCCATGGAGTCTTGTATTTCTGTTGAGGGAGAGAACCGGAACTGTTTGAAGCACTCCCAAAGCTCTGGCTATGTTTGTATGCGTATATGTGTGTATTTGTATGTCTCTGTGTGTGTGTGTGTGTGTGTGTGTGGGGGTGTGTGTGTGTGCGTGCGTGCGTGCGTGCGTGCGTGCGTGCGTGCGTGCGTGCGTGCGTGCGTGCGTGCGTGCGTGCGTGCGTGCGTGCGCATGTGTGTAATTCGATTCACGTTTCAGGTATTTGTCTGACACCCTTTTCCAGAGTGACTCACAGTGTAGGCGGGTGCTGGGTGGAGGTTCAAAGTCTTGCTCAAGGACACTTCAACGGGACACACTGACTATGGATTGAATGTGTGACCTTGTAGCATTGGGAAAGTCTCTCTAATCATTGTGGGCTCGCTGCAGTAGCAGCGAGCACACTATTGATGTTCTACATTATTTCTTTATTATTCTCCACAAAACTTTGGCACCTAACTACTCCTACATACTTTCACTTAGAGGTTCTTTCTCCTGATTGGATGAAATGGGTGACTCACCTGAAAATGTATTTATTATATTCATTATTTATAATTATATGTATTATATCTATTTATTAAACACCTTTATTTGACTCTCAACGGCTTTTCTAACCATGTGTTTAGAGCTTAGCTGAAGATACTGCGGTATTCTCCAAGATACGTTTAAACTTTCTTAAATAAATAGACGTATGTAACGTCTATGTACAGTATATACAGTATATGTAACCGCAGCCACTGTGATGCGTTGTGAGCTTGCAGATCTGCTATTTTGGAGAAGGCTTGACAATCTTTGGAAGATGTGAGTACTTTTACTATGGCAATTTAAGTATATTTTATATAGTAGTGACACACACACACACACACACACACACACACACACACACACACACACACACACACACACACACACACACACACACAATACACCTAGCACCAAGCAGGGGCGTAACTGATGACAATTAGGAGAATGGAAACAGGTGATCAACCGGAGCCAAGTCTACAATCTCACGTACAACACAGTCAGAGATACCAAGTCAAATAGAGCACTGCCTGGGACCCTGACTGAATTTGTACTTTTTATATTATTTTTTGTCTCTAAGCGAGCCCACATTGTTTCTTCAGGAACAATATTTTCTAGTTATGTCTGCTACCATGCCAGCCAGAACGCATGTGCATGCGTGTGTGTGTGTGTGTGCGTGTGTGTGTGCGTGCACATGCTTGCGTGTGTGTGTCCGCGTGCTTGAACAAATATCTAAAGGTAACAAGGAGCATGTGCATGCAAATTATTTCATTTATCACCCCAAAACATGTTATAATGGCATGAAATGATCCGCATTTGAATAAGGCATTATTATTATTTTATTGTACACACCGCAATGGCACTCAGTTGGTCTCCAATGGCGGCCTCTATGTATTTCCTTTCCTCATCAGAGATGGTAGGGTGGTCAGCAGGGCTTCCATATGCCAGCAACAGCCAGAAGATATACCATATCATCCCAAAAACACCTTTTGATAAAAGCAACATTAAGAAAGTAAACGAAAATAAGTAAATAATATGCTAAATTAATTACTGTGGATGTATGGATAGCTATCGTGATACCGAAGGCTTTGTCACGCATTACAGAGCAGGCTGTGGTAAAGTGGATTCATTAAAATGGGTCCAGACCTTCTCTGAACCACAAGAATTTTAATTATTAAAACAATATGAACAAAGTATTAGTCACAGGGCCCAGACAGGAAAATGTTCATTTACATCAATTAATCATGAGATAAGATCTCCTGAGAATGACCGCAGTCAGACACAGGCACTGCAAAGAATGAGATTATGCGAGTACTAATCATTTTAATGAAGTTCAAAAGCAATTCAGTCGTCACTTAGTGCTAAGCACAGGTGCCGGGCAGCAATGTCCCATAAGTCCCTCTAATGATATTACAACAGTTCTTTATGTCACTAAAGTGACATCTAGTGTATTCAATGGCCAGTTGCTCAACACCCAACATCCTACAGTGTACTCTTATTTGTTCCCTGATACACAGTACAAAAAAAACCAATTAGTCTACATGTTATACATAACTTGGTTCATTTCAAAATGTAACTTTCACCCTGGTGTCCCTATGCTGGACACTTCATTATGTGGAAGGTGAAAATGTTAGTCAGCAAAATGTTCTAACATTTTCACATTTTCACAATTAAAAAAATAGCAAGAGTAGTAGATCTACAACGCCACAATAACGACACAACGTGTATGGGGCTTGTGGGCTATTTTTACCATTTGTGGTAAGATTAAGTATATAACAGGGCTTAAGATTCAACATTTGAATTTTACTGAATTCAAATGTCCTGTTATAGTATTTTGCTCAATGTTCTATATGTAAAGCACATTGAATTGCCTTGGCTTGTTGTTGAAATGTGCTATACAAATAACTGTGCCTTGAATTTCCTTGCCTTGCCTAAGTGATTAAACTTACCATAGATGTAGAAGACAGAAGGCCATCCAACAGACTGTACCATAATACCTGCTAAAGGCATGGCAATCACTGCTCCTGCATAAGATCCTGGAACCAGAAAGTGTCAAAAGTCAAAATTTGTACCGCTTTCATGCCAACATTTCATGTATTTAATTATGATTGATTATTCGGTTGAAAAGGTAAATGATATGCAACTTGACTTGTTTGTGTTTGCCATTGTTCATTTGAAATATAAAACAAACTTTAACTTCATGTAGTTTGCATGGCCCTGTACTCTGAATTAACATTCAATACTCAACAGCATATACAACATAATGTGCCATACAATAACCATGTATCCTAAAGGAAAATGTAGTCTAAATGAATAAATGTTTTGAAAATGCACAATTTCAACTGTCCATGATAGGGACATTGAGGGTGTTTTTAATGTATTTTCTATTATCTGACGTATTAATAAACAAATTTGTTTTGAATAGAGCGTAAGAGTGACACTGTATTTACTGCAGGTGAATAGGAGACAAGTGCTTTCACAGAGCAGATGCAGTCTTCATTCAGAGACAATGTCAAGAGGCTTTTGATAGTATAGGTTGCCATGGTACCAGTTGTAATGTGTGTGGAGGATGGCTATTTTAATTTCAGGTAGCAATGACAGCATGGGCAGCATCAGCAAAACAAACAAACAAACAAACAAAGACACGCCCAAAGACATAGTCTGTGATTATATTCATGATATTGTTTTTGTTTATCTGAAGTCTAAGTCTAATAGTCCCTCATTTTAACCTTTTCCAGCTAGGAAAGTCCATTTGAATCAGTAAGTTCTTGTGCTAAAAACAAAGAAAGAGAAAGGGCTCTAGCATCTCCAATCATCCATGATTTTGTTATGGTGTTTGTCCAAAAATGTTTGACACACTGAGAATGCTTCAGGTGTCTTTACAATGTTGTTATTATTTCTAAAGAGACCAGCTGATACTTGACCCACCACAAAATGAGGTTGTGGCCAGTCGACTCCGTTCTAGAGGCGGTGCCCATTTTGCCCACATCCCATGGCATGCAGGATAGGTGACACCCTATCAGGGAGAAGGACATAAAAGATTTACTCAAAGGTTAACAAATTGGTCTAAGAGCACATGCAGGTTCATTTGCACAAGAAGTTTAACCATTGAAATCTTTGGAAAGGTGGAATGGAGTTGTAATGATGCAGCGGCAATGGAGTGAAAACACTGTGAATGTGTGCACCTTCTTACCTCCACTAAACCCTGCAGGATGCGGACAAACATCACACAACCGTAGTGCACTCTTGCTGCTGATGGGATGAACATATTCAGAATTGACGTCAGGACAATGGCTGCACCAAACACTCTGTAGAGATACAGCATGGTTGTGTGATCACACAAATGAGAAGAGGAACACGTTCATAAACAACTTTAATCTTATTAGCTGAGCCCTGCAAAGCTCAAGTGCAAAACTATTGTTAACAGTGCATATCTCCGCCAGGCTGGCTGGCCTACCCGGGGCTGTGTAAGTTTTGGGTTGCAGCCACCAGGAAACTGAGGGGGAAATAGTCTTTGATATATAGTATGGTTCAACATTTGTCTTTGATATATAGTATGGTTCAACATTTGGCATGTTGGGGCAAAATATGGTCAGATGTGAAAGTTTGGAGGTGCACTCCATAGAGGCATCTCAACATGCCATTCGAATTTGGGGTTGATTGGATATTGCGTCCATGATATATGCCGTTTCTTGACAAATTATTACAGGCAGTATGGAATATCAAAAAGCTGTTTGACGATCAACGCTCATTGTCACATGACGAGATCATGTGTACCTGAAGATTTGTAAATAAAATAATTATGTTTCTGAAACAAACAGTGACATGTATGGCACCCCCTATGGGTCTAAGTTAAAATGCTTTTGGCTCTGCATTGTATAAAAGACCCTGGCGACAAAGAATTGTAGCGGTAAGCGAGATCTTCGACGATCTGCAAGACTAGCCTGTATGTCACTGTTTGCGAATGTGTCCAGTGGGTGCCAAAAATTGGCAAAACAAACTTGGACTGGAACACAGCCATATGATTTGACTATGCACAATTCTTGCACAATTTGCTTCCTTTTCACTATTGTTTCACTACCAAACTATATTGTCAGACCTTATAACCTGTGTGATATTGAGAACAAAACCACAGTATGTCTGCACTGCTGCAATCTCCTAGAGCTGGATGTGTTTTTGTGTCCCATATTGCCAGACAGTAGCTCAAAATGGCTGCAGTGCGAGGCACGAGGCAGTCAACCTTATAATTAGACAGATCTCATGCTTGTGCTTTTGATCGGCCGAGATAAAGATGATTCCACTGGATCCCACATTTCTGTTTCACGGCCAGCTTCTCGTAGCTCCTTTTCCATTTCCCTCATATGCACCCCCCTTCCCCGTCCTGCTCTTTTTCCAAAACGGTGTGTAAGTGACACTTGTAATATTCCAGTGGCTGGTGTTTCAGGCAGAAATCAGAGGCAGGATCTTTCATTATTAACTCTGTCAGTGGCGTGTCCTCTTTTCCTGCGAAGCTTTTATTACAGGACTCGTATCGGTACCATCAGCACTGCTCACCAGCACCACACCACACGGTTTTAACCCTTTAACCACACGAGTTGAGGACGCACTCCTCTCACATCCCATATATCTGTATCCATAGTTCAGTCACACCTCTCGTAATGAGATTGTTTAATGCTCAAGGCTCCTCATGCTCAGACAGAGCTGGGCAAGGCAGCTTTCTCTGTCAGCTTCCTGGAATGAGCTTCAAAAGTCTTTAAAATGAGCTCAGAGCAATGGTCCTTAACACTTTTAACCGTGATTGCACCTGTTTTATTTAAGTTATTTTGTTTTTGTTTACTTGTTTTATGTACTTTTTAAGTTGTTTATTTTGTAATTGTACACTGATTCACATTCCTTGTCAATCTGTAATGACATTGTATCCTCGGCCTCGGCTACATTGAAAATTAGGGCTTGCCCCTCAACTGTACTCCTAAATAAAGGTGATGATGATGAATGTGGCTGTGTGTAGCACTGCTTCTAAAATAAGTCTCACATGTATTCATCTCACATTCATCCTAAATACATGGAAAGAGATTCACACCTGTAGCATCAACAGTATCCTACTCTGTTTTGTAAAAAATGAAGCCGTCAGAAGTGTGTGTCACCTGTTGGCAGCCAGCTTGTTGGAGATGAAACCTCCAGGAATCTGAGTGACAATGTAACCCCAGAAGAATGAGCCATGGATCAGCCCCACTGTCTCTGGGTTCCAGTTGAACTGGGCCATCTGGTTGGGATGGAGGAAAACCATTCAGACAACATGTCTGCGGGAGTGTGAGTGAGTGAGTGAGTAAATTTGGTAATACTTTCTATGAAACACGACTGCATTATGAGCATAATTTAGTTGATTTATTTTCATCTCTGTGTTGTTTTAATGTTGCTTTATGCTTTTGCTTTATTGTTAATTATTTTGTCTTTTTCTGTCAATCTTATTCTTGCTCTGTAAAGCACTTTGAGCTGCATTTCATGTGCTATACAAATAAAGTTCATTATTATTATTACTTATAATTCATTATAATCAGATTATAACACTGTATAATTATAGTTATAAGAAGTCATAATGCATTATAACAATAATCATAACAAATGTTTATGTTTATGTTTTTTTAATGTTGGGCTTCATAGAAAGTGTTACCTGAAGGTTCATTAATCCTCAAACCACATCAAACCGTTAATATCACAGATGTACAATGTATAGCATACCGTACTGAACTTTCAATGGGATTATTAACTTGTCAATTGGCTATTATATCCTGTTATAATCTATTAAAGACAATCATTAGGATCAATTGTATTTATAATAAGAATATGTGTGCAAAGCACAGTCCCAACAACTCACGAGTCAAATCTAGTATTAATTAATCCTTGACTGAAGCCTACCTGCAGGACTGGAGTTCCATTGATATAGACAGTATTGTTGTTCACCATCTCCACAATAGCAACACCTAGGTTACAACGTATGCCAAAAGAAATGCAGAAACCCAGGCCACTGAGCATAGCAATGATGTACCGCTTGGGCAGGCCCCCACAGCCACAGTCAAACAAGGGGACTTTTCGGGGTGGGGCTGCCACGGGTTGCCCATCCTCGTTCAGTTCAAAGTTCTCCTCCTCGACATTCGAACCATCTATGTTCCTACAGTGGAAATATGACAAACGATCACACTGAGGGAATAAGATATTGTGATTTGGGTGATAATATGTTGTCTTGGCACTGAAAATGATTGACCTTGCATTCGACAGTATGTGCTTTAAGGAACCTAAAGGTTGCAGCACATCTATCTTTACGTTTTTTCTCTGCATGTGCACACCTGTTCCATTACTAAGAGATTTTCTCCACCCTCATCCCTCAGCATTCATGGATGCTTTCATCTGTGTGCATCAGATCGACACATGAGTTCAGAAAACAAAAGGGCTCGCACACTGAAAGATGAACATTGAGGCTCTTAGATGCAAAAAAAAGTCCTTTACTTACAAAAGAGCAAAACGTGACATGGTGAAATAAAGTGACACAGAGAGTGGACTTTTGGTCCTCAGACCATCATCAACAATCCAGTAAGGACTATTTTTGCATCCAAAGAGCTTCAATGTAAATTTTTCAGTGTGTGAGCCTGTATCAATAATAATGTTCTTGTGAAACACGTCTGTGTTGTGGCATTTTTGTCAATAATATCAAAACGCAATCTTTGCTATGGCATAACTTCTCAGTGTCAGGCAACAAAACTGATAACTATTAGGATATAATTAATTGCCTGATAAATAATGTAACGGATGTGTGTACCAAGATACAGTAATATGGATTATAGCCTACTAATTAGTTCTAATGGTTAAAGACATAACCTCTCTTTATTTTTCTTCCATTATTAATGTCCCTGTTAGATGTATTTGTGAAACATTTCAATGTATTGCACTGAATGGATCAGACATAATTGTGTTAAATATATATATAAAAAAACATGGTTTAGTTTACTAATCTCCTGTGTTTAATTTATATTGTATATTGCACATCAGATTTTCACTGAAATATCAATTCTATTTTCCTCATTAATGTGCATGGCACATACTGTAGACTCACTTGAAATATGAAAAATATCACTTAACAGGAAATTGTCTACTTAGTGATTTATCTCTCTAATGACAACAATGTGTGCAGGCTCCATATACTACCTTCCGTATTGAAATATGTATCAGATATGAAATATGGATCAGTGTCTTAAAATACATTCTGAGATTACATCACTGGCAAGCAAAAGAAATCAAATATTTATTTATCTTCAGGATCTCTGAGAACAGAACACATTGAGCTTAATGTGCTTGCTACAAGGCTCTCCAGGTCCCTCTGGCAGCTAATGTTTGAGCTCTCTTAAGTGTGGCATTCTTTCTTATACAGTATATAGATCTGCTGCAGTTATAATGACAAATTATGAATGGAATGATAAACAGTGAATTGTTTAAAGGGAGCTCTGCGTCCATTTCTACAAAATATCAGGTTCAGATATTCATCAGTATTTGAAAGTGAGACTGAAACTATATTCACACCAAGCCTGTATACAAAGTGTTAATTTATCAATGTGTAACGTTGTCAGAATTAAATGAACACTCAGGACTCTACAGTGTATGTGCTCCTTCCACTCCCATATCAAAACAAACTCACCTTTGCAGGTTTCCTAGAGAGTCTCCAACTGTGTTCTTCGCCGCCTCCTTTCCAGGCTTTAGCACCTTCTCCTTCAGCCCTGCTAACCCTCCAAAAGGCATTGTCGCCTTCTACTCTGCTTTCTTCTGCTCTTTAAATCACAACAGTGTCTTTCTACCTTACTGGCAACGCTTTGCTCTGAGAAAGAAAAGGAGAAGAGGAAAAAAATCCACTAGATGCTGTAACTCATCCTTCCTGAGCTTTAGGCACCGGGGGGGCTGGCTCCGCCTTTCAGTTGTGCCGAGGGGTCCCTCAGATGTGAGTTGGGCTTCTTCTCTGCACTCCCCTATGCTGCGACTGAAGGACTCTGTCAGGAGGAGGTGAGGAGGAAGATGAGCTGAGCAGGGTGTAGATGCAGATGGTGTTAACGGTCAATTGTATCAGTATTCCTCTGTGTCAAAGGAACCATGCAGGTAGAGCCTGGAGGTGGAGCTTGTGTCACCTCCCTATAGGATCCAGTGGAAAGACTCCAAAATGTGAACCAAAGGAAAGAAAGTGTAGATTCCAGCTTTTAGTGTCTGTGGGTGTTATAAACTTTTTCTTGCAGCTGAATTGAATTGACCGCTCTCCTCTCCATCTCATAGCTCATCTATTCCTGGTGAGGAAGGGCATAGATGGGGGGACTTGGAGCCCAGCCCCTTAGTTTAACCATCATCATCTCTCCAGCACCACCCCTACAACCGGTTAGGTTAATCTGAAACCAGCCCAGAGGATGAATTATTAAATATTGACGAGCTCAACCAGTTGCATTGAAGAGAGAAGGGAGTGAGCTGGATTGCTGTGGTGTTACATGCGAGCAGGTGAAACCCCAGACTCAGCCATCAGGTTCCAGGTGCATGCTCACATTCATTAGCAGCTAGCAACAATGGCTCCAATTCCTATAGCTAGTGAATGGTAACTGCTCACATAGCACTGCATATTGTATAGACTTATCACAGCTGTCATTTCTCCTGTGAAATACTGATGTTATATTTCCTAAAAAACTACATTTTTCTCTTTTTCATTATTGGTGTGGGCAAACCATCATCTTCATGGCCAGCCAGATCATCAAACATGCAGCGGTTTAAGAAACCCAGATATTGAGATTTAAAAAATTCAACAGTTAACTGCATGGTGAGGCCATGAGCTCTCAAAATGTGTTTTAGTGATTGTGCTAGTGTGAATGCTCAGGGCAGTGATGGTACTTCAGCAGTGTGCTCTATAAATAAACTGTAGTACCAGGACCCCACTGGATACTCTTTCAATAAATAAGGTTTTATCATATAGTAACAGGAAATTAACAGGGACTGGCTTTCTTTATTTCTGTACGAATAGGGCTCATATGCAGCATATATGCTAACATTATCCTGTATACAGAATGTGCATATAAAATGTATGCTCTTGCTTTTGAGAGCATTCATGTTTAAAGCTGGCTCCAGACCAATCCAAATCGGCCCGACTTTGGGCCGATTTGGCTTCGGGAAGCGTCGGCCAGTCGGTTAGGGGTCCGTCGGCCAGTCGGTTAGGGGTCCGTCGGGACCTTTTCGGCCGACCCAGAGCCGACCGAACATGTTCAGCTTTTTAGCCGACTGGCAGAGCAGTGGCAGTGACAACAAAGGGCTGTCGGTGTTGCCAGATTATGTGAGAGAAACAAGCGACCATGTCTATGAAAACCTACATTCACTGTTTCTCGTTGTTGCTCCCAGAGAGAGAGAGAGAGATTGATTGATTTGACCTAGTTTTGCGCAGTTTTGGTGCGCAACACAACCCTCGTTTAAGTGAATTGCTTTCACCTGCTGCTGCTGTGTGGAGCGCAGTGGTGGAAAAAGTACTCAAATGTTTTACTTAAGTAAAAGTATCAATACTGCAATGTAGAAGTACTCCGTTACAAGTAAAAGTCCCGAATTAAAAATGTACTTGAGTGAAAGTACAAAAGTATTGGTATCAAAATGTACTTAAAGTACCAAAAGTAAAAGTACTCAAATGTTTGAAAATAGCAGATCTACAAGCTCACAACGCGTCGCTTCGCGACGCGTTGTGAGCTTGTAGATCGGCTATTTTCAAATAGCCTAGGTATAAAATAGAGCTAAAGTGGTTACTGTATGTTTTATAATGTAATAATTTATATCTGCAAAGTAACTAATAACTAAAGTTTTCAAATAATTGTAGTGGAGTAAAAGTAGAATATTTTCCTCAGAGATGTATGGAGTAGAAGTAAAAGTACTGAAAATTAGAAATACTCCAGTAAAGTAAAAAATCCTCAAAAGTGTACTTAAGTACAGTACTTGAGTAAATGTACTTAGTTACTTTACACCACTGGCGGAGTGTGCGCTACAGGGCATATCTCCAAGCCAGGGTGACCTACCCAGGCTCATGAAATTCATATGCAGGCATAGTAGCCAATTAGAATGAAATCCGCAAAAACGGACTCATATACTGATACAGAACCATATATTGGCTATTATATTATGGCTGTCGGGTGGAAATCTTGTATGTTCCTTTTTTATTATTATTTAAAAACAATTTAAAATCGTGAAAATAGCCAATCTACAAGCTGTAATTATTAATAATTAAGAAATACTATATTTTAAAGAGTGAAAAATCAACTAAAGTCATTATTAGTGCAAGTTCATTCACATTTCATTTGAATGAAAATAACTTGTGGGTAAAATACATTCTGTGAATCTAATGTGATTAATGTGACCCCTACTTCAGTCAGTGAAGTCCAGGGCTGAATGTGACATATTGAGACCTATATAACTAAATATTGGTCATTTGCCAACACATTATTTTGTGAAATAAATGGGTTATATTTCACAGATAGTTATACTATTCTTATAATATATTAAAATACAATGATCCTTAACCTTCAAGTTAAATGCATTATTTCCGTGGACTTAAAAATCATTTTTGGACTTAAAAATCATTATTATTTTTTTGGATGGCCTTCCTGCCCTGGCAGGAAGACCGGGCAGGGCCTTTGTGCCCTCCAAAAAATTACAACACCAAAGGCCAAGTGGCCTTGCCCCTAAAATGACGAAATTCCAGGCTTGAATGCAATAGATGTACTCTGAGTCTGTTACAAGTAAAAGTCCAGAATTCAACATTTACTTGAGTAAAAGTACTAAAGTATTGGTATAAAAATGTACTTAAAGTACCAAAAGTAAAAGTACAAAAATGTTTGAAAATAGCAGATCTACAAGCTCAGAACGCGTGCATCGCAACACGTTGTGAGCTTGTAGATCTGCTATTTTCAAATAGCTTATAGGTATAAAATAGGGCTAAAGTGGTTAATGTATGTTTCATAATGATTTATATCTGCAAAGTAACTAGTAACTAAACATTTCAAATAATTGTTGTGGAGTACAAGTATAGACAATTGGAAATACTCCAGTAAAGTAAAAGTACCTCAAAATTGTACTTAAGTACAGTACTTGAGTAAATGTACTAGTTACTTACACCACTGCACGTCAGTGAAGAAAAAACGCTGGGAACATCCCTAAGTGGCTTTGCAGGGAAACAAGCCCAAAGTCGCTTATAATAAGCAGACCTGGCAACGCTGGCAGGCTAAAAGTCAAATTAGCACATGAATGGCCAGTCGGCTGACAGACTTAAATGCCAACTTTTGCCAACCGAATACCAGTCTGTTGCAGTCTGGAGTAGTCTGCAATAGTCTGGACGAGTCTGTTTGGTGCGGAGTTACCTTTAATGCTATTGATCTGATTACTTAAAATTGCAATAGTCCTTGCAACACAAAGTCTTGGTTATTGGTAAATCTTATTATGAATAAATATCAAATACCCATAACCGCTAATTGTTTAAACTTCAGTTTGAATTAGTTATTTATGTGGATCTTTGTGGACACACGCACGCACGCACGCACGCATGCATGCACGCACGCACGCACGCACGCACGCACGCACGCACGCACGCACGCACACAGCTATAAAGTATACTACATATAAGAGTAAATAATAAAAGTAAAAGAAAAAAGTAGGAATATGGAATATATTGGAAGATCAGATAAAGTCTGAGCAGTGTGAACAGGAATGGAAGTGTCGACTAGGCCCTATATGCTATGAGATAAGGCATGTACAATATTGAATAATATTGCACATAGCACACACACACACACACACACACACACACACACACACACACACACACACACACACACACACACACACACACACACACACACACACACACACACACACACACACACACACACACACACGCAACTACTGGAGCAGTTTAAGGGTTAGGCGTCTTTGACCAAGTGTTTGCAATGTTAGCACCAGTCTAATTAGAAATGTTACTCTCAAATGAAATAAATATTTATACAATTAATCCAACACATACGAACTAATTCCACAAAATTGGTACCCATAAAAACTGCTCAAAAACATCTCTTCCAGATGCTGTATAAATATGCACCTATTAAACAGTGTCTAAGCAGTAATAAACGTCATGTCTGTAAGCATGGAGCCACTGTTTATCTTATCCTGTTTCTGAGGCCTTGGCTACCATCTAGTGTTTAAAATGGGGTAGTGATATATGCATGTTTCATGTGGCTCACTCACCAAATCCTATTTTGTTTTATCTTCATTGAAGCATAAAAGTAAAGACAAATTAAGGATTGGAATTTACAACTCTAATCCTAGAGTTATCATTGCTTTCTGACAATGTTTGACTTATAACCATTTAGATATAATGGATTCGGCGACTTTTTCCCCCCGGAAATGACCCTCAGCAGTGCACACAGGTAAACAAACACCAGGAGGTGGACACATCAGCTCCCCAACATGTCCCCCCAGACACGACTATGACAAAGCAACTAACAAGAGTGGGTCACAGCTCTGTCGCTCACCCGGTCTGTACATACAGTAGTTGACGGTATAGGCTCTGAGGGGACTCAGATACATAAGCTCATCATCCATGGGCAACAGCACTTTATCACTGACATCAGCCATTCCAACTGACTTCTCTCAGAACGTTCACAGTCAGCCCACTAACACAGCTGTCACTCAGACCACTGCATCTAAAAAGATAGCCAAAAAGACAACAAACCATGAATGATTAAAGCCAAACAAACTACTATTAGAATATGCTACAATTACAAATGGAAGGAACATAACGTAGAATCAATTCAAAAGGCTATAGGCAACAACAAGTCCAATCACTTCTAGATCAGGCTGTGTTACGGCCTGGTACGGAAACGGCACTGTCAGAGAAAAGAAAAACCCAGAGCAATAATGGGAGGCGAGCTTCCCGAGGTGTGTAGTCAAAGCTCAGCGGCGCATCATCAAGGAGAGGCACCACCCCAGCCAAAAACTGTTATACCCCTACAACGACTGCGGCCAGGCAAGGAGGCCTACCTCAAGGACAACACCACCAGGTTCATGAACAGCTTCCACCCAGCTAGACTGCTGAACAAGGCATGAATCATGATCACCTCCTGTCTTCAAGCTGGACTTGGTCTTTTGCTCTTCCCCATGGACCTACCTGTGGATTATACCAGGGACAGTTATCTATGGACTATGTGGTCGACAATCCCATGTACAAGCTGATTTTTATTATTCTCGCACCTTAACGTCATATAGCATATCATGTACAGTATATATCTGCCGCTATGTCTTACCTCAGGTAGCCTACTTTTACGACATTGGATAGACAGTATACTATGTGTACATTTGTAGATACATTGATATTTTTACTGATCTCTCTCTCTCTTCCCCTTGCTCCCCATCTCCTTCTTCCCTTTCTCTTTTCTGGAAATAACAAAAACCGATGGAGCTTGCACAAAAACGTTTACACCTGTAAACCTGTGATGTGACATTAAAGTTTTCTGATTCTGACCAGTTCCTAGAAAACATCTTCCAATACAACAGCAAAAGCATAAACAGGGGGCAGTAGAAGGCCTCGATAATAATAATAAAAGCCTATTTTGGATGACGGTATCCGTCATCCCAAATCCAAAAAATCTATACAGGGTTCCGAAAGGGGCGACAGGCTGTAGCCCCTTTCGGGGCCATACTGACTCACTGACTGTAGCCTACAGTCACTGTGAGTCAGTATGGCTCTGAACTGAAGCACTGACTGTTAACTTTAGTCCATGAATTGAGTACCTGGGCATCTCATTTGAAACAAGCCATTGCGGCTTTTATGAGCATTCATTTTAGCTGACCTTGTATTGTAAACTGTACTTCCATGTGTTTTTTCCCTGCAAATCTTCTAAATAATAAATAATATAGTATTCAATCAATCAATCAATCAATCAATCAATCAAAGTCAATGGTTGACTGCTGATTCCACGGGACTCCCCCTGCTGCCGATAGAGGGAGCCTGCGTGCCATCTTCCGCGTTTAACACAGCGAAAAACCCTTCTTCTTTAGTACGATTATTTGACCCATTATCACCCCCCCCCCTACCCACAACAATGAACGTAGTAGTACACAACATTGGCTCACGCATGGCCCCCATTAACTAGCCAATTAATCCCGGTAATGTAATGTAATCTCATTTGTTTTCTAGCCAATGATCCCATCCAGGAATCCTCCTCCTGGGGCAACAACAACACGCACACACTGGCTCCTCCAGCCATGTCGGCGAGGAATGCAGCGGCCGGTGGCGACGGACTGTCACTGACAGACGAGCTGGCAGCAGGTGAGTTGTTCAATATAATGGTAATAAGCAGTTGTGTGACGTTAATAACGGGACCGCATGAAGCAGACCTATGGGCGCCCCAAGGGAAACGAAAGGAAGATCCAAGCTGTGCATGTGTGTGTAACGCCACGGCTGGCACAACTTATGCGCTTCTCTAGCCATGGATACACGACGGTCGTCTGTCACGACCGTCATGGATGAACTTCAACCTGGTGTTTGCACTTTCTCCATTTACGGCCCGTACATCTACACAAACGTTCATATTTCAAATATAAGCTTACTTCATGGCCACGGATGTTGCAATCATGTACGGGCCCTCAGAAGTACCCGTATCTTCCGTATTGTTCAATAAAAAGCATTTTAATCCGATTGGTGGCCATTTTCTCATAGAGTTATAATGTATCTGAGTGCAATACACCTCCTAACCGATAGGGTTGCTTAGTTGAAAGCGTGGGGAAAATACGAAGAAAATTGATTAAAATGCTTTTTTTATTGAACAATACGGAATATACGGGTACTTCTGAGGGCCCGTGCACAATTGTAACATTTGTGGCATTGATGTAAGCACTTTATATTTGAAATATGAACGTTTATGTAGATGTACGGGGCCAAAAAAGGGAGAACGTGCAAACACCATGACTGGCTGTCATGATATGACAGTCATGTTTCAGGGCTAGCGCTTCTCGAAAGTGGGTCAGTAGATCAGTGGAGCAAACTTGGTGTTTCCTTCCTTCTGGTGATCTGATGATCCATGGCGGTGGTTAAGACCGACCACCAGCCACGGCGCGTTGATGAAGAAGACCATGGCTTCTTATTGGGGGGGGTCGTCGTGAGCGTGTGTGTGTGTTATATATAATCTAACAGACGATAACAGCGTTAAAGGCTTGGACGTAAATACCCCCCCCCCCCCACCCACACACACACCCGCACGCACACACACGCACACACACACACACACACACACACACACACACACACTCACTCTCACACACACAGCTCCGAGCTAACGTTAGCTTAGCATTGCGCAAAGACACCGTCGGTGTCACTCGCCAAAAACAACACATCTAAACGATAACAGCGCGTCGAATCGCGACGTTGAAATATCTCGCGGATCTTGGTTCTTTTTGACGAGCGACACCGTCGTACTGCGGAGTAACAATAGTACTTTTGAACAGTATAGGCCTTGTTTCTCCTGGACGACGAGTCTTTATTATTATGAAGTCAATGTGGGGAATGTTGTTGGGTGAGTTTTAAGTGACCTACTTATTTATTATGTGTTTATTGTGCGGGTTTTTGTAATACACGAATGTGTTTATTATTTACTATTTACTAGGCATAATGCAATGTTTTACAAAGAGTCATTATTACATAGTAATGTATTATTATTACATGATAACTGTTAATAAGTTAATGTGGTCCTATCTCTGCTGTTAAAGGACCATAATTGTTAGTAGCTTTATTGTTATATTTATAACATTAGGCAGTGGTGGAAAAAGTTCTACATTTTTTAAATTTACTAAAAGTATCAATACTGCAATGTAGAAATACTCTGTAATACAGGTGAAAGTTCGGAATTCAAAATATTCTTGAGTAAATGTACAAAAGTATTGGTATCAAAATGTACTTAAAGTAGAAAGTACTCTTTATGCAGAATGTCCAATTTCAAGTTTCCAAATGTATAAAATGTATACAAATCTTTTGAAAATAGCAGAATAGCTCACAATGTGTTGCATCGAGGCATTGTGAACTTATAGATCGGCTATTTTCAAATGGCCAAAATGTATAGCGCTGAAGTGGGTAATGCATGTTTTGTAATAATAATCAAAATGTAAAAAGTAACTAGTAACTAAAGTTTTCAAATAATTGTAGTGGAGTAAAAGCATAATACTGGCCTCTGAGATGTAGTTGAATAGAAGTAAAAGTATTGAAAATTGGAAATACTCCAGTAAAGTAAAAAATACCTTAAATTATAGTACTTGAGTAAATGTACTTAGTTACTTTACATCATTATATTAGGAAACTAATTTGTTCTTTCCAACCACAACAAACTCTGCCTGATCTCACTTCTCAAAAATAAGAGCCTACTTTTTTTTCCAACTTTCATTCTTCACTGCAAGCTTGCAGTCCAGCTTCCAATGCAGTTGCATTTTAAATTACAGTCATATACATAAAGTGAAATACTATACTACTGCTAATAATAATAATGATTCTAATTATTATTATTTTTATTATAATTATAATAATTGTTTCTGTTATTTTTTATTTATTACAGGTTGTACCGTGACAGTAGCTAGTACAAGTTTATTCCAAAATAAACAGCTTTTAGTCCAAATATAATTTACTGCATTAGTTACTGGTCTTTCAATTGACTACTCCCATTTACTACTGAAGTCTGATTAAAACCTTTGAAATCTAATCTTGACATAACTCAAATGTAAAATGTTTGATTGGATTGCTATGAAATAATTAAATATTTACATGTTTAAAATAATTATCATTCTTCTAATCTGGCTTATAAATATTGTCACATATTGACACTATTTGGTGCAGTTAATGGCATGCTTTTTACTCTTATGTGCATGTTAAGATCTGTGACAGTTATGTAAAATGTATGTCAAATGAGTAGCATACTGGTTACTGGGCTGTCTTTTATGTGCAGAATCCCCCAAGAATGTTTATTCTTTATTGTATATTAAAAACATTTAATGGCTTTATGCATGAGTTTCATGCATTTCTTGTTAATATTGTGATTTAAAGGGCTAGCCTAGGACACTTTGGTAGAGGTTTGGCTTGTGTAGTTAGTTACCTTGCCATGATGTAACTCCAAAGGTGGGCAAGAAATAAAAAGATAATTGCTCCATTGATTAAAAGTTGATAATTCTAAATATGTCCTCATTGACATCCAGTGTACTGTGAAGAGGCTTTGCAGGCTCTCTTTTTGCCTGTAAACGATCACAAACAAAGCTAATGCTGACAATATAGATAGAACATCACCAAACCGGACTAAATCCGCGGATCTGGATCCGGATCCGGATCTTCAAAAAGTATAATCGAAAGGAAGTAGATTTTTTTGTATTACATATGAAATCTAATCCTTATGTTACTACACAATTGACCGTAAAGAAAAGGCTGCATACTCTTAGCCACGATGCAGGATTTATTTGAAACCAATTGTGTTTCGACCTAGCAAGGTCTTCTTCAGGGAATCCCTGAAGAAGACCTTGCTAGGTCGAAACGTTGGTTTCTCATTCAAATAAATCTTGCATCGTGGCTACGAGTGTGCAGCCTTTTCTTTACTCTCATATTTATTTACCAAGGTCAGCAGCACCTCACCAATACTGGTGTGCGCCCTCCTCCCTTTTGTTTGACTACAAAATAAACCAAACATTTTCATTTTAAATGGGGGCAAGTGTAATGCGACACCACTGTTTTACAATTTATCATAGAGACAGAGAGACAGACAAACCGCTCCGCGCTCACCATATTAAGACAAAAAGACAAAGAGTGAGACACAGTGATCTCTGGAACACATGACACACATGTGCACCTGGCACACACGCAGGTGCACCAGACACAGACAAAGAGACAGAGACACATGCACGTGTGTGTGCATGCCCCCCACAACACCTGTAAGTGTGTGCACACTGCATTATTTGTGACTTTTGTCATTCTATGTTCCCCTACTACACCGTTGCCCTTGCCGTCCAATGCTTCTACAACAAACAGTTGCATTCATTCCGCCACTCTGTAACTTCTATAACTCTGTAACTCCATTACTCAAACAATGCTACTATCATAGATGACAGCTTTATTATTATTATTATTATTGGGGTGTGCCTCTAGTTTGCAATGTGTTTACCATACGGTAAAATCTCTACATGTCATCATCATCTTGTTGACTATGCCACAAATATTAACCCTGGACCTTTCTTCTTCCCTCAATGTATCTTGTATATTTTTGTCAATGTGGAACCCTGGCTTGTGGGTTGTTTTTCGGCTGGTTTGTGCTGTTTTATACAGCTGGGCCCATTACTGTGATATTACTGTGTTATGACATATTGTAAGAATGTTTCATGTTGAATGTGTCTACCCCTACTCTTATACACGGTAGAGGCAAAGAATCCAAAGATGTCACGCTGTTTAAAGATGTTGATGTATAGCATTTAAAATGGAAGGCTGGCTGAAAATCTGCTACTTATGGAGTTATGTAAGCCATCAGGTCAAGATTTGCCCTTTGGCCATGACATGAAGTGCCAGTGTAAACAGTATGAAACATTATATGGTTAAAAGACAAAACAAATCTGAATGGCTGTTTCTCTGTGACATCAATGCATTTCATAGAAGTAGACTGCACTGGGTAATGGTCATCTGAGTGGAGCAAATTCTCATTCAATAATTTCTAAAGATGAGTCATGAGAGAACAAGCAGAGGAAGGTGTGTGGCCTGAGCATCTAGTTCCCTTCTCCAAAACCCTACAATCCCACATTTCTTTCCTGGAGGTAGAAACTAGCGAGATTAAAAAGGTTGTCGATGATGTTGATGGTTATTTGGGTCACTGGATTTGTGGAGCTGGAGCAGAGTTAAAAATAGGTTCTAGGGACATCTTGTGCTATAGTCTTGTGTGTACACACACTTGTGTGGTTGATACCGCTCTTGAACTCTGATCACATCCTAGCATTGACATTCTCAGTCACCTGAGGAAGAGTTGCTCTTCTGTTTTTCTTTACACATCACTCTAATGCAGCGGTTTTCAACCGATTGTGAGCCAGGCACCATCATCCTGACTAAAAGAATCAAACTAGGGACTAGTTTTGTGTTGGGTGTGGATATGGGCAAAGATTAGATTTTTCTTGAGTTGCACAGTCTGTCTATTCTTGGATATAGTGGTAGACAGGGACAGAGTCTCATCATTTTCTGACTCTAACCTAGCCCTGTACTCTCTTCAGGGATGTCAGTGTGGAAAAACACTCTCACATTGCAACGTAGTTGCAAAACATTTAATACTTTACTGTGAGCTCAGGGAATTCTGCCTGATCCTCTTCTGTAGTAGTTTAAGCTTTAAGTACTTTTGGAATTGAAGCACAAGCTTCCTCAAATTACCACCGATAATGATAATGTTTTTAATTACACTGTCCTCATATCACATAAATACCAACAGTTGTGTTCTATGTTTCTAAAATGAAAAAATTAAGATTTTAACAAATGACTAAATGCATGGTTTAGGGCCAGGGACCACATGCAATACATTCATACCTGCACCTGTATGAGGGATTTTTATTAGTATTATTTCTGCATTAATCCTCACCGCTACTTGCAACATGCTTTGTCTGTATTCTCCAGAAGATATGCTGGTGGTGGAAAACCAAAGCGACTCTGTCTCTCCGTCCAACCTGATGACCCCAACCTCAACCGCTGGCATGTCCTCGAGCATGGAGATGCCCATGGCCAGGAAGCGCAAGGGTAGCATGGATAACCAGTAAGCTTGGTTGTGTTTTCGATGTAAAAGTGTTTGTTAACCTAATGAAAGCTGGTAATCAGCAGCCTCGAATTGATGTCATTGAAAACTAAAATTGTAGGATTATCCTATTAATTGTCATGCACTTTTCTCCCAGGTCTTCCATTCTCGACACAGACATGGAAGATGACCAGGATAGGTGAGAGGCTGTTCAAGAACAGTTGAACGTTTTTATTGTGTAGTCAATAGACATTTGAAGTTTGTGCGCTTGTGTTGCAGGTCAGACGACGAGGACCAACATGTAAAAATAAGATGCTTCAGGTATGTTTTCTACTTTTAAATACCCCCTCCAGTGAATATTAACTTAATACATATACTGTGTATTTTCCTACATTACCGTCTGTACTACTGCCACATTTATTTCGTTTTTTGATCAACTGTGTTTATTTTCTTTAATTCTATCTCCCCAATTTAGTTGTTGCCAATTCCCTCATGTTTGTATTGTTCTTGTCACTGGCAACTCTTTCTGTTTTCCATCGAGTCACCAGCCACTTCTTTTCACCTGACAGTGAGGAGTTTTACTAGGAGGGCGTAACATGTACGGAGGAGCATGCTATTCCTCCCAGTTCTGCATCCTGGAGGGACTACTTAATACACGCCCCGACCAACCTGTAGGAGTCACTAGTGCAGCGACAGAGAACATCCTCCCCTGCCAGCTTCCCTCCTAGTCAGGTTCACTATGTTACAAATATGTAGTTTCGTTGAAAGTTTTTGGAGATTTGCAAAACTATACATTTTTGGAATCTTCAGAGCATGGGTGTAAAACTATTCCTGATACTGCGTGAGTCAAGGATCAGACGTAGGTAATAACTTGCTGGTTTATTCACAGACCGAGACAATAGGTGAATCCTGTAGTCAACAGGTAACGTACTGAATGAATGAGATGCATGCCGGTTCCTCATACGCCCACCGGGTACGGCGGCCTCACTTGGACAAACGTAATCATTAACCAAATGGTCTGCAATGGGGAATCCAAAAATCGATGTTGCCATTTGCACAGACACCTGCATGGCCACCATTTGGGACGTTCAAAATGGACGCCATAAAATACATAATTTACGCTATCTTGACTTCTAGACAATTAAATATGCTAATCCTATGGTTTCTGGTTCAAGGAATCCAATAAAGATATCAAAGTTGAACTCAGAATCTTGTAACGGCGCCCCCAAGCGGTGGCCACTGGCCAGGGATATAATCTCAATAATATGCTTCTATCTGATATATTATTTTAGGTAATATTTTTTTTTCTAACCCTTTTCTTAACACATCGTGTGCCAGAGGTTTATTAAAATAGGGTACGTTCAGTGCCAGCATATCTTCCATCCACTTACGCTGATATGTTTTGTGCTGTAGAAGCCCCAACGCGGACGTGCATGTAAACAAAGCGTGCGTGCGAGACGGCGGAGGGTCCCGACTAACGCCTGGAAGAATAATATTTCTAACGCGATCCTCCATTGCAGAGTGATCACCGATTGAAAACGTCTCACTTCCACCACGTTAAAAAGAAATAGGAGATATTAAGCTTTTAGTCAAGGAGTTAACATTGGAGCGGACGAACGGAAGCATTTTTGACATGGATCCACATCCGGCCTCTCCTTCTTAGAGACTCCTTGGATGATCCCAAAGTTTCGTTAGAGCGCCCCACGTGGGAAAAATATATTTTAAAAAATGGGCCAAAAACGTTTATGGCACACAATGTGTTAATAGTTCAATGTGAATGAAAATTAATGCATTCTTCCCCAGCCTGTTGCAGCACATGTGTACACTGTGAGATGATGCACAACGCGGTATATGATTATTTGTGTATGATTAAGTCACTGTTTAGTTATAAACATTGAGTAATCGGGGTGCCGATAGTCTAGCCTGGAAAATCAGACAAATCTGCCAGTGTGAAAAAAAAGAAAAGATTAGCCATCTACACAGTGATATTAGTCTGGCCACACCGGGCTACCGATAGCCGAGTGGTTAAGGCACAGACCACATAGCTCGAGTTCAATTCCCGATCCCAGCGGACTTTTGCTGCGTGTCACTCCCCGACATTCTGTCCCCGTTTCCTGTCTCCCTTCACTAAAACATAATAAGACCCCCAAAAAAGATATATATATATATATATATATATATATAACCCTAACCCTTTCCACAATTTAGTCATTCATACAGGTATCACTGACG
Source organism: Gymnoscopelus braueri (assembly GCF_963280865.1). NCBI lineage: Eukaryota > Metazoa > Chordata > Actinopteri > Myctophiformes > Myctophidae > Gymnoscopelus > Gymnoscopelus braueri. The sequence goes on along the minus strand of NC_137610.1, from coordinate 18,703,028 downwards.
TTTCTGCACTTGCAAGTACAATGCATGGGTAAGGCTTGCAGCAGCATCGAGCTGTGTTGCATCCAGCGGTGCAGACACATGTGATTAGCTCCACATAAGCATCTGGAATTGGAGGCAGTGACGACAAACTATTGTCCTCGATCTTTCATCTTTTTTTCAGAGGATGGCAGTCATAACTCGCTCCTTTACTGTCCCTGCTTTCATGAAGATGTGTTGGTACGGCATCATGTGGAAGTAGGTGATCAGCAGTAGCAAGACATCAGGGTCTCTTGCAGGGACAATGGTTGCAGTACTGCTGCTAATGCAGTGAAGAACAATTCTTGTGTACAACACATGTTGAAAACATCAATGAAGTTTGGTCAATCGTGTTCATAAAGAGCATGACAATAATACCACCAAACAGAGATTCTCTCTACTTTCACATCAAGTGTTCTCACTTCCAGGCTTTGGTCTGGGTAGCAGGACCACTCGCAGCACTTACACATGTGTATGGAAGATGGAGGACAATTTGCTTGTTCCTCAACTCATGTCACTGGCTCCAGTTCCAGATGCTTATGTGGAGCTAATCACCTGTGCCTGCACCACTGAATGCAAGACGCTGCTGCAAGCCTAACCTGTGCACTGCATCTTGCAAGTGCTGAAAATCAGTGATACCTTTATGAATAACTAACTTGTGGAAAGTGAAGTGACGTGGCATTATTGCACCATGGTAATTGTTGAATTTCTGGACATCATGAACATGGACTTAGTCTCTTAGTTCACCTTTAAAATAAAATTAGAAGAGCACTCGGTGGCACAGTGGTAAAGCTGCTGCCCACCACCCTGGAGGCTGGGGGTTTGAATCCACAGCGGTGCATTTGCCTTAGACGAGCTTGTGTCCGTGTTCGGGGGAGGGAAGGGTGATATTTGTCACTACACGTGGGGGTGGCACCTGTCAGTGGGGAGTGTTGGGCGGGAGGAGTAGGAAGAAGGCTCTATGTCCTCCCGTTGGGAGCTCCTCACTGGCCAGTAGGATACAAAAGCAGTGACAACACAGAAATGTGTGTGGGGAGAAATCACTTGGCATAACAACTAAATTGGGGAGAAAAAGGAGTAAAATATATATACATTTATTATGAATATAGATAGATAGATAGCTATATGGATGGAATAATAAGTTAATAAAACATCAACTGATGCACAAACTTGGACACATCATCAGTGTTGTTACCTGGAGTCACTGGGTGTTTCGGGTCTTGCAACAGACACCCTCCTCCAGGCGACCCGACCAAGGCAGATCAGACCCCGGCCTGTGTCCAAGTGGAATGCTACTGCCCTCACTGTCTCTTGGGGGTAGTTAAGAGACACTGCTAATAATATAATAATGTATAATTGATTATACATTATGCTAATTACTAAAATGTTATGACTAAACTATGACGTAGAAACAACACACGTTTTCCAGGAGGATTTTTCCATTTTCGGTCCTGACTAAAACTGTCATCTCACAGTGTACACATGTGCAGCAGCAGGCTGAGGAAGAAAGCATGTATTTTCATTCACATTGAACTATTAAGAAAAATATATGCATCATTGGTGTAAATGGAAATTACTACCTAATGTAATGTATTAGATAGAACCATAATAGTATGATTATTTCCCTGGCCACCTCTTGGGGGCGCCACTGCAAGATGCTCAGCAAACGTTTTAGGTCATTATTGGATTCCTTGACCCAGAAAACATAGGATTAGCATATGTTTCTAGGTTGTCTAGAAGCCAAGATAGTGCAAATTATGTACTTTATGGCGGCCATTTTGAAACTCCAAAATGACGGCCATGCAGGTGTCTGTGCAAATGGCAACATTGATTATTGGTTTCCCCATGCTCTGAAGATTCCAAAAATGTATAGTTTTGCAAATCTCCATAAACTTTGAACAAAAAAACATAGTGAACCTGACTATCCTGTGAACACAGCCAATTGTGTTTGTTGGAAAGCCCAGCCAAGCTGGAGGCACCATGGAGGATTTTAACCCCAGTTAATCGGATGCCCACTGCCACATCTAAAATGTCTCCTACAGACTAGTATATATGGATCCTCAGAAATGATATGCATGCTACGGTTTGTATGACCTCATGACCTGCAGCATACATGCAGAAAATGACTTCATGTATCCTGATAATCTCTCATTACTCATCTGATAACTTCTGCAGGGAGCCCCACAGTCAGATTGAGAAGCGTCGAAGGGACAAGATGAACAATCTGATTGATGAGCTGTCGGCCATGATCCCCACCTGTAACCCCATGTCCCGAAAGCTAGACAAACTCACTGTGCTCAGAATGGCTGTGCAGCACCTCAAATCTCTTAAAGGTAACACTTTCGCCCAGGGGCTCAAATTGACAGCAGTCAAGCGCCACGGATCGGAGGAAGAAATCTGACCCTTTCATTTAAAAAAAACTAGGATAGTTGTATCTCTATTTAGTGTTTAATTTATTTTAATTTCGAACCTCCCTTTCCTCTATGCTCTCCCCACTGTTTTTATTCACCACCATAATATGTTATAATGCAGATAAATATATGTATGATACACAACACAAAAATGCTGTGTATATACTTAAATATTTGGGTCTAGTAAAAAGAAGGAAACGTTTTTTTCTAAATTTTCATCTACCAGACATTTGGCGGGTTAGCTAAATGGTTAATTTCAGACCCTACATTCCCTTATTTACTGATTCAGAGTGAATCATTTTATTGCATGCAGTTCCCACTATCTGTCTTATCTTGCACTGAAATTGTCCCTGTTCTCCAGGTTCCACTGGCTCTTTTACTGAAGCAAACTACAAGCCATCATTCCTTCCTAATGAGGAACTCAAACACCTCGTCCTTAAGGTAATAACACAAATGATAAATTATTGTCTCCGCCGGCCAAAGGCGTGGCCAAGACTATGTTTTCACCCCTGTCCGTCCATCTGTGAACAGCTAATCTCCGGCACCGTTGGACCGATCGGTGTGAAACTGTGAGGTTCTGCTCTGGAGGCCAGAGCAGAACCTCTGCCCCATATTTTTCACATCGGCCTGTTATAGCGCCACAAGAAGACCGATCTTTGCTAAACAATCATCATAAAAGAAATGTATAATACTCCTACAGGTTTTGTCCAAACATCACTAAAATCGGTACACATTATCTCTATAGTCATGTGGTCAAGACGGATCTGTCCGATTTTTCATATTCCTTCCTTATTGACTGATTCCACAGTTTGCAGGAGTGGCCCGTTTTGAACAAAATGCCTCAAATCAATCCAGTGTCCGATAGCCGTGAAACTTTGCATGCACATTCCAGTTAAGCCAAGGAAGAAATACCACCCTAAATTTTTTAAATCAGCCTCATGGTGGCGCTACAACAGGCAGATTCACATTTTGGCCTATAACTTTTGAACCGTAGGTCATACAATAATGACCTATGATCCAAGGGAAATCATTTCCCCTTGGATTCCTTGGATTCTCACTCTCCATATAGGCCTGGCCACTTGTGCCAGATTAAATTTTCCGCCATTTAGTGTTTTCTTCAAAACACACATTTTGCTACTATTCCTACAGAGTTTGTTCAAAAGTCACACAAACCGGTACATATCATCTCTTGGGTCATGTGATCAAGATAGATTGGTTACGTTTGATATTTCAGATCCCATTCCAAGTGGCTATGACTGCTTTCCAAAGTTTGCGAGCCCTGGGTAGGCAACTCGGCCTGTCGGAGACCTGTGCTCCGAGGAGCACACTTTTCTATCTGCACTCACAGCCTGTGACAGGTCACGATTTTCTTAACTCTATGGAATACATTAACATTTTTAGGTTTATTAAATAGGTGCCCCTTTTAAATAATTTTAAACCACGCTCAGGGTGTTGATATAACCACTGAGGTCTGCTTCTCCAAGGTCAAGTGCAAGACATTTTAACTCATTCAAACCTGAAGCCGATTTGAAAAACGTTTTCTGAAAATCATAAATGTTTTATTCATATAAAAAAAAAATCATGTTGCTATATGCATAGCAACATCTAAAATGACAGTGACACAGATGCCTTCTCAGTTTTAAAGGTATAACAACATATGGGTTTTCCAGGTCTTAATGGGTTAAGCTCATTATCTGGCCATGGCCTCCACTTGAACAACCTAATGGTTATGCATAATACTCATTAAGCTTTACCATGTACATTACTGTGTTTATTTAGCTTCGAAACTGTGAATAGCAGGTTTCCCTGACAATTATTTTTCTGCCCCACTTACTACATAAGTCAACAGGGCTGGCATGATCTCATATTTAAAGTCCTTCTCGTGTTGAGCTCACAAAATCTGATTTCTACTCTTATTCTTCCATATATTTTAGAGAAGTTTATTCCATTATGTTTCCTTTTTACACAATCTCATGTACATTTCAAATAAAGTGTTAAGGAAAATATTGTTCTCTTACTACAAATGACAAGCTTTGAAAAACAGAGCACCATCAAAATACACTCTGCAAAAGAAAATTTGGTATTTGATTTATTGAGCTACCAGACTGCCTTTTGGCGGCACATGTGCTAGAACATTTCTTTGACAAATAAAGCAAGCCCAGCCACACAAAAAACAGTAGTGCTGTGCAGAGTAGCCTAATTTAAACAAAGGAAGTGTGTGCTGTGTGTGTCTGTGTATGTTTGTGCCTGGTCTAAAAAAAAAGAATGAATTAGTAAAACCAGATGACAAAAGATACAAACTAGAAGTGCGTTGCGCTCCTCAGAGCAATCTGAAAGATTCTCTCTGATACATCTTGATCACATGACTCCTGAGACAATGTGTACCAATTTGCATACAATTTGGACAAAAAGTGTGTTTTGAAGAAAACACAAAAGCAATGCAAAATAACCTTTACAGAGTATGAAGTTGCATTTTGAAAACCAAACTTACTTAACATTCAGTTTAAATAACTCTTTTTTTTTGTCTGTCCAGGCTGCAGATGGCTTCCTGTTTGTGGTAGGCTGTGATCGTGGAAAAATAGTCTTTGTCTCAGAGACCATCACAAAGATACTGAACTACAGTCAGGTACGGCTTCTACTTTTTGCAACTGTATCTTTGGGGTCCATCATCTTGGGTTATACAGAAATATATGCTTTGACCTGGAATTGCTTCAGGTCAAGAATTGATGACAACTCATTTGTTAGGAAGAGCATGGAATTTGCTTAGAATGTATGGAATATTTTTCTTTTCTTTCTACAGTCGGAGCTGATTGGACAGAGTCTATTTGATTACATACACCCTAAGGATATGGGCAAAGTAAAGGAGCAGCTTTCAGCTTCTGAGTTATTCCCTCGCGAACGGCTAATAGATGCTAAGAGTAAGGCATCAGATTGTAACTGTGTGTGTGTGTGTGTGTGTGTGTGTGTGTGTGTGTGTGTGTGTGTGTGTGTGTGTGTGTGTGTGTGTGTGTGTGTGTGTGTGTGTGTGTGTGTGTGTGTGTGTGTGTGTGTGTGTGTGTGTGTGTGTGTGTACGTGTGTGTCTCATTGTGAGAATGTTTTAACACTCGTAGCTTGTCCCCAGCTGGTGTGTGTCTGTGTTCATTATAAAAATTTCAATAAACAATTGCATAATTAGCACTATTTTCTTGTCCATAGCTGGTCTACAGGTCCAGGCTGACCTCCCAGTTGCAGCATCACGGCTGTGTTCTGGTGCACGGCGCTCCTTTTTCTGCCGCATGAAGTACAACAAGATCACTGTCAAAGTAGAGGAAAAGGAATTTCAGGCTGGCACTTCCAAAAAGAAAGGTATGGAAGCAGCCCACCATTGTATTCTGCACTGTTGGATTAAAATTGAAAGCTGCGATTTTAGTTGATTTTTTTTTTACAACTATTATAACAATTGTAAATTGTAAATTGGATTGATCATTGAACTGAATTAGCGTTGGTATAATTTGTGTCCATGTTTTTGCAGAGTCTCAGAAGTATTGCACAGTTCACTGTACGGGCTACATGCGCAGCTGGCCCACCAGCCAACTGGGGACAGAGGGCGAGGGCGACACGGAAAAGGACAGCTCCCATTTCAGCTGCTTGGTGGCGGTGGGCCGTGTCCATGCCCACTCCTCCCCTCAGATCAATGGGGAAGTCCGGGTTAAACCCACAGAATTCATCACGCGCTGTGCCATGGATGGCAAGTTCACCTTTGTTGATCAAAGGTAGCAATCATCTTGTGCTTCTCCCTTATTTAACATCTTACATTTTCCATTGTGCTGTCAAGGTGTGTGCGACTTGTGTCTCTCTGTACACTTCTGCTAGGTCTAAGGTAAGTGTGTTACAGACTACAGGAGCACTAGAAAGTCTCAGTGCAGAGCTTGTTTTTTTTTGGTTTAACTTCAATATCATGTCAATCATGCATCACTTTCATGTTGCCTCATCAGCATATGATCTGTCCCTTTGATTCCTCATATTTGAATCACACATTTCTTTGATTTGTCATATTGATAATGGTACCAAAAAGGGATTATCTTGCCCACAGAAACCTTATTTCTTTGTGAAAGCGTCATCTCTGAGCAGGTCTATTCAGTGTACAATTCACATCTAGACTGTTTGTGGTTTAACTAACTCTGGTGTGCTTACTCATTTTGATTAATTACTTTGACCTGATGAGAATTATGTCATTTGACCTATTAGTGCAGATCTAAGGACTACCTGAAGAGGTGGGTCTCAGTCTGTGAACTAAGGTGCGGTTTGTTTTGTGGTGACAACGCTACCAGCATCAAAAAGGATATTATGCCATATTAATACCGTGATTATCCCCAAAAAAGCGTGTTTGTTGATAGGATATATTTTTATTGTGTGTGTGGTTCGTAATGAGTTACATAATGAAGTCATGGATTCATGGATTCACCAACCTTGTAGATATATAAAAAATCAGTCAGATTATTTGTGTGAATCAGTGAACAGAAAACATTTACCAATGATAGATTTTCTCATGTGAATGTACACATTTTCTTTTTGCTTTCATAACTCATGCATTGGTGTTATTTTTATGTAAGTCCTCCTTCTTCTTACCACCAGAGCGACAACCATTCTAGGATATCTTCCCCAGGAGCTACTTGGGACATCGTGCTATGAGTACTTCCATCAAGATGATTTACCACACTTAGCTGATAGACATCGAAAAGGTAAGTTCCAGTGTTCATAGATCTCGCATCCATTTTCTTCTTGCTTCCGATCTGCCAGTAGTGTTCTTACCATGCATTACTCTTGCTAAACAGTATGTATTTAATTTAGACATACAGATCAATTGAGATAAATACTTTACAGTACACCAATGGTCTTGCGAACCAATGTCTTTGGGCAGAGCATGGAATCAAAATTATCATGGTAATGATAAAAATACACTCAAAGTGTGATTGGATATAAACTTTGCACTACATGAGATGAATTGCAGTACAAAATAACACATGGAAAATACAGGAGCATATCTCTGCTGTCGGGTAGCTAAAGAAACCAGCTAACTCCAACATTTTTAAGGAAATGAAAAAACTAAATATAAATGTTTCAGAAAATTAAGAAAACCTTATATTTTTTTAAAACAAAGCAATACTGCCTCATCAAAGTTCCTATTGTGACTTGATATATTGTCAGATACTTGCATGTGTCATTATATTATCACCACTTTACCCAAATCCAGCTCAAGTAGAGTTAGGAGGTTTGGTCCATCATTGATAAGAACAGCTGACAAGCTCACCAATGCATCACAACGCGTGAATTAATGCCCTGATGCTTCATGACACTGCTTATATAGGCCTACAATAACAAGCAGGGCTTTAAATATTACAATAACTTCTGCAAAGAGGGGTTCACAGAGTTGCAGTTTCAGTAGAACTAGCGAGAGAAATGCTATATGAACTCATTTCTTGTCACATTGCTCTCTTCAGAAAACACTATATAGATTTTAGAAATAGAATTAATTGTTTTCATAACTTGTCAGTGCTAAGTTTGATAAACAGGTACACTGCATAGTTACTTTTAACAGATTAAGGGGGAAAAACCCTGCCTTCTTAAAGTTAGTTTTCTTCCGCTCTGAGTCTGCAGCTGCTCTGTGTACCACGCAGGGGTGAGGGGGTGGAGTTAGGTGGTTGGGCCGACAGTTTGAGGATCCAATGGAGTTAGGAGGTTTTGTCAGAAGCCAACACACAGATGTAAAGGGTGTCCAATTGCGTTGATTTATGAATATATATTTTTTAAAGCTGAAAAATGAGTTTCTGGTTTCTGCCCGACAGTGACAAATGTTTTGGTTCAATTTTCTAACTTGGACTTCTCTTTCCTTCACAGTGCTACGGAGTAAAGAAAAAATTGAGACAAACTGCTATAAGTTCAAAACGAAATATGGCTCTTTTGTCACTCTGCAAAGTCAGTGGTTTAGTTTTGTAAATCCCTGGACCAAAGAAGTGGAATACATTGTGTCAACTAATACAGTCATATCGTGAGTACAAGCATTTTCTTCACCTCTACAGAACATCTGTGCATGAATGCATATAGTATCATTATATACACAAGCATAATATACCTGGTGTGTGATAAATGTGTATTATTCAGCTCACCACATATCATTTCTTCCATTCTGTGCAAAGGCATGACCACATTCGAACAAGCCAGTCAGGAATCAAGCTTGAGAAGCCAAGCAAGACCTGCGAGGGTTAGTTCAACTGTTTAAGTGGAAAAGTTATATTTCTTAAGTGTTGTTGTCTTAGAAAGACTAAATTGGAATTATTCTATTTTATTGTAGAAGATGGCAAAAAGCTTCTACCAATTATTCCGGGAGTCTCCGCCACCCCCGGTACCATGATTTATGCTGGAAGCATAGGGACCCAGATTGCCAACGAGCTGTTGGACTACAACAGGTGAGAGAGAGATGCTGAAATGGTGTCTTTCCGTTTCACTGTTTGCTTTTACTTGGTAACATCCTTGTTCTGCAAGCACTATTCCTGAACACTTAACACTGTTGTTGACTGACAAATATTCATGGCACTTATTCTGAAATTGTACTTTGGAAGATACTCTGGATAAGAGGCATTTGTAAAATGCAGTCCCTCTGTATAGATAGACTGTCTGTTGAGGAAGCCAAGCGCTCCCACTGTTTATTTAGGGTTCATTGTCTCCGCCAGGCCTATTATAGCGCCACCAGGAGGCCACAATAACGTACCTGACCTGGCGGAGACCTGTGCTCTGAGGAGCACTTTTTCTAGTTATTTATCTTATTACTCATTCTGTCTGCTTTAGGATGAACTCTCCTCGGAGTGGTAATGCCAGCCCATTCAGTCTACTGCAGGATAAGTCCCCAGCAGCTCACAGTCAAGCTAGCAACAATGTAAGTCTTTTGAATCGTTTCTTGTGTGTACATGTCCGTGGGCGTGCCTGTCTGTCATCATTAATAAGTTCTTGTTTTTGGTCTCTAGGTGCCAAATGGGGAATCGATGGATGTGGAAATGCCAGGAACATCAAATTCAGAAGATGAGTCCCAGGGTGCACCATTCTCTGGAGGAGAAACGCTCATGGGTACCCTCCCTCCATCCAGTTGAAAAAGCTTAATTTATAACAGTGTCTTGGTAGGACAGTGTAGCCTGAGGGCACTAAGGATCTCACCTCCAATGCACTTTGTGTGCACATATTAATTTGTAAAGAATTGACACCAGAACTTTTAAATTGTCTTAATCCCAGAAAAGAAAATCTGAAAAGAAAAAGAGAGATATAATCTCTGCTCGTTTAGCTCTTTTAGTCCCTCTCTTAATGTGTTTGAGAAACAGCTGTGTCTAGTCTCAGTTTAGATATAGCCTCAAGTTCACTTCTGTGGGACACATTCCTCTGGCAGTACAACTGTAGTTCAAATGGAACGTTCAATCTGGATAAGCGTAATATTTAATTATAATTATATGATCAAATTGAAATCTTCTGGAATATTGTTGCGTGAATGGGATTTATTTAAGACAAACAGATGATGGAATGTTAGGGATATTCCTTTTTGCTTTATACCCGCTGCACATGGAGATGTGGATTTGAACCATTTTCAACCTGCTAGTTTGGACTTGGCTAATAATAATGATCATTATTATAATTTCAAGAAATATATACAGTTTCAAAATGACAGAATATAGCAGATCTACAAGCTAACAACATTTTGTGAGCTTGTAGATCAGCTATTTTAGCTGTTTGTCGCATGATGAAGAGTACATTCTGTAAGTTATGTGCATTATTATGAACCTTGGTTCTACATTCCTTCCTTTTTTTGTCTTCTCCCCTCCCTTCTTTTCAGGGGAGAGCTCTCAGCTGGATTTTGACGGCATGGTGGGGTCTGGTCTTGGTAGCCTTAGCAACGACGAAGCCGCCATGGCAGTGATCATGAGCCTCCTGGAGACGGACGCCAACCTGGGTGAGGACTTGGACTTTGAAGAGATGCGCTGGTCTCTATAGAACCCTGCCTCGAGGTGTTCCTTATAAACATCCGACCTCACAAAATGACCTGTTGGACTGCTTACTCAAAGATGCAGCGATCAGTTTGTTGTTGTTGTTTTCTAAAAGACACTTTTTATTTTGTTTATTTATTTTCTGAAAGACATGACGATACGGGCCACCTCTGCTCTCCCACCTCCATGTGAGGAGGAGGAGAGGGAAGAGGGTCCCATTTCTAGGCTGTGCCTCTAAACCCTTACAGCTTGTCTACCTGCCACGGAACTCTGTCCTTCACATTCACTGTCATTTTCTTGTATCTGAGGGGCCCCTCAGTGGGCTGCACCTCAGATTGCACAGCTATTGGTTTGCTCAGTCATCCCACAGCAATTACATTTTACCCCCAGCCAAACATCAGAACCCATAAACACTACTAGAGTAAATGAATGGCTTGGGATTCCTGTTTATATTTCCCTTATCTACACTTGAACAAAGGGGTGGGAGTAACAATGCAAAAAAGCTAATAGAAAAACACTGATTCCTTTCTTATTTTTAAGGTTGTAATTTGACTAGGTAGGTTGAATTAAAATGAGTGAAAGGCTCCAATGTAGGAGATTGTCAGCCTGATGATCATAATATGACCTCTCAGGATCAAGACTGCATGCAGCCAGTAATACAGTGACCACACCTCCATGACCTCAGACTTTTGAGAGGTGCTTATTAACCGTTTCACCCTACAGTATGTTCTGACAGTATCTTTATCTGAAACAGTCCAGCAGTCACACTCTCTGGTACACTGTCCTTGATGGATGATGATTTGATATTGTTCCAAACACCACTATACCCCCTTGTCTGTTTTGAAAGGGTAGGTCACTCTTCTAGAGTTTTTTTTCACTTGCATGCAAACCTCAATAGAATCTCAGGAGCAGTCAACCTTCAGTATTTGCTGACCGGCACCTTTTTTTCGTCCTCACCAGCTGTAAATGTTAAAATTGCAAATAGGCAGCAACTGTTTCTTGAACAGCTAGAACCAGCTCACAGTATGATATACTGTTACCTGGATATAATTTTAAGATATTTTGTTGATGTATTTGTATACTTTTAAAATTGTATCAACCACCCATCCCAGAGCAGCCAATTTGGAAGTTGACCATGATGGGGCCCCCGATAGATGTAAGACATTTCAAATGACGGTTCTGTAGGGAAGTGATGGGAATATCTGTGATGTTACATTATATCAATAGAGGTTTTAGTGAGAACAGTGGAGGTGGTTACTCAGGGAACAGTGTAGCAGTACTGGATCATCTGTAGCAGTACTGTATCCTCCGGTTTATGGTTTTACGTACTTCCATGCTAAGCTATGCAGCACTGACATTCCAAGAAATTCAAGTTTCAGCTGTGCACCTCTTTTCTCTTACACAGTAAAATCCTCATTGTTCATTTATCTATTTATGTCATCCGTTTATGTCTTCAACACAGAGGATTTTACTGTGTGTGTAACTGTCATTCCCATACCATGCAACGACAGAGGAAATTTGCTCCAGAATATGGGAGTGGACCTATTGCAAACTCCCAGGTGAGCACAGCTGACCATATTCTTTTCCTGAGTGGTCCTTTCATCCGGATAGACAGTACATTAGTTTCCTCATGGCTAGAAAGAGGTGTTGTTGTCACAAATATCATCAGCCTGCATAAAGTGGGGATATAGCACATGGACAGTTGAAACATCTGGTTATCTTCCAGTCACCTTCCACTATCAAAGCTCCAGCTACATTGCGCATGTATGATACCTCCACTTTTCAGAGGTTATGACCCCATGACAATTCCTCCTAACTTCCTTGATGGCTGCTAAGCACACGAAAGTGCATCAAATCCCATGGAAACTGTGATACCAAACAGTGTGCAGAGAAAGTGGTGCTAATCCAGCGTAAAGATTTTCAACTGCTACATCATCAAAGGACTTCAGACCTTTATGGCATTATGGTGTATGAATACTATATGACCCAAAGTAAAGGACACTAGTGTACTTGGCAGTTGTGACAAAAATACATATGTGGAATAAAACAGAATGTGGGAAACCCCATAATGCAAGCTAACAAGACTTTCATTTAGCTACTGTCCTGCTAGCAAGATAAGCCCTAGATTAATAAAACATTATTTATAAAGCACTTTTCGAAACAAGGTTATAAAGTGATTTACAATAGCAAGATAAAAGACATCTATAAGGAAAAAGGCTCTACATTTGCAAATATGTGAAATGTATCCATCCTAAATATTTGGAGCAGTGAGCACTGTTAATACAGTGCACAGGGAGCAGTTAAGTGTCTTGTTCAGGGGCATTTTTAAACATAGACTCGGGCGCTAACCATCGACCTGCTGCAGATTCTGGCCAGACGGCCTCTCTACCCATTCAGCTATGGCCGCCCTTACTGTAAAATGAATGTCCTGTTTTGTGCATTACATGGCTCTTCTATTTGTTTTCTCTGGCCTATTGGGAACCTTCTTTTTTTATTAAATCCATTATGGCCCTTGTATTCCTTATAAATTCACATGGTGGTGTATCACAAACAAAGGCAGAAATATTCACACAATTTATTTCAATTCTAAAATTCCCCAGCCAGAATTCCCTCACAATTGTGTATAGTACTGTCTGCCCCCACTGGCTCACCTGTCAGAGAGGAGCCTCAGAAAAAGGTTTTGGTCTCAGGAGGACTATATAGCTTGAGGAACCGTTCAGTGGAGTTCAATGGACAGGTGGCGCCATCTTGTGAGGTTTGCAGCTATTACTTTCAATGGAGTGACGTCACATTCTCTTTCTTTGCATATGGTATTTCTTGCAGTGGAGTTATGGCAAGTTGCCATGCTCAATATGCTGGGGTGGTGTACAGCCCCAGTTGCCAATGCAATGTCTATGTATTTATTTGTGGGGAGGATGTAGCACCTCCACCCTAATCTTCAACGTTCAACATCCCCCGCTGACAGCCGCCGACCACAGCCCGTAGGAGTCCCTGGTGCAGCAACTCTCTCCGTCCAGCTTCCCTCCTGTGAACACGGTCTAGAGTATAGTTTAATTTGTGTTTTTTTTTACAATTTCCCTCCACTTCTTGTTGAGCTTCTTGGTCAGGACCATTAAAGAAAGTCTAGATTGAAAATAAATGCCAATTATAAATAGAGATGTGGTCATTTGAACCCATCCTTCAAACTTTTCAATCAGTCCTAAAACTGTCCTTAAATGTACATTGGACAACATTTATTTTGAAGTAAATCTCTTGTATTCATAAATGGTGAGATGTGGATCAGCTGATAAGCATAAGCAGATAACAAACACATGCATTTTTTGCATGATTATTCATGATATCCTATCAACAATATTGGTTTTAGCTGATATTTTATAATGTCTTTTCATGAGGCATGTCTTTTCATGTCCCTCACGCGAGAGCCTCCTCCATGTCCTGCCGACTACGCCAGATGTAGTGATTCGCACCGAGCGGGAATCGAACCCCAGTCTCCCACTCGGCAGAGCTGTCTTGTCTGGGCCCTACCAAGTTATGCAATACCAGTTGTCAGAGTACCCGTTGTACCCGTCTGTCCCTTTTATACCCATATATGGAGATCTCTATCTGTCTGCCTATGTTCCTTTTATGCTAATAATATATGGAGGCTCCCTGATGTCAACTGCCTATCCGACCGTCTCGACCCCAGGCACCACACTCCCTTATTGGGCGCTGGCCTACTCGGGAGAGATTCCACAGGTGCACCAAACTTGGCACAAACACTGTTCAGGGGTCTGCCATGACAATAGTCACACCAGGCAGGGACCACGTAAGGCCCCCAGGGGACCACATGCCCCCAGTCCTCCAATCCACACCAAACTTGGCACTATTCAGGTGTCTGCCATGAGAATAGTCACACCAAAAGCAAAACAAGCAGAGTTGTTTGCTCAGAACAGTGTTTCTTAAACGTTTTAATTTCAAGAACCCTCTGTTTAGTATGGCCACGAACCACAGACCCCCATCTGAGAGAGTACAAATGGAACCAAATGGACTCTACAGGTCCATTTGGTTCCATTTGTACACTTTCAGAACTGTAAGGGTCCATTTGGTTCCTAACAATCAGTGATTTATCTGGGGACCTCTCAAGGACCCCTGGTGGTCCCCGGACCCCACTTTGAGAAACAGTGGCTTAGAAATTAGACAGGTCCTCTTAATGGCAAGAAGCCCTGTTTTTGTTTTTGTTGTGACTTTGTTGTTATTAAAACCCCTCCAGTGTACGCCCTGTGGAGTACAGCCATTATGACTTATTGTATGTCCTCATGGATGCTTTGAGGGATAGAACTTCGATTGGGCTTAAATCCATTTCTCCTTCCCATTTGAAATCGAAAACATGATTTTTGTAAGCTATAGGAAGATGTTTTGTTTTCTGAACGACATCTTTTTGTTTTTGTTTGTTGTGTGTGTGTGTGTGTGCGTGCGTGCGTGCGTGCGTGCGTGCGTGCGTGCGTGCGTGCGTGCGTGCGTGCGTGCGTGCGTGCGTGCGTGCGTGCGTGCGTGGGTGGGTGCGTGCCCCATATGCGTGTGTGCGTGTGTGTATTATTCTTTCAAGCAGATGTAGACAGCAATCATGACCACCTGCTTTATGAGGGTTAGGGTTAACCCTTTTGTATTTGTTTGTTGATGACATGTATAATTGTTAATTTGTTATGCTATGAATTGAATACATAGGACCATAATGGAAACAAGCCGCCCTGGACTTTTTTGTTATCCTTTTAGCCTTAATGTCTGACTGTACCACGTGCTGTTTACATTTCTGACTAATAAAGTATTCAATCAATCAAAACAATTACATTTGCTTTCACCTGTTATTTACTTCATATGTACCCCTCCTGTTTATTCCCCACAAGCAGATTAGGTTTCATTCATTAGTCAAATGTGACATGGGTAAGTGTAATTAAGAAAGTGTGGCATAAGCTGGGATTTGTTGTGTGTGTGTGTAGTATATAAAGTCAGCAGCAAGTGCAGAGCCCTTATTAAATAAAGAAATGGGGCAAGCAGCCACTCTGCCTTGCAGGAGAGAGGAATCATATGTCACCAAACTTTATGAATGGTTTAGGTAAGATTTTTATTTTCTTTTGAATTCAACATTGTGTTCCTTTCTTTTCTTTTTTTCAATAGATTAAAGTAAAAGCCCTGCTATTATCAGGGTTTAGCTAATGCAGTTCTCCTACAGCATGCAAAATTACTTGAGTGCAACAGATGTATTGCATTTTGAAGGTTAGAATCTACTACAGAATGGGGCAAGAAGATCCATGAAACAATATTATGATCCTTTTGAACGGTTTCTAGATCTGTAGCTGTAAGACATATATATTTTTTATACTTTGACATGATGCATCAGGTTTAAACAACAGTTCTGGTTTACTACAGATTACCAGGAATTTACCACATGGACCTGACATGTAACAGTTCAAATTACTATTTGGAAATTTTAAACCAATGTACAAAATATTTGCTTATTAGATACATCTAATGGGGTAACTTTTCATAACTTGTAGTTGTTTGACAGTTCAGAACTGTCAGTTCTGTCAAACAGATTACCCTAAACTGTTTTCCAGTGACATAGACTAGCTAAAACAATGGATGGAGCGTTCATTCTGCATCCTTGAGTAAACATTGTAAGCAAGCTTACATTGGCTGTGCTGAGGCAAAGTGGCTAGTGGGTATTTAGCCTAATTCTCTTGGCACTCCGCCACCAGGGCATAAACAAGGGCGTAAGCTAATCTCTAAAGGTCAAGTAAAGGATGACCTCAATTCCCTTCAGGTTAATATGCATTTATTTTCTCATCTGGTGCACATTTTGCTCTTCAAGAAGAAAGCTTATTTATTTATAGATCGTATTTTTAGAGCTTATTTTTGTTCATTGTAGGATGTTCTGTTATTTGGGCCATGACCCCTGTGTCTGTTGTTCTGTGGTCTCTTTCTGTGGTAGGAAGTTTCTTAATGAATGTCCAAGTGGACAGATCACTCTGCATGAGTTCCGAAGGCATTTCTGCAATGGGACAGTGGGTAATGAGTCAGCTGAGTATGCAGAGCAGATATTCCGCACGCTGGACAATAATGGGGTAAACTGTGTATATTCTTGGACGATTATTTGACCACACCCTTTACACAATACCCAAGACATACTGAAATCATTATAAATGTACAAATGTACAATGCATTCTGAAATTAAGCCAGCAGCAACAACAAAACAAATGTTTGTTAAAAAGAAAAGAAAAAAGAAACAACATGCAAAGAAATCAAACTTATTAATGAAGGTGGTTGTCTCCAGGATGGGGTTGTTGATTTCAGGGAGTATGTCATGGCCATCAGCATGCTGATTGAGGGCTCCTCTGTGGAGAAGCTGCGTTGGTCATTCAAGCTCTATGACAAAGACAGCGATGGAGCCATCACTCGGGAAGAAATGCTGGAGATCATGCAGGTCGGTAGGCTCAGAGTGTACAAATGTAAAAATAATAATAATAATAATAATAATAATAATACATTGTTTTACTTTTGGTATACTATAAGTATATTTTGATGCAAATATACTTTTACTCAAGTAAAGTTTTGAATGCAAGACTTTTGCTTGTAACCGAGTATTTCTACATTATTGCTACATTTACTACTAACTGATATTACAGTTGAAGAGTGCACCAACAGGATATTTATGACATTTAGATAAAGACAAGTGTTACAGTACATGCATGTCTCAAAGCAGTGGTGGAAGTACTCAAATTCTTTTTTACTAGATTTAAAATATATAAATATATATATTTATAAAATGTTTGTGCAAAAATCTGATAAATTAACAATGTCACTCTCCCTTGCACATAAAGCTGAAGTGAAAAGTTTAGTTTCTCCAGAAGCCCTTGAACATAGGAGAGAGAGAGAGAGAGAGAGAAAGTCAATTATGTTACTTAACGATGTTTGTTTATACAGTAAGTATTAAGCTTTAATTTCATCCATCGTTACTATTGTAAGTTTCACCAGCAAAAACAATTTACGTCCCTCTCAGAAAATGTTACGCATTATTTTATTAAAATCAATCATTTTTATAATTGATTGAATTGATTAGGTTGATTAACTGTTGCAGCCCTATTTCAGTGCCATTATAAGATTCAAAACAACTGTCCAATGTACTTAGATGGTATTAGGTGTTGCATATCTTAGTAAAACTTGATCTCATTTTGCTTGCAGGCTGTGTATAAGATGACTGTGGCGGCTGCTTTTACCAAGCTCAACCCACTTACAGCTGAAGAGTGCACCAACAGGATATTTACGAGGTTGGATAAAGACAATAATGGTGAGGAAGTATTACAGTACTAGCATTTCTCAGTGCATACGAACTAAGTTAAGTCCTGCATTCAAGTTCATACCATTTATTCTGATGCACTTTGTATAAATTGCGCTGCAAAAGACCTTCTGCTAAATGCCTGAATTGTTATTGTAAGTTGCCTTCCTTTCGATGCCTTGTGATCAGCTGTCATCAGCTTAGAGGAGTTCATCGAGGGAGCTTTGGATGATGAATGGATCAGGGAGATGCTGGAATGTGACCCCAACACTGTAAAGGTAGAGAGGCCACTGAAGAGGGACCCTGCTTTATAGGGACACAAGGGTAAGCTGAAGAGGAGTATTCTGATAAGTGATAATGCCAGATAATGAACCGAGTTTGGACTGAAACTGTCAAGAATCAACGTGTCAGCAGTTTCCATAACAAAGTGTGTCATGGTTTGTGATCCAATGAAAGGTTTAATCACTCCCAGACACTGGCACAGTCTACAAAATCTGTATGGCAAAGCAAGAGGTACTATACTTCTCATGTACTGTAAGTGCAGAGTGTTATGTTTGTTTCTGCTGTGTGTTTGTTTGATTGGTTGGTACTGTAAGCCAGTGATTCTCAAACTTTTTTAATTTCAAGGACCCCCAGATTGGTATACATTAGGCTACATGCCCTTATAACTCTGAGAGTGTACAAATAGCACCAAAAGGTAACCCCGCTTTGAGAACCACTGCTGTACAGCATTGCCTTTCCTTTTATGTATTCTTTAATGTACCAGTCACAATTGTGGTCTTCTTTAGAGCAGCGCTGCTTTTTTTAGCAACCCAGTCACCAGCACAACTGTGTACAGTTTCATCCTAAGTAATAAACCATAATGTTAATAAATTGTAAAATTAAATTTGTCTCTCTTGTTAGGGCTCCAAGCAGTGAAGCTGCTTGAACCCTAGTGTACTGTATCTGATTATTCTTTCTTCTCCAGTAAAAGTAGGCCTATCTGGGTCTCAGAAAGCATAAGAGCTATACAGTTCCCAAATGTTACAGGTACAGTAGATGGTAATATCACCCACAACACAGAAAAACTGAACTATTTGGTTGCTGATTCTATGGGTCCCGACAAATCTATTCATATGCCAGCAAGCCCAAGAATCAAGAGAAGATTTATTTGTCATTACTCATACAGATAAAATCTGTTAAATCTGCAGGACTGTGCTAACTGCAACACAAATAACTACAATAATACTGGATATGATATGATAAAGAAAAAAAAGGATAATATAAGATAAAAACATAATACAATTAAAATAAATACTAATAAGGAATGATATAAAGATAAAGCCCCATGAGGAATTTCCTTAATAATCTTCCTACCCACCTCCCCCCCCTTCATTGTTTTCTCAACAACATTTTGAATGTTGTAAGCATTTTAAGTTTAAACAGATGGAAATACCCCAGTCTGACACAAGTGATGTCATCTTGTAAGAAGGTGTGCAAAATGATCTTCCCCAGGCCATGACACACTCAGTACGTCACCTTCTGGATACAAAGGTCACTGGTTCAAGTTCCAGGGTGCCATACTCAAACTTTCAAATTCTGTATTTTTTTCCAGAAATGAAGAAATGACCCCCCCCCCATGTTTACTATATTATGTTCATTGCTACTAGTGTCGATTATGTCTTGTTTATTATTGTATATTATTGTATGTCTTTAAATGTCTTAATGAATTGAATACACAGGACCGCAATGGAAACATGGACTTTTTGTGTTATCCTTTTAACAATAATTGTAAACCGTACCTCTGTACAAATTGCAAACTCTTGATAAAGTATTCAATCAATCAATCAAATTGTGTTCAAAGTAAACAATGGATAAGGATTTCATGAATCAATGTATGTGGTGTTTGTGCTATTTTTCTCTACAGTTTTGGAGACCTAGGCTACTGTTGATTGTCTGTGTGATTTGATATACCTCTTTAATCTTATTAAACAATGAATTATAAAACTATAATGCCCATTCGTTTCCAAGTGTCATATTTGAGTAACAAAATCAATTACAAGAGGCTGTACATGTTTTAATAAATTTTACTTAAGTAAAAGTATCAATACTACAGTGTAATACTCTGTTACAAGTGAAAGTCCTGTATTAAAACTGACTGTACTTTGTACTTGAGTAAAAGTACAAAAGTATTGGCATAAAAATTAAAGTACCAAAAGTTTTAAAAAATGTATTAAAGCCTTTTGAAAATAGCAGATCTACAACGTGTTGCATCACGACGCATTGTGAGCTTGTAGATCTGCTATTTTCAAATAGCCAACATATATATAGACCTTAAGTGGTTAATGTATGTTTAGTAATACAAATATAAATCTAAAAAGTAACTAGTAACTAAAGCTTTCAAATAATTGTAGTGGAGTAAAAGTTTTTAAAAAATCCTCAGAGATGTAGAGTAGAAGTATTGAAAATTGGAAATACTCCACTGAAGTAAAAAATACCTAAAAATTGTACTTAAGTACTTGAGTAAATGTACTTAGTTACTTTCCACGACTGCTAAATGGTGGCATGTCTGTAGAGATTGTAGGTGTTAGAACTCAAACAGACCACTTGATGTCGTGCACTTCCCAGACACTGAAGAAAGGATTCTGCCCAAATGGCCCTTTCTTTCACAAAGAGGATCCCACCGTTTAAATCCCATAGCTCGGATATATAGCTGGGTCGCGATGTGATTGGCTATGAAAGTTGGTTGTCAGGCAACAGCTAGATTTATTTGTGTATGTTTTTTCGTTCGTTTTTTGGTGGTTTACATGTTTTTATACAAGTGGCGTAGATGTCTGTCTGCTTCCTTCTGAAAGATATCAAGGGAATGAAAACTCCTACAATTGTCATTGTTGTTGCCACTGTCCATATAGAGTATAATGACCAAATTCAAAGATGTTACTGAATAGTGACTACAGCAGTGGATTCCAGGGACTCTATAGGTTCCTTTAGGGGGTTCTAAATTGACACTTACAAGTCTGTAACTCTGACACTATACAAATAACCAAATGGACCCTAACGGGTCCATTTGGTTCCATTTATACACTGTCAGAGTTAAGGAGAGACCTTGAAATGTAAAAGTTTGAGAACCATTGGACTACAGTATTCAATGTATGTATTTATCAAATTGTAGTGCCGGTTTACTATTATTTGCTTGCCAACCAGCTGCCAGTAAACCAATTACACTGCGACCATCTCTCCGGGCTATGGGACGTGGACTGTGGTTTTCCCAGAGCAGTGCAGTCTGCAGGGAGCAGGGCGGGATGTTCCATCCCAGTGATGACGTCTCAACTTTCCAACTTCCCTGTCAGTACAGTTGGACATGGCGTAGGGATGTGGACGGTGGCTCGTGGGCAGGCGTTCTAGAAGTTGGACAAGTTTACGAAACAGTGGCTTTTTTTTTGTCATTTAGTTTTTGCAACGTTAGATTAGTTTGGGATATTTTTCTTTGGGAGTAAAGTGTCGGTGAGTATGTTATACTTCAGCATGATTTGGATTTTCCTCCCACATTCGAGTGTAACTGTCGAAGCGAGGCTGCTGTGATTCACACAGTTGTTCGTGGTGAATTACAACGTTGTAACGTTATCACATTTAACGTTATCACATTTTAAACTGTGTTTAATATTCGCTTATACCATATAAAGTCTGGGAAAGCTTTGCCACAACCCAGTTTGTGCCCTGGCATTTTGGTACTCACCATTACATTGCCTGAGGTCACGTCTTTTCACACATAGACCAACAATAGGCTAAGTGAAGTTACTTTGTATGCTTCTTTGAAGTGATAATGTCTGACTCAGTCCTGGTTTGACGTTTAGGTGTTGATATAGACCATGACTATAAAAAGAAAGTAAAGTTGCTCAGATTTGTTGTCTTTGAAGAATCGCTAGTATTACGTTTTATTACTTTGGTGCAACCGCTGTCGTCGTCATCATCAGCCCCACAGGGTAGTTATCTATCTGTGGATAAAGATGAGCCGTTCAACCATCCACCGGATGCTCTGCTGGCCAAGAGCCACTGGAACAATGCAATGCTCCTCCACCATCACGGGTTCCTTTAATAGATCAGTGGTTCTTCAACTTTTTCATGTCAAGGAGTATGTAGGACCCCTAAGTTAATGTGTATTTGGCCACGGATCCCCATCTGAATAGAGTATGTGCCAACAAGGAACCCATACAAGATTTGTGGTGTTAAAAATGTAAAAAATATTCAAGATTTGTTGAAAATAGCTGATGCATATAGGGTACTGGGGGTCCCCGGACCCCACTGCATTACCATAAGGACAACCATAACTCTGAGAGTGTACAAATACAGGTCCATTTGGTTCCATTTGTACACTCTCAGAGTTACAGCCACAGGGTCCATTTGGTTCCTAACTATCCATCATTTATCTGGGGACCCCCTGGAACCCACTCAAGGACCCCAGGACTTTGAGAACCACCGCCTTAGATTGTTAAGTTCTATTACAGTGGCAGCTATAGGACAGCGTTGCATTTGTGTTCTGTCAAACTCATTATAGGGGAAAGGTTTCTTCTTCACCAATAAGAATATTGATTGTGATTTGCGGTCGGGTGTTTGTTCCTCACTTCCTCACATATTAACAAATCATGTTTCATCTGCAGTTCCATCTGGCTCTTTTTGTTAGACATTTTCCCCATCTCTGTCCTGACAAAATTCACCAAATCAGATTGAATTGAATCCTTGAATTGCACTGTTTGTGGTGTATTGTTGCTATTCTGTAGTGATACAGACTCATACTGTAGTGCACTGTAATACTGTACAAAGAGGCATATTTATTTCAGTTATGAGGGAAATTCCTGAGCTTGGTAGCCTACTCTTCATTAATTTCACATGCATTTCATCGCTGTGTTTTGATGTAAAATGTCAAAGATAATTAACTGCTTAGTGTTTAGATATAAATATAATAGTATAACTTGAGAATAATATATGGTATTTTACATTGTTATTAGAGGATTAGTGTATTTGCATATTGACAGGCAGAAAGGCTTGAGTCTTTAATCACATTCAATGCTAGTATCTTTACCCCAGTTTGTTTACGTACTGGACCCACCACTACACAGATGCCTGTGGATTTCATATTTTTGACCACAAACCAGCCTATATATAGAGGGAAGGAATGCCCCTTGTGCGCTGTACACCAGTCTCCCTTTTCATGTACCTAGGGCAGTACAAATTTTTTAATACAATATTTTGCCCTTACACAGGTTTAGAAATAGCTGCAGGTTATTTCAGAGCAGCGCCCCGCGGGCGGCTAGTGAATGCCACGAATGTATTTGCTGCCAAGAGACAACAGGGTGACGTAACCCACTAACCACACGGATTCACGTCAAGCTGCATCTTTAAACATGGACACACTTTAACGACTAATTCTACAGTATTAGTGTTGGGGTTTTATATTGTACTAGTTTCAAGCACTTTGTTCATTGGCATATGCCACCTCTTAACACCAGAACAACTGTTGACCTTAGCCTCTGTTTTCACCTGTTTGTTAAATTGAATATGGATAGTTTTGGCACGCACTCATGTTTGTTACATTGAATTGTCTGGATGTCACCAATTCACTGGTGGTATTAAGAGAGGTATTTGTCTATGCATAGTTAAGAAGTCATGACCGCGGCATTGTTATATTTTGCCATTCAAACTTTTCCCCAGTGTTCAAACTTTCCCTCAGTGTTCAGTATAGAACATGCCTTGTCTGTAGTGGAATAGCATTACGCACCAAAGCCAGAATTAGATGGATCAAACAGGCTGACTGTTCTGTCTTGGAAACGATGCATGAAAGTAAGGATTATTTAGTCAAGACGTTAGATGGCTCAAAACATGGAATTATGAGCAACAGAATGTCATTATGTGGTTAGACACGGATTCCAGCCCCTTGACTTGCTTTCGTTCACAGAAAGTATTCAGGAGCTAGATTCATTTTCATGTCGCCTCGATTAACACTATTACTGTCTTCTTTAGTGGAAGACAGTAGTGCAAACTAGGGTTTGTGCCAGCCCAGCATTGTAAATTCCTCACTCCCAGAGCTTTTTACTGCCAATGGAACCCGTCTCTCAGTGCGGTTCTCCAAGCCCTTGGAAACAGCGTAGTTGCATGGCTGCCATAAATGCTTCTTTTCTTCAGAGACAAGTGGCCCCGAAGCCACTTTTCTTTTTTTTTTCCTTCGTGTGCCAGAGCAGGGTTTTTTATCAGTCAGTTATGGGCAGAGGGAGGAACAAGAGTTTGTATGCCGGCCCGGGAGTAGTCCAGCAGTCTTAAGCTGGAGACCGGTCAGGATGGGTTTCATTGCTCCCCCCCTGCCTGAAGGGTTTACAACTGATGGATTTGCAAAGCCATTAGGGAGTTCTGCTCTTCCCCATCGCCCTCACCACTCTCTGCATGCCTCTGTGAGTTTTACGCCTGCTTTCTCTAAAGGGCAAGCCTGTTTTTGAATGAGGATTTGGTTTTGTTGTGCTGTGGGGGGGGGGGGGGTTTAAAAGAGTATCCGGGCAGGTGTTTATTCAAATGGCATTTTCTGTAGTGTGGCAATGCATTCTCTCTAGCCATTCTTTTTTTCTCTCTTCACATGATCCTCTATTGAAATACCCTGGCAGATTGAACAATGACCCTCTCTCTTATGGCTGCTGTAAGTGGTGCGTATAGAAAGAGACACAATGAGAATGATGCCTGCTTGAGTTCTCCTGTTGAGATTTCCTCTGTGATTGCAGCTTGTACCTGCCGCTGGTACAAAACAGGCCTGCCAGGCCAACTCTCCTGTTGTTGATATCCATGTTACCAAACAAATTAATGTGGAAAATAGATGTCCTCTCAGTCAGGTCCTGGCAGATGTTTTCTTTTACATTGAGGGAACTTTACTGCGGCAGCTTTGCATGATACACATACAAGTATGTGTGTTGTTAGCAGGGCAAAGGGAGCTCACTTAGCTGGGTCTTTTGTCTGTTGTTTATTCACAAGTTACTAACATACCATTGAGGCATGGCAAGGTTAGAGACATGTAAACATAGCATTAGAAATGTATTGTAGACTAGGCGCGTGATGTAAAATGCATGTTGCTGTACTACCATTCATATGGTGTACAGTAACTGACCCGTGGTACATTAACCATGGCAAACAATCAGATAGTAATACAATTATAGCCATCAAGTGTTCTGACACAGTTTCTACACTTTGTCGGTGCTGCTGAGTGGACAAGTGGATAGCAGGTTTCTGAGAGGCAACATCTGGTCAGGGCACGTATCTGTTTGAAGTGTGTTTGCTCAATGCCATGTGTTAACCTTACCCCTATTTGACTTGACTATCTGTCTGAGAGTTGTGCTGAATCAGGACTTTAAGGCAGGCCTTGGCTTGCAGGCTTTCCTTCTAGTGTGATCGTGATCCAAACACTGTCTGTGACTGTGATACCTGCCTGTTATATGCATAATGCATATACCTGTATACAGTATATATAATATAAGCCTTGCCCTTGGGTATACTTCTCAGGAGAATCGCACTTAATCGATGCTCAATCGATAAAGTGAATCAACTATCGATTAATGAATTAATCGACCATTTGCATCCCTAAGCGGGTACAACCGGTATTGCGTAATTGAAAGGGGAATGCATTCTCAACGGGCATCTGCCTAAGTTCATCCATAAATGTGAGTGTGTGTTCCCCACACATATCGGACGGACGGACAGACGGGTACTCTGACAGTGGGTACAACAGGTATAGGGATATATATATATATAGTATATAGGGATATAGTAGTAGTAGTAGTAGTAGTTATTATAGGGATATATACTATATTAGTGAGAACCTGAATTTACTATTACAAGTACCAACTGCTTAGTAGCACCTGAGTCATAGATAATGCCGAAAAATTGTGTCCTGAAAATACTGGTGTTTAAATTAACCAAACAACAATTGTCCCTGTAAACTAATTTCACATAAATAATACCTATACCTGTTGCACACATTGTCAGAGTACCTGCCTTGTATGTATGTGTCCCTTTTATGCCCATATGGAGATCCCTGATGTCAATTTATGCCCATATACCCGTACCGTATATGGGCAGTATATGGGCATAGCTGTCGGATCGGTGGTTCTGGCTAAGTTAACTGGATCTTCAGATTTGCTTATATACAGTATGGGCATATATCTCCTAATGAAACATGTTTGAGATGTGTCTTATCTTCTTAGGTAGCTAGCTAGGCACTGTAAGTTTGTACGCTTCTTTGAAAATGCCAGTCGGAGCTCAGTGGATAGCTTTGAGCAGCTTGTTTCCATTGGCTATCTGAATTTGTGTGCCTTTACCATGGAACAACTGTGCACACTGGGCCTCATCTTGTTGCATCCTGCTGTGAGCTGTGAAAATCCTGATGTTTTCATGGATGCTTACTTTCCAAATAATGGAGGGTCTGACCACAGGAATGCTGAAATGACAGTGCTAGGTGGGTGGGTGGTTTGGTTTCCATAAAGATTTGAAAATGATGCCATGTTCTGTTGCATGTTCCAGTGTTGCACCCTCCCAGGATGTGAGGTAGCTGATTAGAGGTGTGTGTGTGTGTGTGTGTGTGTGTGTGTGTGTGTGTGTGTGTGTGTGTGTGTGTGTGTGTGTGTGTGTGTGTGTGTGTGTGTGTGTGTGTGTGTGTGTGTGTGTGTGTGTGTGTGTGTGTGTGTGTGTGTGTGTGTGTGTGTGTGTGTGTGTCATATATTTTTATTTTATTTTATTTGTTAAATTCCTTGCATGGCCAATAAACAGGTTTTTATTTTGTTTGTCATTCAGCTAGCAATATGAGCGAGTGAGTAAATTCTTACCAGGCAACTTCAATATGAATGGTAGAGAGATTAGTTTTCTTCTGACTGGAGACTTCAATGTGTCATATTCAGGCTGAAAAGAAGTCTACCACACTGTGTGTGTGTGTGTGTGTGCTTGCGGGCGGGCACATTTGCGCTTACTATGAATATACAACACAGTCTTTTGATTAGACTCTTAGAGAAAGGCATTGCTGTGTTGTTTGGGCTGATGTCCAGAGTTGGGCCACTAAAATGGATCTTCACTCAACTCCCAACAGAGCATGCAGTGTCCTGTCCGCTGTTAGCCAACATTGTGCCAATACTTGAGGTAAATGGCCTAATTGATATTCCAAAATGTGTTGTCCAATGATCCAAGTCTGAAAGAGGACACCAGAGAATGTCTGAGCACAAACTGGGTCTTGGCCAATGTGTTGTCGTTGTCAGATCTCATAACCAGATTTTAAATGTGATGGTGTCTTGAATGGTTCAACTCTTTTGCTATATTGTTTTTTTGAGCACATTGATTTTTAATTCCATACACTGAGACTACGGCAAAAAATATGAATGGGCATGCAGTTAAAATAAAAACATGAGCAGTTTTTGATGCCACTTTGCATATGTTGCTTGCAGTTACAATATCCATTTCACCTAGTTTTACAATCAATAGCAATACGAGTCCAAGGATGCTATCTGACTTGACCCTGTTCTTAGGCACAAACGACTACTAATGCTTTGCAGAAGTGGCCTAATTCTTGGGTGGAGAGCCTTTTGAAATGACAGGCGTATCAGTAACAATACTGTCCACTTATTTGTCAAAAGCTGCACTCAGCCGAAATGAATTTCTGCTTCTCTGGGTAGTATTTTAAGAGTTATTCTTTAGCACAGTGCTTAATCTGATTATGCAAGGGTGTTCCTGTGTCACCGTGAAGAAAGCATATTAAGGAATGTCGGTCCACTACTCACATTCCTGATACCTTGGCTAAATGAGACATACTACAGTCAGACCATTCCTGATACCTAAGCTATATGAGACAGTCAGACCATCCCTAGTGATTCATTCTTCAGCAGTCTAAACTTTGATTATCAGTGCACCGGGCTGTCACGGTTTGAAGTCATAACAATCTTGGTGTTATTTCCTTTTTGTAGCATGACCTTGTTTTCTGTCTTTGGTTCTTCTTTGGGCCTTGCCCTTGATACTAGTATACCCACAACAACAAATATAGCAAAATACAGGTGGCAGGATTTGTGCATGTTTAGTCAATTAAATAGGAAACACAAAATCAACGGTGAGCTTTTTATAAATTCAAATGTTTAATTCCCAGTGTCTTTGCCTCAGCATAGTGTAGCCCTGCATTGGAGTTCTAACAGACTAATGCAGATGAGAGGCAAAGTGATGGGATACAGTATATTATAAAAATTACTCTCCCAACATTTGCCAAGGTCTTGTGTTGACTCTTGACATAATTATGTTACACATCACCCATAAGCACCTCCATGAACTAGAGGCTGTCTTTATTCTATTTGCACACTGCTCCTTGACCTATTAAATTAATCATTGTGGAGCCCTATCATCATGTTAGGGACAAGTTGTACCGAACTTGAGTTTGAGAAGCATATAAAATAAATATTTATACAGCAAAAATTCAGTCTTGTGATTCATTTCTTTCTTTGCCCTCTGCCATCCCAGGTGACTCAGTGATTCAAGATGATGTCCGATGCCAGTGACATGTTGGCAGCTGCCCTGGAGCAGATGGATGGCATTATAGCAGGTAAAGGTTTCAAAATATAACCAAATGGATCATTTGATTGGATAACTTAACACTACAAATTGATAACTTAACACTGAGGATGTTACTGTGCAGATTGTCTATCTAAAAGCCTGTAAATAAGATTGTGTTGAAGCAAGCACTAGAGTCTGCATCAACTGGACCCAGGGTAATGGTATTTGTCTGTGACTGTCTATCACAGACCTGACATTTTAATCAGCCGTCAGATGACATGATGTCCCGAGGTCCACGTTTGGATAGGCTTTAGCATTTACTCTGTCCTCATTTAGGCTCTGTGGCTTGTGGCCATGTGGCCAACTGACTCCTATTCAAAGCGCTGTGTTAAATTTGTAGGATTATTCACTTGTGTTGTGCTCACAACGTCAGCTTGTAAATCTGCTATTTTCAGCGTAGAGAATTGGTATAGAGGAAAAACGTTGGGAGCCTATTATATACTTGGGGACACCAGTCAACAAAGTATATAGGGCCGGGGGTGCATACTATTAAGGCTCAGTCCTTAGGCAACCGGCCCGGGTTCGAATACGACCTGAGGCATGTCCTTTCCCCATCTCGCTGTCTCTCTCATACTGTAACACTATCTGAATAAAAAAAAACACAAAGTATATAGGGTTTAAGTGGTTAATTTACCGTTATTCTGAGGGGGTTTCCCAAGCCCCAGAGTATGATGTAAGGGCAAAATGGCTTCCGTGTGAATATGGACATGAAGCCAACACACCAGCTAGCGTTCTTTTTTTTAGCTGTACCACAGTGTGCACATTGTCGTATGACAATCTAAAAGCTCACAGTGTGTTGTGATGTTACTGTATGATGAAGTGGATCAATCCACTGTAGGCAGATGTGGTACCTGTATACCTACCTACCTGTCTCACTCTCATTCCTGTGCCTCACCCTCCACCTGTTGTCCTTCTTACTGTCAGGTTCCAAGGCTCTGGACTACTCCAATGGTCTGTTTGACTGCCAGTCGCCCACCTCTCCCTTCATGGGGAGCCTGCGGGCACTTCACCTTCTAGAGGACCTGAGGAGTGTTCTGGAGGTGATGGACACAGATGAGAGAGAAGGTCTGCGTTGCCAAATCCCAGACTCCACTGCTGATAGCCTGGTTGAATGGCTGCAGGGCCACCTGGTGAGAAAAACAAACACTCACACTGATACAACAGCAGTGACAACTCACAGAAAACAATAAGAAAAACACATGCATGTCATAATATAACATTGGGATGAGATCAAGCAAGACAACAGACTGCAAATGAAATTGAACAGATCTGATAGCGGTAGCTGGTTGATCTTGTGTTAACAATATCAGCCAAAGGATATATGAATAATGTGTCTGGGAGGAATTCTATTTATTGTTATGATGTTCTCTGTTAATTTAGTGTATAGTTTTAGCTGCCTTTTCCTTTTTGATAAAGTTTCAGCGTCAGAGTATTGTTAATTTGTCACATTACTGTTGTTTTCCTCTGTGTAATGTGTAAATATAGGGTGCTTGTGTTGTTGCGTGGGGATTTAGAGGACTTGTTTGCTCTCTAAATGTAGAATCACTTTGCATGTGGTGGATTTCCCTTTATTTGGTAACAACTTCCCCTGTTGGAACCTGTGAAACGGCATATGTAGTGAATGAGATGTGAACACTTATCCATGACATTTACAAGGGTATTAATAATATATAATGATAACTATACAAATGTAAATAATATTCTACAGCACTTATTTTAAGCATGTTAACATTTGAGAATTACAAAATGTAAACTGGAAAAAGAAATAGGATGAAAGACAGAAAGATCACATAAAATCAGTTTAAAAACTTTTTTTTAAAGAAATTGCTCCCGGTGGTTCACCTGGTAGAGCACATACCATTAAGGCTCAGTCCTTGCGCAGCTGGCCCGGGTTCAAATTCGACCTGAGGCCCTTTGCTGCATGTCCTTCCTCATCTCTCTCTCTGGCCATTTCCTGTGTCTGTCCACTTTTGCTATCAAATAAAGGCTGGGAAATGCCCCAAAAATATATATTATTTTTTTTATATAGAGATTTATCAGATCATATTGATTTTGCTGGTTTGCTTGATTTCAAAGACTACGGTCCCTGATGGCAAAATTGTTGTCACTCTTATGACCAGTTAGGACTAAGACTTTGCTTGCCATCCTTGCATGACTCACGATATCCTTGCTTAGAATTCTGGAAATAGTTAGCGACAACATGAGGATTAAAGGTGTTTACCAGTGTTATGATGAGATTTCTCAAATATGGCTTGTGTCAGACTGCAGGATTGTCTATTAGTGCAGAAAAGATACTGTCCCACTGTTGGATTGCAGTACAGTTTTGCAAGCAGACAAGAGCGTTTGGTGAAATAAGTTTCTCTGTGATGATAGGGGAGAATGTGCTCGGAATGCAAACAAGCTTTAGCACATCTGGCTTGCTTCTCAATTTAGCCCACTCACAATACCACATTGCAACCCAACAAGTGCAGAAGAAGGGCAGTGCCAAATATTACTTCCGAGTGGGCAACCATTTTGTTTGCTAAGCAAAAACATCACTGGTATTCTCAGCGGCCTGGGAATGAGAGACGAATTGCAGGTGTTGTCAATGTCACTGCAAGGGTGCTCTGAGAAACACACTCATGTCCTGGGAACCAGCATGCTGTCTGGGAGAACAATGGGCTGACTGCCAGGCAAATGCCAGAGTTTATGTGTAATGTGCACAGCACTCTGGAAGCCTTTTCAGCCATGTACGGTGCTGCTGGTGGAGAATAAATCAGTCATACCATCATGGGAAGGCTTTCATGTAGGATTACTATAAGGCTTCTTCCTCTTCAGTGAAACGTTAAGGAATTGACTGATTTCTGGAGATCCCTCAGGAATTATTATTGACTGAAACATGCAGTTTGGATCCTTTGCCACTAGTGACCCTTCCACCCATCATGCCATACCCCATCCAAGCAGACTGCGGACCAATATTGTTTAACATTCTTTAAATATTCTCTTTTTCCCCTGTAGTCCAACGGGCACCTCTCGCTGAGCGGTGGAGACCACCACTACCAGGAAAGACTCTCCCGACTAGAGAGTGATAAAGAATCACTGGTGCTTCAGGTACCCGTAGCGTGATTCTTCAGCAGTCCCCTATTTGTCTTTGAGACTTCACTACCACTGTGAAAGACTTAAAAAACAAGCACCTCATTTTACTATACATAAAAACTACATTTAACGTGTGTGAAAAGATAATAATGAGGTTTTGGTGCTATGCAGGTGAGCGTCCTTACAGACCAGGTGGATGCTCAGGGGGAGAAGATCAGGGACCTGGACATGTGTCTGGAGGAGCACAGGGAGAAACTCAATGCCACTGAGGAGATGCTGCAACAGGTAATGTACTGTACACTGTCAAATCCTGAGTGTTCATTTTACACTCAGGAGTTTACTATGTATGGTCATATTCAATCGACAAGAAACAACTTTGGGACAAGAAAACGTGTTCACTTCTTATTGACCTTGCTAACTTGCTAGCATGTGTTAGTATAATGCGTCTATACCACTGTCAAAGTGTCAATACATTATTTTCTATTGACAGCTTCAGACAAATATCGTGCATACATATTTTTCTGCTAATGGCTTTGTTCTTAGGTTTCACTTATTTGTATTTTTTTAATATATATTATTAAAATGTTCCCAAACTTACCTGAATAATAGCCAAATATCATTGCGTAGTTAAGACGTTATGTGCATATAAATTTAATTCACAAACCATTCTTTTCAGACTTTTCAAATCAATCTTACTGTGTTAACTTTAACAAAACATAATGGCACAGTAACATTTTGTGTGTTGGATCACTACCTCAAGCATGTTTGAAGTCTCTACAAGTTGAACTGCACTATGTTTGGTAAAATAGTCGACAGTAATGTCAAGTAGTGAGTCGTAATTGATTGAGCTAAACATGTCAGACCACCGGTATGGTCCTTTGAGTACTAGGTGTGTGTTTTTGAAACGCTGTACATTGTCTGTACCACTGCAGGAACTGTTATGCAGGTCAGCTTTAGAGACCCAGAAGATGGAGCTGATCTCTGAAGTGTCCAACCTGAAGCTGAAGCTCAATACCATAGAGACGGACAGAGTGGACTTTGATGACAGGTTCAGGGACAGTGAGGTATGCTGTGCTAAATCCTCAGGAATTTTCATTGTCTCTTTAGGTTTCCCCCGTTGTCTTGCTAAACACACAGTCCCCTCCCCCCACACACACACACACCAAAACACATTATTTTGGCCGTGCACCTGTGTGGAGGAGGGAAGCCTTGTGCCATCATGTGTTTCAAAGCAGCTGTGTGTTGAATGAGAAAAGTGATTGTAGGATTTCAAGGAAATGTCAGCCTCTAGTGGGATAGCTAGTGTGTGTGTATGACTTCACTGTTTGTTTTGCAGGATGTGATGAACAGCTGTGGTGCATAAAATCCACTGGCTTGTTTGTTTTTGATATTATGAGATTGCATCTTTTGCTTAAATTAACTATGGCGAGTTTGAATAGTTTCCATGCAAAAAATAAAAGAGAACTGTAAAAAAGAGATGTCAATCTCTTGTGTAGAGATTTCCTGAGCCAGATGAAGCGTGCAGAGCACTTGGGCAGCTTTCAAACACATCATTGTTGTTGTAGCAGCGCAGCCGTGTGTCCCAGTCCCCTGGAACAACGGGCTGCTGTCCGTGCCTCAGGGCACGCTGAACGCTCCCTCCACATCCCTCCACCCCCCATCCACCAGCAGCTTCCCTTCATCTCATCTGATCTGTACAGCTGCTTCGGGAATTCTCGTGTCCGAGGAAAGCGGTCCTACCAGAGGACACCATAATACTGTTTTTAAGTCACTGCTATTGTTTTTCAAAGCTACGATGTGGTTCTTAGTTTATCAGTCATGGATTTGTAGTTATAATGTTCTTGAAGGTTATGGAAATTACTTTTTATAGAGTAGCTTTCAGATCCTCTGCATAACTCAACATGTGCAGTATAGGTTGCCTCGGGTTTGCTTAATTTACAAGCAAATAATACTGATTTTATATCCATGCTCCTCTAGCTGTAAGGTTGTATTTAGTCCTCGGATAATCCTAGGAGTTCACCCATGCCCTCTCTGGCCTGTTTGAATAACTTTTTTGAAAAAAAGTGTAGATGGAGACTGATGAGAACTGCTATTGATTAAATCATCCATGCTGATGTGTAGCGTTTTTACTGAATATGTGTAGGCTGGCTAATGTGGCTATATTTCAGCTGCTATCTTTCTGGTGTATTTTAAGACAAATTTCTGTGCTGCATTTTGTCGTCCCAGTGTCTCTCTGTGATACAGTCTGTCTGCTTTCAGGACCTGATTCTTGAAATTAATGAACTACGGTACAGACTGACAGAGATGGACAGTGAAAGATTACAGTATGAAAAGAAACTCAAATCTACAAAGGTGAGTTGTCATACAGTGGTTCATCATGTTACCAGATTTCATGCAGTGCTCTCTAAATAAAATCACCATAGTCATAATGAAGAAAGTATTAATTGTTACTTTCAAGTCAGTTCTAATTTCCTTTTTGTTATCCTGAAATGGTTCAGGAATGTGGTCTGTTTTTCTATTTTCTTTTTTTCTCTTTGACTTGAGTCTCAGGTTTCCCTCTTTCTCATCGTCGTCTCGTAACCATCACTTGTCACATCTCTATTTTCTCTCTCTTCTCTGGTTGATCTCTCTACTGCTAGTCTGTAATGGCTAAGCTTTCTAGCCTGAAAATCAAAATGGGCCAGATGCAGTATGAGAAACAGAGGAAGGAGCACAAACTCCAAGCTATGAAGGTTGGCTTCCCCCAGGGTTCCTGTTGTGCTTGCCTTACTTTTCTTTTTTTGTTAGTCTTTCCACCTTGGCTCCTGTTTTTGTCCCCATTTTTTTTTTGAAAGGAATGTTAAAAACTGGTGTGCAGTGTCTGTTTTTTTTTGTTGTTTTTTTTTCATTGCCTTTTCACCCCTAGAAGGAAATATTAAATGTCACTTTTGTAAAAATGTAAATGAAATCAGTCTATGTTTTATTTTGGGGTTGAGTCAATAGAAAAGATCAAGTGTGCTAAAAAATGCCACTTCCTTTGGGCTCCATCCTTCAAACCACAGGTATGCTTTAATTTGGGGTTTTTCTGCGCCCTTTTGGCAAGAGTTCAGTTCAGTGTGTTTTGCTGTATCTCCTTTTTGTTTCACTTGTCCTACGGATGAAGAATTTATTTTCTCTCGTTTTATAAGAAATCTGTCTTTTTAAACTTGTTTTAATTTGATTGTCCCCATGCTTGATCGCATCCCGGTCCCTTAACCGTGCACTGTGTATTGCATAATGGCTCTTGTACTCGTTGATACGTCAGCCCTCTCCCAGATATCAGCACTGACCCATCCCTGCCCCGCACCCATCCCAAACAGGGCAGGTGTGACCAGACCACACGCTGCCACGTCAGCATCCGTCAAATGTTTGTGTTGTGGTTTGTTTGTAGTGGTGAATGATTGAGTGTGTGTGTGGGAGTGGGAGTGGGGTTGGGGGTTGCTTGCATCGGGCCTGATGCTTTCTGTGTCCTGTGTTTAACAGGAGGAGCTGGCCATGCTGAGAAGGCAGCTGGAGGGCAGGGACGGAGAGTTGAGGAGACTACAGGACGAGACGTGCTTCAAAGCCCTTACCTCCAGCAGTATAGACGGCACAGAGAGAGGTGGGCTTACCAGAGGTGTCTTTGCCTGAGGGAATAAGAAAAAAATAACAGCACTTGCACTCAATGTATTTTCACGAAAGTAAATTAAAAGACTTAACCACTTGAACCCCTGGTGTCCCTATTCTGGGACGGCGAAAATGGCAGATCTACAAGCTCACAACACATCGCAACACAATGTGTTGTGAGATTGTAGATTGGTGATTTTTGCCAAAAATTATTTGTGTAGAGGAAACAGTTATGGGGCCTAGGATAGACCCATGGGGGGCTCATGTCAATGAAGTACATAGGGTTTAAGTGGTTAAAGATAGTGAATGAATATTTTTGTGTTAATGATCAAAACAGACTGGTGGGCAATCCTCCAGAAACCTGCCACCAGTTTTTTTGTTTCATAACTCCTCTGTCCTGTTTAGTCTCTCATCCAGATGAAACTCTTAAAAAGAGGCTGAAAGAGAAACGTAAGGGCGGTTTTAATGCCTGCGTTTATTGTTGCACCTCATCATTTCTCCCCTGTCTGCATGTTTGGGCATGAGCCACCTGAACCCCTGCTTGTCCATTATAACCCATTGGAGTGCTAATAACTGACTGTCTACGGAGGCCCAGCACTCCACCTCACTGTTAAAAACAGTGCCGCTGTTAAGCCTAATTTATACTTGGTCATGAAAATCAGTTATTTTTGGCAAGCGTCGCTGTTGTGTGACAAAGTATAAATTAGGCATTATTAGGCAGCACTAAGGAGACTGAATCCAACCAGAACACTCTTGTCATGTAAAATGTGTCCAACCTGAAACTTCAACAAGGAATGTTTGCTTTTCGTTTTTTCAAACAGAAAATTGCGAATGAATGGTTTTACTGTGTCATACACTGTCTTGCTCCTCCCTGTCACCCGTGCAGGCTGTGCACCCCACCCTCACAATAATCACCTCTTGTACCCCTGAACAACTCTCCTTATACTTGCCTCTCACTTCTCTGAACGTTCCCTCCTTACATCAGCACCCAGTGTGTGCCATGCTGGCTAACCCTCAATGTTGTCCATATAATAACATATTGTGAGAGCTATGAAAAAACATCTGTACTCTCTGCAACATACTTTAGGTTTTCCAAAATGGTAGAGCATTTTCATTTACTGCACGTGACTTTGTTGCACAAAATTGGCCACTCTGGGCACCCAAAAATACCACCTGAATGTTATGTTGAAAACCCCAGTCTTAAAAATATACTTTTGTTGTAGAAAATAGAAGAAAGTTCGACTAAAATAGACGAAAGATAATATGTAACTTTGTGTGGAACATACTGTACCTCAAATTGAACAATTTAATGTTTTAAATGGTCACTACTGAAAGCTAATCAGTTGTTCCTCAGGCCACAGTTGGATGTTGACTGTTAAATGATTTTCTAAAGAGCTGTGCAAGATGAAAAGTGAAAATGTTCTACTTAAATAAAAAATACCACATCAAGTCTTGCTCACTCAAGCATAGCATTATCCAGTTAAATGTGTGTGTGAGACTGAAGCTGGCATAAATGGCAAACATGTATTGGATAATATACCAATATGTGTTCAGGCTCACTCCATCAGGGAGTTTCCAGATCCGCACAAACACAGTTCACACTGTGGAATGTTTTGTTCTGTGTCTGAAATGCTTGTCTTCTCTTCACTAGATGTGGAAGTGCAGAGAATGAAAAAGGCAGTTGAATCGCTGATGGTAGCCAATGAGGAGAAGGTAAGTGACCCAGGTTATGTTTCCACGCTTTATTCACATTTAGTTCAGCGATCAGCGTTGAATCTGCTCTGCTCCCAAGCAACCTCTCCACCATCCCTTTGCCTCTTCATCCACAGGATCGCAAGATCGAAGAGCTGAGACAATCGCTGCTGCGTTACAAAAAGGTCCAGGAGATGGTGATGTCTGTGCAAGGAAAGAAAGGTTAAACTACTTTGATTTTGGTCACTGGCTCAGTCGAGGCAGAGGCTCCTTTTGTTTATTCAAAGGATCAATGGCTGATTCTTTTGTGTAGTTAAACTGTCAGTGACCCACATTGAGCATTGCCTCAAATTTCCGCTATGGTTGAGTTTTCTTTTCTTTTTCCATTCCAGAGAAAGGCAAAGATGGTGAGAGTGATGAGAGTCCCAGTGACAGTCCCATCTCCATGTTGATGATCAACCCTGTCACCACGGAGACTGAAAAGCCTGAAGTTGAGGAAGTGAGAGAGAAGAGCCCAGATGAGGTATCACATTTGTAGCACATGATGCCACAGTATCAGACTTAGATGTAGTTGTCAATAGATGAAGAAAACTCCCTCCCTGCCGGGAGAGCAGTGGGTCAAAATTGGATCAACAGTCCACAAATATAGCCAGGGGCAAGTACAAAATCTGTGGTTCTAAATCTATCACATACTGTAATTGGAGTTTTTTTTTCTTTTCAGTGCTAATAATTTTCAAGTTAAAAGAATCTGTGCAAAATCACCCTGTGTTCCAACATGATGTCCATAAAGTTAGCTCTCCTGGTCATTGATAGTGGAATCAAACCAGATAGTGATTTGGTGACATCATTGATTGTCTTGGCTCTCACACTGCCAGCTTTGCAAGAGACTTGTTCACGTTTACAAGTAAACTGTTTCAGATTGCAAGGAGGAACGATTTCTTTAATAGTCAGATTGCACTGCATGCTATGCTACGTTCTGGAGAAAGTACTGGTGTAAAATCAACAGAGTATGCAAAAAGGTGTTAAAGCAAATGTGTTAACTGAATCTCTATCTAATTAATGTAATGGTGCCTCGTGTCCATCTTTTATGACTTCAGGTGTTGACTACTGTTTAATTGTGCCCCTAGGGTAATTTATCACTAAGCCGCTGTATAGCAGTTGACAAGATGTGATGCAACGTTCTGGAGTTGCTAATAATATATTGGCTGTCCTCTTCCTGTCCTTCCTGTTTTTTCACTCTGATCCTTGTTCAGTTGGACAGCCTCAGTGGAATGATTGACATGCCATCGCCCACTCCCAGCCCCTCTGCCAAGTCCAGCTCTGATACAGATGGGGTATCGGAACAGGTTCCAGCAGATCCATTGGAACACAGGTTCGCTTTTTCATTTTAAAAGTCAAAAAATAACCTTTCAAAATAAAAAAAAAATGTGGATGTAGACCATCCCTAGAGGCCATTTCCCACCTTTGTTCTCCGTCTGATCTTTATCTATCCTGACTCTCCGCTGTAGCCTATACTATCTAATGAAGACAAAAAGTAGAGATTACGTCTCCCAGACTTTTGCTCAAAGATGAATTGCCCTTTGCAGTGAGTTGACCACGACATATCATTTGTATTAAAATCAGGCACACAGTTACCCAAATCTGGTTAATGACAAATCTATAACTCTGATGGCAGAGGGACTTCTCATTCTTCTATTTATATATAAAGCACTGTACTGAGTGTAGCTCGCAGCTTGTCTATGTTGCAAGCCAACGCTTGTCCTGTCCGTTCCCTGCAGCCGTGCAGAGAGTGAGGAATTGTCCCCTGAGCCCCCTTTTTATGTTACATGCAACAATGAGTGTGTGTGAAGGAGCGTGTCGTATCCTGTAGCTCTGGATCTCACCCACTCGCAACTTTCCCAGAGGCAATTTGGAGACTGACAGATTGTCCTCCTGACTGAAGCGTGCATTGTGCTCAGTGGTGGTCTTTTGTCATTGCAGCACCCCAGACGCCACCAAGGCTGGCAGCCAGGACCACTTGGATAGCATCAACAGTGAAAAGGTAAAATACTTTGTACACAGTAAAATCCTGAGTTTACATTTAATGTTGAGTGTATAAATTGACCCATAAGGATCCTCTCGAGTTCAGATTTGCTATGTAGATCATACTTGAATGTATTTCCATTCTGAAAGTGTCCACCTGTTACTCATTAACTTGGCAACTAAGGCCTGTTTTAGAAGATTGCAGATCTGCAAGCTCACAACACGTCATGGTGCTACGCGTTGTGAGCTTGTAGATAGGCTGTGTTTGGTGCATGACACGAGCCGCAACCAAGTATAAATCAGGCATAAAACTGTTCTATTATGTAATGTTTAATTTGTGTGAGCCTGACCAGTAATGAAAGCAAGCTGTCCTTTAGTTCTACTAAAACATTCCGTTTAACTGTAGGTATTCTTTTCATCTCGTTCTTAGGCCCCACTGTCTTCAAAACTACTGTTACCTTCACTCTGAAGGTGACGCTAGTGTCCTCAGTTTGCATATCGTGACCGAATAGTTGGCATCTAGTTGTACAGCATGCATCTTTAACTGTTTTGTCCTGTATTCATAGTGCTGCATGTTTGTAAATATGTACTATTTGTGAGCATTTTTTTTCCTTTCTCTCAGAACAATGCCAGTGAAGAGATCAGTAAGGTCAGTGATAAGCCACCCAAGGGTCCCTCTGCCACCTTGCCACCCTCAGTCTCACCTGCAGACGATGATGCCTTTGGAACAAGAAAGGCCCGTTCATCCTTTGGGAAGGGCTTCTTCAAGATCCGAGGGGGCAAGAAGACAGCCAGCACCCCCAACCTCGGTAAGGAAAGCAGTCTGTGTGTGTTTTAGAGACTAGATAGCTTTGCAGTGACAATATTAACACTTATTGTGGCTGCATTGTGCTTTCTATTTCATTTTGTGTGTAATTTTTGGGCGGTGTAGCCGCCCCTATAAGTGGGGTTGGGACACCTCATTAGTACACCCTTCGCTGTACTGTGATTGGCTCATAATTAGTACACCCCTAGCATTAGTACACCCCTAGCTGTACTGTGATTGGCTGACTCTATTGGCTGACTCTATT
This sequence comes from Gymnoscopelus braueri, assembly GCF_963280865.1. Lineage (NCBI taxonomy): Eukaryota > Metazoa > Chordata > Actinopteri > Myctophiformes > Myctophidae > Gymnoscopelus > Gymnoscopelus braueri. Next base: position 18,663,207 of record NC_137610.1, on the reverse strand, counting down.
CAGCACTGTGATTGGCTAGCGAGACACATGATGAAATCAATAACCTATAAATAGGACTATGCACTTTAAAAAAAAGATTTTTTTTTAAAGTGAGCTTCCACCACTGTGATGACCACTGTGATGACCACACCGCCCACTTCACACTGGGTGTGGTTTTTAGCTTCTTTATGCTTATCCTCATACATTGAGCAAATAGTTGAAAATCATTCGTAAATGTTTCTATACTGTTGTGTTCAGTGTAACGCATCAACGTTCCTTTCATGAGCAAACATACCTGGCAATAAAAACTATTTGGATTTTACCTTGAAGAGACAAAAATGTCTATGTTTGAGATTATTTACTTCAGATTTCACATGTTCTATTTTATATGAATATTAAATATGTAGCTTCCTTGAGAATGTGCTTTTTTCCTTTTTCTAATTTTCAAGACTTCTCTTCTTTCACAGACATCTTTTTTTATGTTTCCTCAAGCCACACCCATGAAATAATGTGTCCCAGGACCGTAATTTTCAGCCCACACAAACTGTGGTCCCCGTTTAATTATGGAAGCTGCCCTGTAGTGGTGTATGCCTTGCGTCTATGTGTGTGCTTTTTCTGTGTGGAATTGTGTGCTCCATTCTAAATCCCCCTGTCCCAGTTGTTGTCCATTTGATCATCTTTTCCCTCTATCTTGTTCCTACTGTGTTGGGCCGTGTCGTGTGTGCTTTGTGTAACACGTGAAGACCGCAGCCGGAGTGCAAGTGCACCTATGCTAGGTACAGTATGGGACCGCAGGGCATGTTAGGGTTGCAGTTGTTCTCTGGACGTAAATCAGGAGACTACTGAAATCACCAAGACAATTTACGTACATCTACATCCTTTCCTAAAGCGCTCATTCGACCAACAACCTTTTCCGTGTATAATTTAGGCTAATCAGTATAGCTGCAGTAGCTAAAGCAACCACACCCCTTGTCACAAGCAGTTTTACCAAGTGAAATTGCTTTTAACAAGCACCGTTGGTCCGGGAAACATACAGACAACGTGTCGTATGTTTATCTTTGTGTGTCTGCGCTTGCATGTTTGCTTATGTAATTTATTTTGTCTGTCTTCACTCAAAGCACTTTGTCGTGTCCCCAGTCATTACTACCAACTGTAAAATTGCTGCCCAATCGGGTCTTAAGAAACCCTTTTCTTTTTTTAAAGAATCTTTTGTTTCTTGGCTCTCTCTCTGCAGAAAATCTTTCGGTCTCACACTAAACAGCACTCCAACTTTCTTTCATTTCAAATGAAACTGCAAACGTTCATTTACAGCCTTAACGTGTGCCACTAGTCCCTCAATGTTCTTCACTTATGCATGCATATCGGGCAGCGTATCGCAGCTGACACCCCCCATCCCCATGACCTGAGTTGTCATGTGCCCGCCGGTCTGTGTTTTGAGGATCGCAGCTCCAGCCCCCCTGAGTGACACCTCCCATCACTTCCGATCGCTGCATGTCTCCCACACTGGCGCTCGCTGATTGATGTTGATGTCTGATGATACCCTGCTTGTTTTGTACAGCCGAAACGGACCGACCGGGTACTGACCACCTGGACTTAGCCGGGATGCCTCAGAGGTCGGCCAACAGCGACAGCACCCACACACTCCCAACCACCCCAGAGGGCAAGAAGAAATCCAAGGGCATTATGAAGCTCTTTGGAAAGTAAGCATCTATTTGACTGCTGTTGTCGAAGGATGATCCCTTTTTATAAGAATTGTTAGATAAGAAGTCCTTATCAGATGAGTGTCTGTCAGTGAAAATGTAAAATCGTGATGCAAAACATTTTCAGTAATATCTACTAGTATGTGCAATATTATTTGATACTGATACTTATCTCAAAGAATATAGTCTGCACTTCCTTTCCTGTTCACATTGCTCACACTTTATCTGACGCTCCAATATATTCTGCATATATTCCTATGTTTTACTTTCATACTTTACTCTTTTACTGTGTGTGTGTGTGTGTGTGTGTGTGTGTGTGTGTGTGTGTGTGTGTGTGTGTGTGTGTGTGTGTGTGTGTGTGTGTGTGTGTGTGTGTGTGTGTGTGTGTGTGTGTGTGTGTGTGTGTGTGTGTGTGTGTCATATTTACTTCTCTTTTTTTTCTTAGTGCAATGCACCAAGTTTAATTCCTTGCATGGCCAATAAACCGATTTTTTTTGTTCAATATGAATGAGATTAGTTTTGTTAGAGAGATTAGTATTATTCTGACTGGAGACTTCAATGTGTCATATTCAGGCTGAAAAGAAGTCAGTCTACCACATTCAACCTGGATGACAACCTATCAGAAGGCGAGTTCAAGCGGGGAGGAGTGCGAGCCACAGCAGGCCCCAGGCTAGGTTGGTCCCGTGACCTCCAGGGTGCCAACAAGTAAGTGTGTGCATTCACCTTGAATAAAGAGAAGCAGCGTGATGTGTGCACTCTCTGCTGTGTACACAGCACAACAGGGGTTCCCAAACTTCTTCAGCTATGAGACCCAAAGGAGAAATTTGGTGTCTCCCTGGGACTCAAACATACAAAAATACATTAGGAATTAATCACTTGAGCCATATTAAAAAAAATAGTGACAATAACTGATAAAAAGATCACACACACTACATTTCTGAAAATCTTTTGAAAGACTTTTTGTTTTGTTTTGTTGTAAAGGCTTAACTCATTGCCTGCCATGGACGAGTTAACTCAACTAAGGTTGATAAAATTGCTATTTTTTGCTGGCAGTAGCGTAACACTATTACACTATTACTCTGGCAGTTAAAGAGTTAATAATGGGATACCTGTATTTATTTACAACCCAAAATGGGCCACGAGCCTATGTTTGGGAAACACTGCACTACAACATAATTTCAGAGACCTAACAAAGAAGATGTCAGACTGGTTTGCTTTGGCAAATTAAAGACGCAAGAAAAAGAATAAAGCTTGTTTATCTACATGTCAAACACCTCAGGAGTCTAAATTATAAAGCAGAAGGCTAAATATAGTATATATGTGTCAGTCAACCAAGTGTAGGACTGCCTTTAAAACATTTGAAAGCTTTGACTCACCTTGTGGTCAAGAATACTCATTTGTTTTTTGTCTTTGTTTTCATCGTGCTCTTCTTTCTTCCTTTTTTCCTCCCTTGCTTTTCACGTTTCCCTTGTATTTCTTAGTGACCTGGATGCTCCATTTGCGCGGTGGTCTAAGGATCAGGTGTGTGACTGGCTACAGGAGCAGGGTCTTGGCCTGTATCTGAACATGGCCCGGATCTGGATCTCTTCTGGACAGACGTTGCTACAGGCCTCACAACAGGACCTGGAGAGGGTACGAAAACTACCATTCATACGAAAGAAGGCATATTAACTTTTTGAATGTGTGCTCATAAAAACAGTTTGATGAAGGGCTGAAAGTGTTTTAAACAGTTACTTTTTATAAGGAAGATTTATTTGGCACAAAAAGAGGGAATGAATAACAACAAAAGCAAAACAGACAAACAAAAGAAACATCATTATTGCCAATGGCTATCAGCCAAACTGTGATTTTTTAACATCGGTATCAGTGTTCGCCCAGAATTTCCAAGTTGATGCATCACTAGCTCATCTTGTAGATGGGCTATTTTTGCTATTTGTTGTATAACAAAGTATAAAGGGCTTAAGTGTTGATACGGGTTGTCGTATATTTCCCCTCTTACATCTCTCTTATTGCTTTATACATTCACTCAGTCTTTCTTCTTTTTTTAATGACGATCATTGCCAGGCCAGCGATTCCTGCTGCTCTCTGCAACTATTTGTGCTGCACTGCAAAATCGAGAGGAGTGGGTCTGTGAAATGGATGGAAATAATGCTTGTTGTCAGGCTAACCGTGTGCGTGTATTGGCCCGGGGCTGTCGGGTGTAATCCTCTCCTCTCGTCTCCTCTCTGTATGTTTAGGAGCTCGGCATAAAACACCCGCTGCACAAAAAGAAGCTGCAGTTGGCCCTGCAGGCCCTGGGCTCAGAAGAGGAAGACGGCAAGGGCAAGCTGGACTACAACTGGGTGACAAGTGAGTACCAACAACCACCAGGCAGTAGAGATGAAGAGTTTTAAAATGGTGTCTACCATTTGATGCCTCTGTATGCTAACATGGAAATGACCTCCACCATGTGTTCTCACTGCAGATTTTAAGTGGATTTTTTTCACTGGATTTGGGATAATTTACGAAAATAAGTTCTGTAGTAAACAAAGGCTTATGTCTTATTTTTGAGATTTTTATACCGCACTCGCACATACATGTAAAGAACAATGGGTAATTTATGTCATAGAACAATACGTGAAACACTCATAAGCAGAGCTTATTTTCTGTATAAATCAAAAAACCTATTGCAAAAAAAATCTTTGGAAATCTGGTGAGGGCACCTATAGAGCACCGAAGTCCTGATGTCACTCGTTCATCCCCAGGTTTGCGGAAGTAATTTCTCTATGGAGAATAACATTGGGTCATCTTAGAATCGTCTCATATAAGAATTGTGGTCCAAAAATAAACACCGCGTGTCGGCGTTATTGTCAGGGAGGAGGTTCTGTATCGTTTATGATAGTCAGTCACTTATATTTGATACAGTCTGTTTCTGGCGAAAATGTAACTAATTCGGCGGAAGTAACATTAGCGTTTTCTCACCGTCAGTTGATGCTTCATATCCATAAGAGTCAACCCGCCGGGGTCATTTGTTTATTTTTGGAACACAGTTCTTATTTGACGCAATATTAAATACGTCTATGGGATTCAGAACGGGGGTGGAAAACTGCGAACCAGGTAGACAAACAAAGGATGTGTAAATGACGTCAGACTTCGGCGGTCTATAGTGAACTCACTTCCTGGTTTTAGGACTACAAACTGTAATGCTGCAATTGTCCTCTGATTTTGGGTTTCAAGTGAGGGGGAAAAAACTGTTAAAAGGAGGCTGATCTCAGTTCTGTATTATTATTTTGATGAGTACATTTATTTGACTGTCATCTTACCCTCCCTCTAACAACACCCATCACCTTTCAGGATGGCTGGATGACATTGGCCTGCCTCAGTATAAGACCCAGTTCGATGAGGGAAGGGTGGATGGTCGCCTGCTGCACTATATGACAGTGGTGAGTGCTGAGAGAGTGAGACATGCTGGATGCTGCACTATATGACAGTGGTGAGTGCTGAGAGAGTGAGACATGCTGGATGCTGCACTATATGACAGTGGTGAGTGCTGTAAGAGTGAGACATGCTGGATGCTGCACTATATGACAGTGGTGAGTGCTGTAAGAGTGAGACATGCTGGACAGTGGTGAGTGCTGAAAGAGTGATACATGTGCTCTGTCTCAGTGGTGGCAGAAGTAATCAGATTTGTTTTACTTCAGTAAAAGTAGCAATACAGCAACATACAAATACTCTGTTACAAGTAAAACAAAATATACTTACAATACCAAAGTAAAAGTACTCAAATTATGAAAAATAGCTGATCTACAAGCTCACAATGTGTCGCAATGCAACGTGTTGTGAGCTTGTAGATCGGCTATTTTCGAATTGTTGAAGTATGTAATAGGGTTTTGTAATAATAATCTAAATCTGCATAGTAACTAGTAACTAAAGCTGTCAAATAATTGTACTTTGTTACTTTTCACCACTGCTCTGTCTTCAGATCACATGGTCAGGGTGGGTCTGATGATCCCAATGTCAGCTCTCATCAGGCTGCACAGAGTGTACTGTATATGATTAATATGATGAATATGAAATGGTCTGGTCTGACCCTGATAATACTCCAGTTTTCCCAGCCTCTGGCAAACTTTGCAAACTGCAATTATGGGTTCCCAGCTTCCCACGCATCCTGGAAAACATTGAAAACATTTATCTTTTTTTCCTTTTTTCTATGCTGTTTTCCAGTCGTGGAAACGTTATGGAAAATGACTTGATTATCATTTCACCCATATGACAGAGTATATGTTACAATGCAGTATTATCAATGACATGTTATCGGTATACTGTAGGTGTTGGTCACATAAAATGTCCTCGAAAATTATCCATGAAAGTGGGAACCCTGATGTAGAAGTGGTGTGTTACTGTTTTTTTTAATTCACACTTATTGTTTGGATACGGTCTGTGTTTCTGTGTGTTTCTTAGGATGACTTGCTTTCTCTGAAAGTGGGGAGTGTCCTGCATCACCTCAGTATCAAACGAGCCATCCAGGTGCTGCGACTCAACACCTTTGAACCCAACTGTTTACGCCGCAGACCCTCTGATGAGGTGGGTTCACTGCAACAATACAAAACTGCAGAACATCATGATTCATGAACAATTTGCAAATACTTGCACCTCAAAATTTCCTCAGCAAAAAAAGCATTGATTGTAGCCCACAATGCTCAAGTTTATGATACACAACTGTGCTTCCAGAATTATGAATTATTACATTTTTGTCACTCAATGTATTTCATTTGTCATATATTTTCCCCTTATACTCTCACTTGACCTCTATCCTCTCTCTTCTCACAGAATACTGCAAAATGATAGAGTGTGCACAAAAAAAATAATTTCACCCACTTCACTTCTTACAAATAAAGCTGATTCTGATTCTTCTATGTGCTGTGGCTCTAGAACAACATCTCTCCAGCTGAGGTCTCCCAGTGGACCAACCACAGAGTGATGGAATGGCTGCGGTCTGTTGACCTGGCAGAGTACGCCCCCAATCTGAGAGGCAGCGGCGTGCATGGAGGCCTCATGGTAAGAGAACCAGACCTCACTAGCTTTTCCCTCAGAAACGGGTAGAGTCCGCTAAAGCAGGGGTCCTCAAACTTTTTTATACCACGACTCCATTTTATGGGGATTTATTTTGGGCGACCCCACACTTTATTTATAGTGCAAATAAAAGTTTCACACATTTGTAAACTATAGCATATTTTGCCAAAATATATATATATATCGATTTTATCTTTGGCCTCCGACCGTGTGTTTTTCTCCATCACGGCAGCTGTTGGTTGCTGGTAGGGTTGTCTGTCTGTGAGCATGACCTCCTCGCTCGGTAATGTTACATCGCAATCCGTAAATTGAACGGTTTGTTGACTCAAATGCAGATTCGGGGGCTTATTGTGTTTGCTGGCACATACGCTACAACAGATAAAATGTACACAGTCAGTGACCCCTCCAGCGCCAATTAACCAGTGTTAATTTAACTCCAAGAGGGTACAAATTGAACCAAATGGACACGTGGTCCATGTATGTGTACCCTCTCGCTCTCGGAGTTACAAAAACTATTTTAAGCCCCCCGGCACCCGCTCATATTGAACTTCATTCCTGCTACATAACTATATTGTTTATGAACAGCTAAATCAGTTCTGTGTGCCTTCGGTTGCCAATGCGTGACCCCAATGGCGCATTCCTTTGGGTCGCGAGTCTCGCGACCCATAGTTTGAGAACCGCTGCGTTAAAGCCTCATAACTCCAAGCCCCTGTCTCTCCTAGGTCCTGGAGCCCCGCTTTAATGTGGAGACTATGGCCCTGTTGCTGAACATCCCACCCAACAAGACCCTGCTGCGTCGCCACCTCGGCACCCACTTCAACCTGCTGGTGGGCCCAGATTCACAGCATCTCAAACAGGAATGCCTGGAGAACCCAGACTACGTGCTGCTCACTGCCACCGCTAAAGTCAAGGTAGGACGCAAGTTATGCATTTAGTGTCTCTTTTCCAATACGAAGGGTAACCCAGAACCTTCCATAACCTGAAACCTTCAGAACCAGTGAGGTTTTGTGATGTTTGTTTTTTTTACGTTATAACCAGAGCCACCTCTGAAGGGGGAGGTACGAAATAAATAAAAAGTCATTAAAAAACAAGCTTGTAGATCGGCTATTTTCGCTATTTTATAAACACCATTTTTTTAAAGTTGAAGTTCTGAGTTCTGGGAATTACCAAAGCCTGAGCAGGGCCCAAATTTTGTTCTTGAGACCCTAATCTGAAACCGAGAGTATGGAAACAAATCCTGAACCCGTGAAGTACGTTACACGTCACGGCTCAGTTTGCTTAGTTCTTATAGTGGAAAAAAGCCATAAGATACTGTACACCACTCTTGAACAAAGTACTTTGTTAGCACTTGCCCTACAGTAAAGAACAAAGAAACTACATGTTATGTATCTTTCTCCATCCTTAACCAGCCAAGGAAAATGACGTTTGGGAGCTTTGGAAGTCTGAGGAAGAAGAAGCATGAAGAGAATGAGGAATACGTTTGTCCCATGGATGTGGAGATGCCAAAGGGACGTGGCTTCCAGAAGGGCTTTGTGGAGCTACAGATCTATGAGGATGACCTTGACAGGCTAGAGCAGGTAGGAAGGTCAAATGTCCTCAATATAGACCCATTGTCAGGCTCAAGGCATTGCTACACTCTACACAACATGTCTACAGAAAACAGAATTACCGTAGTTGTTTTGTTATTTTATATATTTTCTTTACTGTTTTAGAACAGCTATTTTCAGTATTCTTGTGTGACACCGTTGGACGACAAAGTGGCTTAAGCTTAAGGGCTTAAGCTTATAATCGATTTTTATCAATTTACAAAATCAATTAGAAGTTTTGCCCATTGATTTATATATATTTATGTATCCAAAAAACACGCTTCTTGATTATAGGATTCATTTAAAAAGTAATTGATAGAATAATCGCTATGGAAATATTCAGTAGTTCGGGTCCGCGCATTATTCCGACGGTTACTAACCCTATACCTAACCCTACCCTAACCGCACGCGGAAGCCACGTAGTCGGAGTAATGGGATGTCGGACTTTTGGGCAGTCCCCAGTAGTTCTATCTTTTACTGCTGGGAACTTGGGATGTAAACTGGAGATGCGTCTCTTTTTGCAGATGGAGGACTCAGAGGGAACTGTGCGACAGATTGGAGCTTTTTCAGAGGGCATCCAAAACCTAACGGTAAGGCTTGAATAGTAAACATGTCAAGAAGTTACCACAACATATGGCACAGACTGTTGGGTACCGGTATGTATTTAATATATACCCCGCCCCTGTTGTATTACCGTTAACAGAGCATGCTGAAAGACGACGAGTTCTTCAAAGAGATCTCAAATTCCCCCAACCCCAGTGTGACAGATGAAGATTCCAACGCGTGAGGCTGCCACCATAATGCTGTGTGACCCTAATGCTGCTGTGAATGAAACTCTGTGCCAAACCATCTCCACTAGCACACACACATCTCTCCCATCAAATGTACAATGTACAATAAAAGTACACACTCTCAGATCGCTTTTTAGTGTTACATTCTAAGATGAGCCAAAAGTGTTACCAAGTTTCTCTCTCCTTTAAACCATGGTTTTGTGTAAACCTACGACCCAGTACCCACTGTTACTCTTGATGTGTCACTCCATTTCACTTGTCTTCGGCCTATTGGGGAGAGAATTAAGGGCAACACCACTGTTTGCCTGCCAGCTGGTTACTGGAGACATTTTTATATTAGTTGTTCATATACTTTTTTTTTCTGGTTTTAAGTGATACATCATCCAGCATAAACATGTCATCTAGGTGATGCAGATAAAGAAATAATATATCTTTATAACTATGTAACTATTGGAAGTCAGAGAATTTATTCAAATGTGTAATGTGCTGTGCAGATTATTTTTAGAACTGACTGTAAAGTAAAGTAACTCAAAACAGCTGCTATAATTTCTGCAGAACGTATGTAAGCCCCTCTGATGTAAAATGTATTTTTTATTTTATTGTGTCCCCTCCCACCGTCTTGATCATATTACAGTGCTGCACAACCCATTAACCTTCTTTGCATGCATTTGCACCAATACATAACTCCATACAGAGGATAATGAATATGATTCATTAAGTGTCATTGCATGATATTGAAATGCATACTGTTAACAGATGGGTGGAACTTGTCAGTTATTTTATATTTTATACTGCAAATGGATTTAATATGGAACCCTGGTGACTCACACATGACATTGATATTTGTGGAATGGTGTTGCAACATATTCAGAGAGAAGTGAAATGATGCAAGGTTGTAGTCAGAGTAATGATGCTGTTGAGACAAATTTATGCTTTGGTGAAAATGTTCATATTTTCATCTGAAAAGGTTTCTGTTGACACAGTTTACAACTGAAAAAAGTCTGTAGATACTTGAAAGTTGGAAATACATAATTTGATTCTTGTCAGTGACATGTCCCAAGACATTTTTCGCCAAAGTATAAATTAGCTTTCATGCAGCCTTTGACCACAGTAGGGAATAACGTTTATACTGTGTACTTTTTCATTTATCAATTTTTAAGGTCATTAAAGTTATTTAAAGAGAATTGGCTACTTTTCTCAATTGCACAAGGTTTCTTCCCCAGCATAGGTCTTTCATAGCCCTAAAATGGGACCCCTGGTTTCTCAATTCGGGGCTAAGGTTTAAAAATATTGGACAGTTCCTGGTTTAATACTGGTCTAGAAAATGGTATATAGAGGAGAGGGAACAATTCTTAGCACTGAACTTTACACTTGCCCTACTTGTATAAATACAAGTCATCCACTATGTCAGATCTGTGTGATTTATTTATATTTGGTGAGATACTAGGATATTTGTAATCAGGTAATAAGCACCACATGTCCAATAAGGTTGTCATTAGTGGCAGATGATGTGGCATGTCTTCACTCTGCAATGTTACAGATGAATCTGTGCTGGATTGCCATTCATGGAGCTCCACATTTTGAATTAATATTCATGTTCCATGTCTGGACCACAGACACTGAACAGTACAACTGATGAAAGTATTTTACTGTGTTTGTTTTTGTGAAGAATACACAAAGAGTGTAGAAATTGTAGTCTCAAGAATAATTTAGCTTTGACTATTTGCTTGAAGTGTTTTGAGTTTAAAGTTAGCCTACATTAACTGATAAATCAAAAGCCAACTGAACAAATTCATTATCAGGAAAAGAGAGTATGTGTATTCTAAACAGCAGGATATAACTTAACACACCCACCAAAATAAGTTTTCTTCCAATCTGCTCCGCTCTACCGTCTTTGTTGTTTTATACCAGGAAGATGATCAGATGACAATGCTCTCGATCAAAGGAGTAAAGGGGCAGGAGAAACTGGAGAAATGCTGCTCCCTGGTGGAGAAAGATACTATTCCATGAAAGGGTCTAGCCTAGAAGAATAAACTAACAGATAATTCATAACCTAGCCTTTTATTTTATCGAATCGATTAACAAAGAAATCCCGGTCAGAATTGTGAAGGCTACAGACAGTTTGTGTTAAGTAAGCCAACTCGACATTTACAACTTTTTATGTGGCAAATCAATCTAGAAGTAAAAGTATCCCGGCCAAAAAAAGAAAGAAAAAAAGAAAATCTACATTTAGGGCTACGGTTGAGGAGCTGCGCTGATGTAATAGCTGTGGTGGAAAAAGTACTTAAAGGTAGGGTAAGTGATTTGCAATTATTCAAATAATTGCAAAATGGGTCTATGTTCTGATAGTGCTCGTTACTATAGAGTGTCCTGTCCATATAAAAAGTCTCCATGTCTCTCCAGCTCTTTATAAAACAGAAAATGTATTTTGTAGTTTTTTTTTTTTTTTTGTAGTTTCATTTCCAATTTTATCCAACCAGGACAGAGAACTCAATCAGGATATAGATTAAACAAGTGAAATTGGAAGTGATGACACTAAGAAATGAGCAGACAAAATTTTAACTTAAAAATGGGTACTTTCTCCTGATTGGCTGAGATTTTGACACCTACCGAAAAATGTATTTTCTGTTTATTAAAGAGCTGGAGAGACAGGGAGACATCTGTTACTGAACAAACACTCTATAGCAATGATTACTATCAGAATATAGTATTTTAACCTTTTAACAAAATACTTTTTGTTTTAACCAAAAAATATCACTTACCCTACCTTTAAAGTTTTTTACTTAAGTAAAAGTATCAATACCATCATGTAGAAATAGACTGTTACAAGGAAAAGTCCAGTATTAAAAATGTACTTGAGTATAAAGTACAAAAGTATTGGCTTGTAAAATGTACTTAAAGTACCAAAAGTAAAAGTACTCATTATGCAGAATGTCCCGTCATATGTCTAAAAAATATTTTGCCAAAGTTTAAATAGGTATAGGGCTGAAGTGGTTAATTTATGTTTTGTAGTAATAATCTAAATCTACAAAGTACCTAGTAGGCCTAACTAAAGTTTTCTAATTATTGTAATGGAGTATAATATTTAATAATAGTTTATAATAACTGAAAATTGGAAATACCCCAGTAAAGTAAAAAAAATACCTCAAAATTGTACTTAAGTACAGTAGTTGAGTAAATGTACTTTATTACTTAGTTTCCACCACTGTGTAGTGTGTAGCAACACTGCAACAGGCGTAGCCATTGCCTTTGTTCCTGGGCGTATCAGTGCAGTTCAGTGATCGCTACAGTAGATATCAGACCTACAGTTACATGTATTGACTGAGACGTCGTTCCTGAATTTGGAAAAGTGGAAAGTTTGCAAAAGGTGCCATGATGGCAGCAATGACAAGGTGCGTTTTCATGTTTACATAGCTAAATAACTTAATACTGTTGTGTTTGTAACTTTTTATCCCCTGTAGCCTACATGTTTAATTAAGGATATGCGAGTCTAGGGCAAATTTGGGTGTAGCTGTTCTGTTTTTTTTGTCCCGTTGCTCAATGCTCTCTCTCTCTCTCTCTCTCTCTCTCTCTCTCTCTCTCTCTCTCTCTCTCTCATATATATATTCTCTCTCATATATATATAATATATATATATATATATATATATATATATATATATATATATATATATATATATATATATATATATATACATATATAAAGAGAGTATGTGTTTTGTATATATATATATATATATATATATATATATATATATATATATATATATATATATATATATATATATATATATATATATAATATATATTATATATATTATATATATATATATATAGTGTGTGTGTGTGTGTGTGTGTGTGTGTGTGTGTGTGTGTGTGTGTGTGTGTGTGTGTGTGTGTGTGTGTGTGTGTGTGTGTGTGTGTGTGTGTGTGTGTGTGTGTGTGTGTGTATCCTTACCCCAAAACTTTATGATATTTTTTTTCATTTTTTGTTTTATTTAAAGGTTCTGCTGTTTCCTTGCCTGGCTTACAGTGTTTTACACTGAACTGGATGCCTCCAGGTATGTTTTATCCACAGCCTTGACATTCTTGTGTTTGATTTACAACCAGGATTTCTTAATTGTTCCCTCTCCTCTATATACCATTTTCTAGACCAGTATTAAACCAGGAACTGTCGAATATTTTTAATGAGTTATGGAGGCTGGATGTCAACCGAATGACGCCTGGGGCAGACTACACTATCAGTGTTCAAGTATATATATCTTTACGGTTTATTTTTTAAAACAACATTTTTAAGTTGTGTTTCAGTCAAATAATTGGAAGGCTATTTGGATTGCAGGGTAAAGCTGGCTTTATAAACCAAGGCAGCCACGATGCACGGGACCATGCCTCAAGGCCTCTGTTTTCCCATGTTAATGAAAACAAACTGGCCACCATAACCACTTATTCCCGTGAGTATTCTTATTGCTATTGTTTTTTGTTTTTTACAATCTTGGCATTATTCACTCCACTATGCCTCTACTACGTTTTAATGATCCTACACAGTATAGGATAAATGAGTACATGTTTTTTCTACTGCAGGTTTCATGAAGCTGTTGGATAACTATGAAAGATCCACAGGCGTGGCAGAGCAAGTTTCAACAGATGAGGTGACAGAGAACAATCTCTTCCTGGATGCTGTCTTAGAGTCGGCGGTCATGAAGGTACATTTGGTGTACAGTATGTTTTTTTTTATCACTGACAAAATACACAAGCTCACAAGAACCTTGCTACAGTAATTGTCCTTGCAAATAGAGGTTATTATTGAGGAGGACTACTGAAATGTCTATAATATATTAAAATGGTGAATGAGACTAATTTATACCACGAAACATAAAACGTACACACATTTCAATAAGCCGTGTACGGTTTAAAACGTGTACTTGTATGTACAAATAGATTTAAGTGTACAGATAATAATATTTAAATGTGGGGCAGTTGGGTGATGTAAGGCCAAGGTAAAGCGAAGCACCCATCCACCTTGTGGATGGGTGGCTGGGTGATGCAGTAATGGTCTTTTTTTCTTTCTTCCAGGTATTAAAAAGTTCTTAAAAGTCGTTAAATTGTCACTTCACTGTCATCTGGGGACCCCCCCCAAAATCATGTGGGGACCCCCTGAGGGGTTCCCGACCCACTGGTTGAGAACCACTGGTCTACTGTAGTACACATGGGGAATAGGCAATGGCTAAATTTGAGGGGGAAAAAGGGTTAAAGGCAAATAATAATGATGAATTGTTTCATACCTTATCACATACCCCATTTAATCTGCTTCAATGTCCGAGGGTCCTTTAACGAATGTTACATTGTTTGACTACCTCCTCCTGTTTGTCTTTTTCTTTTTTTTTAAATTGAAATTGTTTTGGTTTAGCTGTTTTCCTTGGATAGACTGTGCTCTGTGCAGCTGAACTCCAGGGGGACAGTTGTCTTCCTGTCTGCTAATGTCATTACATGCCTCAGCCAGTATTGTTGTAAGAAAAAGCATCATTAAATCTCAGCCATCTGTGTGGAGAATGGGAATTGGGAATGCTATCTTGATTCAGCTTTTTGTGGTTTCCCCAAAGAAGAGCTTTGACTACATGTACAGCATATACTGTATGCACACATTGTATAGAGTGACTGCATGGAAGTTAGACATGGGAATTTAGTTTGATCTACATTTCGCAAAATATATATAATTAATATATACAATTCCTGCTTTTAAGTATTTCCTGCAAAGGAGAAAATAGTCTGCATGCCTGAAAAAAGCAGGTGCAGGTGAAAGCTCCCTAGGTCTAAACAATCATGAAATAGGGGGGGAGAAGAAAAATAATCTTGCACTTACAGATGAATATTTAATACATTTTGGTCAGATTTTTTTTTTAAGAAAACAAATGGATAGCCACGTCTGAGAAGAAACCCTATCCTAGAATTTCTTTCTCCCAGATTAAAATAAATAATAATAATAATAAATAAATAAATATTTATTTTTCTACCTCTATGCTTTCATACAAAAAAAAACCCAGATCCAGATGTTTCAATTGAATGTTTTCCAGATCATGTTTTGTGATACTGGTCATTAAACTTTGTCATGTGAAAATCCATTGTGCCATTTAGATTTTCTCAAAGTTGAGGTTAGTGATGCATTGAAGTGTTGTCTTGTTTTCACAGCGTGCACACCAGTACCTGGTCAGCAAGGGCCAGTCCAACTCTGACTTGAGGCAGTTTAGAAGTCAGCTGTACTTAATCTGGTTCCACCTCTACCGCAGACAAAGAAATGGACCGTAAGACTTATATTATATTCTTATTAGCCACTTTTAAAAAATTGCCAAAATAGTTTGTAGATTGGCTATTTTAGCTATTTGTCATATAATGAAGTATCCAGGTCTTAAGTGGTTAGAAGGCCCTCACACTAAAGATCTCATCCACAGCTGTGTACGTCAAATGAAACACACACCGATCAAATGAACCAGTGCAACCAATGTAGATTATTTGAATGTTCTGCCATACAAGTTTATTGTATGAGATTTGTGAATTCTCATGTGTTCTCCAGTATGGATTCCTCTGGATTTGAGCATGTCTTTGTGGGTGAGACTAAATCTGGGAACGAGATCTTTGGTTTCCACAACTGGGTCCAGTTCTACCTGCAGGAAAAGAACAGGCAATTGGACTACAAGGGCTACAAAGCCAGGGAACATGATGTAGTAAGTACAGTAGATCTTCATCTTTCAGCAAACCTTTCTCTCATACAGTACTGTACAGTACGGTTTCAAATTCAAACATTATTTGTACTGTATTACTGTGTCTTCACACACTAACTCATATTATCCTGCTATCTGTCCTAGTTGTTTGAACTATTTCTGATTGGGTTACACTCACTAGAACATGATTTTCAGATCATTTAGGCTATATTCAACACAATATTAAACGTATAGATGTGTACTGTAGTGTATGTCATGCCCTGCAGCCCCTCTCTTTGATTTTCTTCACTCAAAGATTTTGCCATATTATGTTTTTTCATCCTCAGCCTGATCAAGATGACCATGTCCTGAATCTCCAGTTTAGCTGGTATGGTTTGGTGAAGCCTGTGGGTAGTGCCTTCATTGGGTCCAGTCCAGAGTTTGAGATGGCCCTGTACACCATTGTTTTCCTCATCAATACAGAGAGAAGCACCAATGTGCTGGTGAACATCGATCAATGTCAGATGGAGTTAGTGGTCATCAGGCATGGACGCTCCCTTAGCACAGCTTACCCAAAACTCCTCAGCAGCAACAGCAGGCATGTCAGTCAGCATTCTGGAAAGTGAGTGCTGCAGAAGCAAATGGATTGGCAGGCTTTTAGATAATGTTCCACTGACTTTGTTTTGTATTTCAAATACATGTCAATAAATGGAATTTGGATCACTTATGAACATTTGTTTTTACATAAGTGTTTTAGCATGCATAGCTTTTTACAATGACCAAATAGCAAAATATATTTTGGTCTTTTTATTCAATGCCGTCAGTACTCAGTACTGACAATAACATTATAAACTCCATTATTGTTCATTTAACAATAACAAATAAAAATATATGTAAAGCATTCTAATTATTGTGGTCAAGAGAACATTTTTGTTTCACGTCTAATCATATCCACACATACTTAAAATAGACTATGAAGATTTACCAGAGCCCTCACCTTGTAAGTTTAAGGCTTTATAAAACACCCCAAATAGTGAAATTTTAGATGGATCGTAGAGCTATTTTTTTAATGAAAACCAAGTATTTCGACAGTGAAGTCAATACCTAGTATACTACAATATTCATTTTTTGTAAGAAACCATGTCAGAACAAACCCAAAAAAGGGATTTTGTTTCTAAAGACAGATCATTCAATCATAATATCTCAGAATGTGACATATGCATAAGAATTGGACTGATTATATTTCAGAAACTGATTTATTGGGAAATACATGTATTTCAAGAGTATGGCACATCATGCTTATAAAAATGTTTTGCAAAGCCAAAGTAGAACATTTACAATCTACAGTATCAACTACACTACAAGAGCTCAGAAAATGACTGACCTCTGAGCTGAACACATCAATTGAGTTTTATGCATCTTGGTCCATGGAAACTACAGTAGCCTACTCCAAAAAATACCAGACAGAAATGGTACCATAATGAAAATTAATGAGGAGGAGGGCCAATTAATTATATGAAGACAAGGTTGAAAATTGGTGTGCATAATGCTATAAAGAATAGTGAAGCATTTATTTCATGCATATAAGCACAGATTGATTGCAGATATTCACAGGATGTGTCTAGAAACATCCATGAACTGGTTTGATGCTCAGCTTTTTATTCCTACTGTAGATTGGAATAGAGGTGTCAGGTGTGCAGACATGCAATAGCTAATCTGAATGTGTACAGTGGAGAAGATATGCTATTGCTATAATTAGCATTTCATTGTCTGTCTTTCATTGTCATGAAAGCAGGGGTCTTCAACGTTTTTCAGCCCAAGGACCCCTTAGCAGAGACAGAGATGAAGCAGGGACCCCCACTACATGTAAAACTGTGTTGCAGATTAAACCTTTTCATAGATTTCATAGATAGCTTCATAGACTTGTTTGACACACATTATCTTTTCTTGGATTCATGTTAATGTGCATTTTGAGACAGTTAACCTTTTAAACCCTCAATATTTAGTCAACTTGACCGTTGGCTCTTCTCTTTTTCCCTCTACACCAACCAACTCTCCGAAAATAGGAGATCTACAAGCTCAGCGCGAGGCCTTATGAGCTTGTGGATCTTCTATTTTCGGCTAATGTTCCCCATCACACAAAGATTTGGCGGACCCCCTACTCTGAGTCTGAGGACCCCTACGGGATCTCGGACCCCCTGTTGAAGACACCTGCATTAAAGGAATCACTTTATTGCACAATTGATAGATTATCAACATCAACTATAGATGGCGCTCAAATCCGCTCATGCTATATTAAACTGCCCTTGAAATGAAATACCACAAAGAAGAATTTGTGGAACCCTGTATTGTTGCCGTACACGGACTGTTCACAGTGTGACACCAGAAGGCACGCATGTTGCAGCTACTTCCGGTGCCTGTATAAACATTGAACAAAATGTTACCATTTCTACTTATTTGTACTTGAACAACAAAAGCAGCCATGGAGATACTGGGCGACGAGTTTGGGGACATGAGCGTCCAGCAGCTCGCAGCTCCTGTCAACACAGTGGAGGTCAGTTTATTAGTTTAAGATGGAAATACAGAGCAGAATGTCAACACACTGACAGCACTGCTGAGCTGTACGGCGTGGTGCTGGCTGGCAGTGGTGGAGAAAAAGTACTCACATTCTTTACTTAGGTGAAAGTATCAATACTGCAATATAGAAATACTCTTGTTTTAAGTCCCGTATTCAAAGTTTACTTGAGTAAAAGTACACGAGTATTGGTATCAAAATGTACTTAAAGTACCTAAAGTAAAAGTACTCATCATGTAGAATGTCCCATTTCAAGTTTTCAAATGTGTGAAAATCTTTTGAAAATAGCAGATCTACAAGCTCACAATGCGTTGATTGTGAGCTTGTAGATCATCTAATTAATTACAAATGGCCAAAATGTTTAGGGCTGAAGTGGTTAATGTATGCTTTGTAACAATAATCAAAATCTACAAAGTAACTAGTAAAGTTTTCAAATAATTGTAGTGGAGTAAAAAGTACAATATTTGCCTCTGAGATTTAGTGGAGTACTGACAATTGGAAATACTTCAGTTAAGTAAAAAATACCTCAAAATTGTACTTAAGTACAGTACTTGAGTAAATGTACAGTAGTACAGTAGTTACTTTACACCACTGCCATTTCTCAGTGTGAAATGTTATCAGCGTGTTCATCTTTATTCTTTACATATTGATTTTCTTAAGAGAGATGCATTTGGACACTGGCAAGCAAACACACCAAAAGGGCCAACATAGTATTTTATAAATATCAAACTTGTTTTCCTCTGTTACTGTTATTGTTGCTAACAACTCCCAGCCCTATGTTGGTGGTTGTTTTTGTCACTTTGTCACTAATTCTTTTATTTTATTTTATATGTCCGAAGTTGTAACCATCTCTTTGTGGGCCTTTCTTTTGGACAGGACAAATGGAAACTGTTGCCCGCATTCTTGAAGGTAACATTGCATTTGACTTGAAACATAAAGGTTCTTTTATATCATCATCATGTCACACAGTTTTGCCCACACGACTTTGTGTTTTTTTCAGGTGAAAGGATTGGTAAAGCAGCACATTGACTCGTTCAACTACTTCATCAATGTGGAGGTAAATAGGATTATATTGTGAATATGTTTCAAATCTGAACCAATTGTGTCTTCATGTAAATGCAAATATGATCCTCTATAGATAAAGAAGATCATGAAGGCAAATGAAAAGATCACAAGTGATGCAGATCCAATGTGGTACCTCAAGTAAGTGCAAGTCCTTACTCCTACCAACTCTTCACACAAAGAGAACCTTTATTTTCTTGTGCTGCACAAATTCAAACCAACTGAATTACTTTCTTTACAGATACCTTAACATATATGTTGGCATGCCTGACGTTGAAGAGAGCTTTAATGTGACCAGACCTGTCTCTCCTCATGAGGTAGGCTGAGGCTCTTTGTGTTGAAGACAATATCACCATTTTCACCTGGGCTCATCTTTGATTGGCTATTCGGAAAAACATGACAAAATATCGTAACCACAGGAACCCTAGCGTCCCTATTCGGAGGCCAAACATTCACAGAAAATAGCAGATATTTGGTGTAGCGGGAAAAACGAGTGGATCTAGTATAGACCCCTGGGTGACTCCTGTCAAGTATACAGGATTTAAGTTGTTAAATACAATAATACACATTTAATTTATTCATAGCGTTTAACTATTCTCTTCTCTTGTAAATGTCTAATATATACTACTGTAATGTACTGTACATGTGATGCCTATTGTTTCCTCCAGTGCCGTCTTAGAGATATGACGTACTCTGCACCTATCACAGTGGACATAGAGTACACTCGAGGCAGTCAGAGAATCATCCGTAATGCCCTCCCCATCGGAAGGTATTACACCCTCCTAATATTCATCTGTCCAACAATTTGAGATGTTTGAGAAAACGTCAGCATTTGTCCATCTTACATAAACTCTCTCTCCTCTACAACACCTGACCCCTACCTACATCCAACAGAACATCCCTACAATTTTCTATTTAGATATTGTTAGTTTTATACACTTCCACTGCTAAATAACTTATTATTATTATTTTGTTTTTATTCACTATGAAATTACAAGGGTTGACACTAAGGTCTCAGAGGTACTTGCCCGTCGGGCAAGTACAGGTCATGTTCTTCTTGCCCAAAGTTCATGCCCACTTGACCGAAAAGTAAATAAAAACTTTGAAAGTCTGAAAGAGCGCAACTGCTACTTGTAAAACGGTAGCATTATTTGTTCTTTCATGAATAACCAACAATATTTAATGAAGACATTGCTTTCCTATTCAAACGCACTTGCCCGTCGGGCAACCTGAAAGCAAACTCCACTTGCCTGAACGTTTTGTTTACTTGCCACAGGCAGTCGGACAGCCGTTAGTGTCAACCCCTGAATTATTCCCTGTTACATTCTCTCTGTCTGTCTACTACTACTACTGACCTCAAAGTGTTTTCACATTATTTTATTTTAACATTATATGTTGTTATATTTTACCCAGGATGCCAATCATGCTGCGCAGCTCCAACTGTGTCCTGACAGGAAAGACTCCCATGGAGTATGCTAAACTCAATGAATGTCCTCTTGATCCAGGTAAAGAAACAATTTTATTTACATGAAACATTTGGCATTTTGTAAGAATGGGTTCCAACTAATTTTAATTGTGCCGTCCTATCTTTATTTAACAGGGGGCTATTTCATTGTGAAGGGACAGGAGAAGGTCATTCTGATCCAGGAACAGCTGTCCAAGAATCGTATCATTGTAGAGCAGGACAGGAAGGGTGCAGTGGGAGCCTCTGTCACCAGGTACTGTCACAGGAGCTGTTCTAAACCCCAGTTCCATGTAATGACAAGGACTTTGTTCTTTTGTTAACCAATTGAAACCTTCGGCAAAGATAGCCGGTTGCGATGCGTTTTGAACTTGTAGAGCTGCTATTTTTGGCAAAGAGAAGTACAGTTTTAACTCAAGTCCATTTCTCTAAGATTAGTGGGTTTAAAGGTAGGGTAAGTGATATTTTGTGGTTAAAACAAAAACTTTTTTTGTTGGAAGCTTAATGCACTAGATAGTGACAGTACTCATTTCTGTATAGAGTGTTTGTTCAGTAACGGGGGTCTCCCTGTCTCTCCAGCTCTTTAATAAACAGAAAATACATTTTCAGGTGGGTTGCAAAATTTCAGCCAATCAGGAGAGAGTACCCATTTATCAGCTTCAATTTTATATTGTTCCACTTCCCTTTGTGTCATCACTTCCCATTTCACTTGTTTAATCTGTATCCTGTCTGAGTTCTCTATCCTGATTGGATAACATTGGTATCCTGACCTGAAAATCCATTTTCTGTTTAAAGGGTCTACAGCATGAATTTAAAAAAAATAATAATATTTAATATCATATTGTTTATGTCCCTCAAACGTTTTTCAAAAGGTTTGAGCCTAAATCAAGCCTCAGATATACTCATTCCAACTAACTTCTCTCTGGCTTATAAAGCACTTTCACCTGCAATACCACATTGTCCTGTTTGGCACGGGGCGCTATTGAGCCAGTTTTTTTGCATGTTATCTCCTGGTTCTGTGTGGAAAAAGTAAAACAAAAAAATAAGAAAATTGGGGGGTTGGAACTGAAAAACGGGAGGAATTGTTCCCTGACGTGACGTAGGCACAGGGACCAAATCAGTTTGGCCTGTTTTTAGACCAATTTACAGAAAACCCCAGATTTGCTGTGAAAGCCTGAGTGTTCAAACTGGGGTATTTTTGAGGATAGAAGAGAGGTAGGGGAGACCAAAAACACACAAAAAAGAAGAAAAAGTTAAAATTCATGGTGTAGTCCCTTTAATAAAGAGTTGGAGAGACATGGAGACTCCTGTTTCTGAACAAACACACTATAGCAATGAGTACAATCAGAATATAAAGCTATTTAACACTTATTTTAACCAAAGAAAACCAAGAAAAGTGTTTAAAATTACAGCAGTAGTCGGAACATGTGATCGAACTCTCTCGTATTTGTTGTGTTCAGTCATTCTCAACTCTCCTAATTTCATAAAGCTGGTAATTGTCAGATGCTCAGTGGTTGTTGCTTTGTCATCTCATTCCAGCTCCACCCATGAGAAGAAGAGTAGGACTAACATTATCGTGAAGCAGGGTCGCTTCTACCTGAGACACAACACCCTGTCAGAGGATGCTCCCATCGCTATTATATTCAAGGTAAGAAAAGTCTTCTCCATGATGTGAGTCACAATGGATGCAGCATGGTAGCCATGTGTCCAGTAGGGGGTGCTATAAGACTACATATCCTCTTGTTACGAATGACTATTTCTGCTACTTTTTTCTTTTCTTTTTACAATGTATTTATTGAATATGTATCAAATACAGAAGTTGTGCTGAAGCAATAAAATATCAAAAGAGAAAGAAAGATATAATACAAGTATTATTATTACTTAATGATAATTATGATAATAATAGTAATGGTAGTAAGCAAAATCTAAAAGCCTAAAGCCATGTATAGGGATTTTCTTTTACCCTCACTTTATGAAAGTGTCTCTTAATTCTACACTGTTATTCAGTATTTTATATAAAATGTGTATTGTAGGTATGAGAGGTATGTATTGAATCATCGATTCAATCACATCTTATGGAAAGTCGGATCGTTTCAAGTTACGCAGTAGATTCAGTTGTGTCACCCTTATGAAAATGTCAATTAGCCGACTGTTTTCATCAGCTCCCATTCTCCTGTTGGACTGCGTTGTCCAAACATGTCAACAGTGTGTGTAATGTCAGCCATGACCGTCAGGCACATTTGCCTGCCTGTTTTGTTTGCCCTGCACTTGTGCGTCTGGGGTGAGTTCCTCCTGGCTCTCCCCGTGGTCTGCACAGCTCCCAGGTCAGCCCTGGATGCTTTGTGGGACCGTCACATCAGTTCCCACAGCCCCACATTTCCATAAGCAAATGTCAGACAACCTCCTGACTCCTGCCTCACCTTTCCCTCCCTACACACACACACACTGGTTTGTATTACTATACTTGTGAGGACAGCTTTTTTATATGTGCCATTGCCGTTAACCGTAACCCTAAATATACTTACTACTATACTATACCGGAAAAAAAAACAAGCTTAAAACGTGTGCAACACGGCACTTAACCAACTCCAAGCCTAACTTCTAAACCTAACTTCTGAATGCATAACCCCAGCCTGAATCTTTTCCTAATTGTAAGCCTAAAGGTCCTTACACACCGGCGAATATGCGAATATACGCAAAATTCTGACTCGTTCCGAATAATTAAAAGACGCTTTTTCGCTTCGCGAAACTGATGTGGACGCTTGCATTGACTTTAGAAGGTTTAAAAAAAAACATATTTATTCGCATGAAGAATTCGCCCCGGTGTGTAAGGACCTTTACTCCCCAAACAGATTGTATAGGAAAATTATCCTCACAATGTCTATTTCTCAAATTCTACTATACTTGTGGTTACATTTAGCCCTCACAAGTAAGTAAGCAAAGTAAGGACATGCGTGTGTCTCACTCACACACACACACACACACACACACACACACACACACACACACACAAACACACACAGCTTATTGATTTCTGCTGGATGTTTGCCCTGTCGTGCATCTTTGTTTATTTGAAATAATAAGAAGAAGAACAACGGCTCTGTTCATGTCAGTGTTTCTTAATCTCTGTAATTGTTAGAGTTGTATGATCATAAAATGAAATGTAGCTCCACACGTCGTCTCCGTCTATAGCCTGTTGTACCTCTTCATCCAGTTCTCAGCACATCTCGTATATGTTGTACCCAGGGCATGGGTGTGGAGAGTGACCAAGAGATAGTGCAGATGATTGGCACAGAGGACCACGTCATGGCCAACTTCTCCCCTAGCCTGGAAGAATGCCAGAAGGCACAGATCTTCACCCAGACTCAGGTACCCTCAAGCTCCACACCTGCCCACTGTAATTGTAATTTTGTATTGGTGCACTATTTACCCAAACAAACCACTTGGCGTATGCCACTTAACACAATGGTATTTCTTTGTTCCTTTGCTCACATGACTGCGTCTTTGTCTGGTTCAGTTAACCACAGTGACCCTCCCGTCCCTATTTTCAGCAAATCTTCAAAAACGTTTAAAAAAATTGTAATTTGTTTTTACAAAATGTTCACAAATGGCGAAAATACCAGATCTACCAGCTCACAATGCATTGTATCGATTATTTTCTCAATTCATCATACCAAATATACTGTAGTGCTTAAGTGGTTAAAGGGATACTTCACTTTCGGGTCGGGGAAACATTTAAAAAATATATTAAAAATAAATGAAAAAAGTAATGGAAAATTCATGGCCCCCTCACGCATTAGAGTGTCCTACTAATGTGTGAGGGGGCCTTTATTTTGCCATAACTTCTTTCATTTTTTTTTAATATATATTTTTAATGTTTATTTTATGTGAAAGTGAAGTATCCCTTTAAGTAAGGATTGTCATGTTTTTTTATTGTTGTCCTCTTTGTTCAATTACCTTTCCAGATGAACACAAGCAATCAGTTTGTTAACATGCATGCTAACAGAGATGCGTTGATGAGGGACATTTTTGCACCCTAGCAACCAGTGTTTCTGAAGCTTTCCTGCCCACACTCCACAGGTTTAATAACAGATAGCAATTGAATAGAAGCTCACTACGTGTTGTGTTGCAATGTGCTGTGAGCTTGTTGATCTGCTTTTTAAGTTATTTTTAATACATTTTGCCCAAAAGCGTGATGCCAGGGTGGTAAATAAAATTATATCAACCAAGATAAGCACCACTGCTTGGCTAACATGGATTTACCTTCACTTTTCAGATTTGTTTTGTTTTGTATATTTGAAAATGATGGACATTGTCTTATTAACATGGTGGTCAGGTGAATGATTTATTCACCATATTTAAATGTAGCACAGAGCGCAGGGTGGGTGGTCTCATAGAAAGTGTTGAGTCTGATTAACCTTTGACCTTGCCTCTAGTTCAGTCGTGCAGTCCTGTGTATCGTTGCCTCAGGTGTTTGTGTGTGTGTGGGCGGGTGTGTTTGTGTGAGCACACGTGCACGCTTCTGTAGACTATAAAGGATGAAGCTTCCAAGGTCACTGCCTTTGTAATTCATATGACCTCCCACAACACTGATCCTACGTGCATTTATGTGCTGCTTGTTCGTGAAGGAAAGGGGGAAAAAATCTCTTTAGAGCAACATTATCATCTAATGCATTCATGGCATGCATTTTAAAGGCCATTTTCTTCAAAGGTTATTTGATAATGAGCTAGTTTTGTTGCTCTTTATTTATGCTTAATTTATATTCTGTATGATGGTGTCGCTCGACGCTCACCCAAAACTGCCCATCTACAAGCTCAAAATCACAATATTGAGCTTGCTGATCTGCTATTTTCGGTAAGCAACCCCATCATAGGTATAAATCAGGCTTTAGTGCTTGATTCCAGGACAGCAGTGTTTATTGTCCACTGTCTATTCGACGTGCTCTTATATGCAACTGAACTGACTGCTTCTCAGGCTCTGAAATACCTTGGGAATAAAGTGCGGAGACAACGGATGTGGGGAGGGCCCAAGAAGACCAAGATGGAAGAGGCGAGAGAGCTTTTAGCTCAACTCATCCTCACACACGTACCTGTAAGTGATCACACACACACACACACACGCGCACACGCACACGCACACGCACACGCACACGCACAGTACACACACAAAGCACACAACAATGACGATGACGAAAGTCTGAGCTTCATTTCACAGTACCAGGTGTTCAAGTCTCATTACTGAACATTATACCTGTTGTGACCTCAGGTTAAAGAGTTTAACTTCCGAGCCAAGTGCATCTACCTGGCTGTGATGGTGCGAAGGGTCATCCTCGCCCAAGGAAACAACAAGGTGGATGACAGAGACTACTACGGAAACAAACGTCTGGAGCTGGCTGGACAGGTAAACTCTCATAGAGTACATATGCTACAAAGCTTTATGACCAAAACTTAAAGATTTTCTGATGTTCTTCAGAGTCACAGTCATAATTAATTAAGAAAGCAAACTTCCATTGGCCACTGGTCTGTCAAACTGGTCTGTAAAAGCTTGCTTTGCGACACGTTGTGAGCTTAGATTTAGATTTTCGCAGCTCATCACCATCGTACAACGAAGTATAAAATGGGACTTAAAGGAGGACAGTTCAGAAACCCGCCTACCAGTGACCTCATCGATGGGGAATCCAAGCTAATAGAAACGGCAGGCTCTATTCCTGGAAAGTTAGCATGCTATTCTGGAAGCCATTGTTCTCGTGTTCATAAAAAGTAAAATAAAAAAAATTGTTTGAGAAAAAAACCACTGCCCAACGATGATGTCACTGGTAGGCTGTTTTCTGAACTGTCCACAGCCCTCCTCTGAGACAGACAAAAGAAAAGAATGGTACCTTATCATCAGCATTAGGACCAATTATATGATGATAGATTGAAAATGGGTGAAGTTGTCCTTTTAGGTGATTAATACCCCGCCCCATACAGTATGGATGTAAAGCCACCCTGTTGAAATAAAAGTGAGCATACTGCGTACACACGTTACATGTCTAAAGCTCTATGTAACAACAGAACATGCTTGTGTCTGTGATGATCACAGATCACAGTGTTGGGACAGTGCATGTATTCATACTCTAGTCCTGATCTCTTACCTGAGCTTTTGTGTCAGCTTCCATGTTTCCTTTTTTTTATTGAGACTCATTTGTTTTCCACCAGCTTTGTTTTTGCTTGTTTTGTTTTCCTTCACCCCCCCCTCCCCTTTTATGTATTCCTGCCTGCCTGGCATTGTCAGGGAAGAGATATGCAGCGCCACCAAAACCCCAGGCCCGGGGAAGCCGGGGGATTTTTCTACGCCACGACAATAGAAAACGCTGCCTTGACTGGAGCGATTGAGCTAATCCGCGGGTCTCGGCTCTGATAATGTAATTACTGCTGTCTTAAGGCCTTTAATTTCACCCCCCACCCCACAACCTGCTCTGTATAAGGAGTGGGAGGGGAGGGAACACAGAGCCCCCTTTCAATAGGGGGCTTACACACTCACAACGCCGGCAATCTTCGTGCTCTCCAATTATGATTCCCTGACATTCAACTAATTGGCCCGGCTGCACGACGGAAGCTTAATTTCTTTATTAATTTCAAGCAGCGCTGCCTGTTTGTTTTGATGTATGCTAATGTGCCAGTTGGGGAGGGTCCGCGTGAGAGTTTGCCTCCTGCAAGGCCGAGCGAAGAGGAGAGGGCCCGTGGGAGACGGGCCAGGTCAGGCTTATCAGCAAGCTGGCACACCTGGTTATTAAAATCTGCCGCTGACCACGCCTTGTTGCTGATAAGGGATGGGACATCTGGAGAAGAGCTGCAGATCTGCAGAGTTAAGACCGCATATCCGCTGGGGATACGATGATGACTCCATCGCCACTGTAGACATTTAAACTAACACTAACAGTTTTCAGCAGGTGTAGCATCATGTGAGTCTTCCTCGCTGAGCCTCTTGTTCTTCATACTGACAGCTCCTGTCGCTGCTGTTTGAGGATCTTTTTAAGAAATTCAACTCGGAGCTGAAGAAGATCGCCGACCAGATCATCCCCAAGCAGAGAGCGGCTCAGTTTGATGTGGTCAAGCACATGCGGCAGGATCAGATCACCAACGGCATGGTCAATGCCATCTCCACGGTGAGTTGGAAGAATGTAAAACTCAACGAGAGAAAACATGTGCAATGTCATCCTCATTCTCTAAACGAAATTGTAAAATATCGTCGCTGTCGGGCAGAAACCTTGTATGAACAAAACGGAAATGGAATAAATAACCTGTCTTCCACTGTAGTTATTTAGTTGCAAGTTCTTGTTAATACTTTTCATGGGGTAAATCTTTATTAAAAACCCAGGCAGACTTAACCACTTTCAACCTACTGTCCTTATTTTGGAAATATTCTTCTAGGTCGTCCTCAGACGAGCCCTCCATCACATCCATGAATGGTTGGCTTTACTATGCTGATAAATATCATTCATTATCAAATATCATTACAGACAAAAGATTTTAAAAAAGACTACACGACACATGTAGATCTGCTATTTTCACTACTTTACGTGTTACTGTCATACAACAAAGTATAAAATAGTGCATTAATTTATGAAAAAAACTAAAATATTAAATGTGGAGATACAAGGTTTCTGCCCGACATCAACAATACACTGAAGTTGATGAAGAGGCGGGACAAAGGGACAAACTGTGAAGACTGCAGATGATTGTATGAATCTCATGTCATTCTGTCCTTTTCCACAGGGGAACTGGTCGCTGAAGAGATTCAAAATGGACCGTCAGGGCGTGACCCAGGTTCTCTCGCGTCTTTCCTTCATCTCAGCTTTGGGCATGATGACCAGGATCTCCTCCCAGTTCGAGAAGACCAGGAAAGTCAGTGGACCGCGTTCCTTGCAGCCCTCCCAGTGGGGAATGCTGTGCCCCTCAGACACCCCTGAAGGAGAGGTGAGCGAGCCGACCACGACCCATACCGCTGCCCCACTGATGCGGTTATGCCAACACCGCCTCCATGTGAAAGCTAACAGCTCTTAATGTTAAACGTTGGCTACTCAGAAACTTGACTGAATGTGTGCACCACTGTGTACTGTTATTCAGCTTGTGTGAACACCACATGTCAAATCTGTCCAGTACTATTTAATAAATAGTGCTGCCCCAGCCAAGCAGGTGGTGCAGGAATACAGGGGCAAGCAGGTTACCAGATGGTATATTAAATAAGTAAAAGCCTTTTAACCTCATGAACCCTAGCGTATATTTTAAATATATATATATTTAAGAAATATATTTTCCTGAATGGAAATGACAAACAACTGACCGTTTCCGTTCACGACTTTCAGGAGGGCTATTTACAAACTGTAGCATTCAGAGATTGTGGTAGTTTTTTGAGAGACTACCGCTACCGTAAGTGGTTATGGGTATGGGGAGCCGTTGGCCTTGCGGTTAGGGCACATACCACATATAGGCTCTCTCTCCCTGTTTCCTGTATATCTCCACTGTACTATCAATAAAGGCAGAAAAGCCCCAAAAATGTCTTTAAAAAAAGAAGTAGTTATGGGTAAAAACTTGTAAAGAAAGGATTTCATGATGGATGTTGATTTGTGTGAATATTTAAATTAGTCACCTCAAAGTGTTTCTTTTCTACAGTTGATGTTGCAAGTCTGTGTTGTTGTCCTTAGGCCTGCGGTCTGGTGAAGAACCTGGCTCTGATGACCCATATCACCACAGACATGGAGGACGGTCCCATCATCAAACTGGCCTTCAATCTCGGGGTGGAGGACGTCAACCTGCTGTGTGGAGAGGAGCTCGCCTACCCCAGTGTCTTCCTTGTCTTCCTCAACGGTATGAAGATAGGTCCAAACATACTAGAAAGTACTGGCTGCTCATGCTGGAATATGTGATGGCATGAAAAGGATTAAAATCCACTTGTTGCGAACAGCAGGTCCGACCAAGTGGAGCTTACTATGTAACCGTGCTCGGGTTGTGTGTGTGTGTGTGTGTGTGTGTCTCTGTCCGTCTGTGTGTGTGCACTGCCTCAGCCCTGTGTGCAGCCAAGTAAATGACCAATATAGACGTACCATACATCAAATGAAAGGTCTTTGAAAACTGAACACACCTGTCAAGGTTGCGTTTAAGCCCGCCCCTTCCCCCGGAAGCCACGCCCCGGAGAAGGCTCCTAAAAACTCCCCATTGAAACCCCATGTTAAATGAAAAGTGCCCGAATCGCTCCGAAACTTTTTCTACCCCCCCTAAGTGGGGGTCTACGAACAAATACTTCGGGCTCGGATTTTGGCTCCGCCCCCCGGAAGTGGGTGAAACAGGCACTTCAAACACTTTGTTGAATTGTTCAAAAACATTCAAAGTTTTTTTGGGGGGAATTTGTATTTTGCTAAGATGCTCCTTTTAACGCAGAATTTTTTTCTATTTTTTATATATTTTTTTATTGGTTACTTTTTTTTAGATGATTTCCTTTCATTATTATTAATTTTTTTTGGCGTTCGCTTCCCGCGTTCGCGCGTCTTACTTGTTTCTTAATACTGTGCCTAATAACACAAGGGGGGAGACTGGGCGATGTTTTTCTGTCCCATTTACAGAAGGCAATTTGCTGTTTTACTCAGTATCCGATAATTATTTCATTTTGCTGGCCCGGTAGGTATTTTTCTTAAGACAGAACTTGGCCTGTTAATTACTGTATATGTTTTTTCCCCTTCTATCCACAGATAACTGTCAAATTATATTAGCTGCCATGCCATTTAATTAGTTGGCAACAGCAGGTGTCAAAGCCCTTCGGAGCGTGCTCCCTGCAAATCTACCCTCACACAGAGGCAGTGAGCGTTGGCTCCTCTGTTTTCTAGACATTTGTCTGTCAGGCTTGATATGAATACAACCGCTCAGGCAGGTTTGGCCCTGCACACTGCAGCTGTCAGCCTCCTTGATGTTCTGCAAAGAGCATGCACAGTACAGAGCAGAACAAGGGTGTAACGATTAATCGAACAATCGCTTAACCGACCGTATCGGATAACATTTTAGTGGTCACATAATCGGTTTAGTGATGTCACATTAATATTTCTAATACATCACCAACATTTTAATGCTTGTCTTTATTCCACAATATTATTTGAAAAGTTATTTTCGGACTGCTTATTAAATATTCTTTGTAATTTTAAGATCATGTCAGGTAAGGTAATGATGAGCATATACCATTTTGTACTTCATCAACGTATTTTACGGTAATTGAATTGTCTAAATTAATCTCATAGATTAATTGAATAATAAGATTAATCAATGATGAAAATAATCATTTGTTGCAGGCTTAGTTTCAATGTGCCTGTTTCTTTCCATCTCTGTTGTATATGGCTAAGACATAGTTTTATGTTTTTTATTATGTTCACTGGTGTCATCTACTGTAGCTCTCTCTCTTTCTCTGACTGTGTGTGGGTCTCTCTGTTTCTCTGCATGCAGGTAACATTCTAGGAGTGATCAGAGACCACCACAAGCTGGTCAACACCTTCAGGCTGATGCGACGGGCCGGCTTCATCAACGAGTTTGTTTCCATCTCCACCAACCTGACAGATCGCTGCGTCTACATCTCCTCTGATGGGGGACGCCTCTGCAGGTGGGCAACTTAAGATATGCATGTTACTTTGTGAAATATCGATTGAAAAAAAGCATTGTAAAACTCTGTCCTTTTGGTGACATAGCTGTTAAACCTGTGTTATTCTCTCAGGCCATACATCATCGTGAAGAAGGGACAGCCAATGGTGAAAAACAAACATATAGAGGAATTGTCCCAGGGCTACAGGTGAGGAGACGGAAGGGAGACTCGGGGAGAAATGTGGTTAGGGGTAAAGGGCACATGACTTTCCTCCAATAACCAACCACTTAAGCTAGCTTTTTTTGATAAATCTGTATGGTTGTATGTTAATACAATATAAATTGTATTTGGTCTCCATGCTCTTCTATTGAGAAATGTATAACTTGTTGTCTGGTAGAACCACTAGTGCTTCACTGCTTGACAAGTTGTACTACATGAAGGTCAAAATTCGCTCAAAATCTCAGCGAGCAGGTGTGCTCTATTGGTTCAGTGGCAAAACATTTCAGCTCTTGTGCGTGGGATCAAGTTTACTTTGGAAATTTGAAAATTACCAATCTATAAACTCGGCATATCCCATCAATGTGTTGTGACCTTGTAGATCTGCTATTTTTTAAATAATTTTGACTTGTGGTTAATTAATGGGGCTGTGCAAGTGTCCTCATGGTATGTAAGTCATTCTAAATTATGTAAGAGTATGACATGTAATGATACCATGACATAATATAAAAATCAGCAAAATCACTTTATTTGGTAAACCACTAGTACAGTCTAACATTAAATAAAAGTAGCCTACCTATACTTCACAGAAAGAAATGCACTACGAAATAGTCAACAGGGATTCCCGGATTACACTGTCATGTTTATAGGCAGCAACGTAACGTGGTAAACAATAGTGTAACATTGAATAAAAGCAACTGCATTTCACATTCCATTAACCACCATTGGACACCGTAGATTTCCAAATCAAACCCAGTAACCCATCATTTTGTGAACTGATTGTGCGCACTCGGCACACACAAGATATGTAAAAAATAATGTTGATGTTTAGACAAGCCAGAAGTTGGTGATTGCTGCTCCACTCCTTATCTGCTAGTCCAATGATCAACACCATTAATGAGACCTATTTTTTCTAAATGGTGTTCCCTGGCTCATCTCAGCCATTTGTCCCTCTAACATCCATCCTCCTTTAGTGTTCTTTTAGCATAGTTGTTTCTAACATGCAACGTGCAGAACTACAAAACAGTGCTTACACATCAACTCAATGCTGTAAACTCCATTGAGCTATTTTCTTTATTAAAATTGGCTAACGGGCTGGCTGGCGTGCTGACCACGGCCACTTCACTCTGACTCATAACCATAAACAAACCCGATACGCCCATATATAGGCAGGGCCATGGTCACATCGCTATGACTCAGACATAACCATAAACAAACCCAATATGCCCATAGGGATATATGGAGATCCGGTTGTCCAGAGCCACAGATCCGACCGCTTTGCCCATGTACTGTACAACGGGTACTATGACTCAGACATATCGGTCGTATTGGTGGTGCAACGTAGGTGTGAGGGCCGCTTAGTGGCCTGAGTGGCCCGAACCTCTAGTAGGCTAAACTCCCCAATTTCAATGGCGGACACTCGAAAAGATTTGTCCCCTGTGATGTTGCATTGTGGGGTAGAATCCCTAGCCCCATGCCAGATGTTTTAAAACACCATTGCTCACCATTGTCACAGTTGATCATTTTCTAATACTCCTCTAACATGCTTTTTAAGAACATTTGAGGATTTCCTTCATGAGAGCCTGGTGGAATACCTGGATGTTAACGAGGAGAATGACTGTCATATCGCCCTTTATGAACACATGATTTCCAAGTAAGTAGAAAAAAATCCTTGTGAATTTGTTAGTTTTAATTCCAACTGTGGTGTCTGACCCTCTCTTATTTGTCTGAATTTCCACAGGAACACGACACACTTAGAGATCGAGCCCTTCACGCTCCTGGGAGTTTGTGCTGGCCTCATTCCCTACCCCCATCATAACCAGTCCCCTAGGAACACATACCAGTGTGCTATGGGCAAGCAGGCCATGGGTAAGGCATCGTTTCAGTTCAGTAGGCATCCTCACTATGGGCATGGTGGACAGGTCTTTAGCTACTGAAGATCTGCAATCAATAGATTCTTGACAGCATATCTGCTGCAGATCTTCAGTAGCTAATGAAGATCCGCCACCCAAATATCTGCCACATAGTTGGCAATATTTGCTCCTGTACATGCATATACATTTGGGGGCAGCATTGGCCTAAAAGGTTAGAGGAGTGCATTTGTGGCCCAAAGGTTCCCGGTTGAGAGGTCACAGTATAAGACTGTGATTGTATTGGGCAGTTTCAAGGTTTTAATGTGTGTGATTGTGGAGCAGGGTGTTACTGAAAAAGAGCATTCATGCTCAGCAAACCTCCCCTGGATAAGTAAAGATTGAAAGAAGAAATATATATACACAGTATCTAATACGCACGCACGCACGCACGCACGCACGCACGCACGCACGCACGCACGCACGCACGCACGCACGCACGCACGCACGCACGCACACACACACACACACAGCATTTAAATCTCCAATGCACCCTCTACCATACATACACTATCCCCCCCCAATGTATGCAATCAGTTTGTCCGACCCACACCCACAAAATATGCGCTTACTGCTTGTCAGAATACATTTGCGTGTGAGTGAGTGTTTGTCAGTGTGTGTGCGTATGCGCATGGATATCAAACATGGGACGCTTGCGTAGGTTCTCCATTGTGCTGTGTGTGTGCGGAGGCCCTTTCCCTGCCAGTCACCCAGAGTGTCATTAGCAATTCATTGTGTCTGCTCTGGCTGTGCTCAGGGGGTCAGTGTGCTCAGCTGCGAAAGACCACAGAGTGTGCACCCACAGCTCCCTGGTAACCAAAACTTCCTCAAACGCCACTGCTAACATTCGTAAGCGCCCCTGTCACCCCGACCCTCCCCCGTTATCTTGCTCTTTTCCCCCCCAAACACCCCCTCCTTACTTACCCCCATCCCCCATCTTTACAAAAACAAAACACGGACTGGAACTATATTTGGCCCAATATCCTCAGCCTCGTCTGTTGTGTGTGGACGGGCCCTATACATGTGCAAATCTGGCTGTGTGGCCCGGGCCTATTATCACAGACTGTGTGCTTGTAGCCTGATTGTGAAGTAATAGCATCTGACAAATGTCAAGGCCTCCAGGGAGACCAGCTATTATGCCATAACCTGCGCTGTTCCTCTCTGCTGAGCAGAGATGGCCAAAGCCCAGCCCTTGGCTTAAAGGACCAGAGAATTAAATGGTTACAGCAGTTAACTAGTTTCTATGAGGAACTAGTTGATTGCACATTCCTTATCTGTATATGAATGATTGATTTAATAATTGCTGACTTTCTGGCTTGCAAACTTCCAACTTGGTCTATAAAACCAGGCACTAATAAAGTAGCTTAAAAAAGCTGCACTCAATGCTAAATAAATGAACTGAATGCTATGCTATGCTGTTTTTATAAAAAAAAAGGTATTACTCCTGTCCAAACTTTGCATTTATAAACGTTTGTTATATGAAGGCACTCTCTATTTTCACTCCTTCCAGGTACTATCGGCTACAACCAGCGGAACCGAATAGACACTCTTATGTACCTGCTGGGCTACCCACAAAAACCCATGGTAAAGACCAAGACCATCGAGCTGATTGACTTTGAGAAGCTGCCTGCTGGTCAGAACGCCACCGTGGCTGTGATGAGCTACAGTGGGTACGACATAGAGGACGCTCTGATTCTCAACAAGGCCTCGCTGGACAGAGGTGAGGATTCAGGAAATCTGAACCATTAACTGAGCATGAGTTCTGTATCGCAACTAAAATCTTCACTCTAAAAGTATAAATAAATGGATCATCTCAGGATTATAATCCATAGGTTAAAGTGACCACACACCTTGAAGAATATCTGCTTCTTTATATGTTCTGACTTTGTCTTACTATGACTAGCACCTTCCACTTTGGATTTACAGTTACATTATTTGTCACTAAAAATCGGTGTTTTAAAAGGCAGGTTGAAAAAAGTCCTTACTCACTGACACTGTCACTTTTGGACTGAACTGTCGGCAGTTAACTCTTAACCCCATTTCTCTCCAGGATTTGGGCGATGCCTTGTCTACAAAAATGCCAAGTGTACCCTGAGGCGCTACACCAACCAGACCTTTGACAAGGTTATGGGACCCATGCTAGACGCTGCCACACGCAAGCCCATCTGGAGGCACAACATCCTGGATGCAGACGGGATATGTTCCCCTGGTGAGTAGCCACAGGAACTACAGAGACCCAGTATCCTTCATGGAAAATGAATAAATTAAATACATATAGATAATATGGATATACTGTAGGTACAGACTATCTAACAGAGAATATGAGACTCATATCTGTACAGTGTAAAGGTCCTTACACACCGGGGAGATTTTTTCATGCGAATAATACGTTTTTTTTAAAACCTTATAAAGTCAATACAAGCTTACATGGAGCGAAAAAGCGAAGCGAAAAAGCGTCTTTTAGTTATTCGGAACGAGTCAGAATTTTGCGTATATTCGCATATTCGCGGGTGTTTAACCGGCTTTAGTCAACTTTCAACAGTGGTATTTGAATAATATATGTACAGTCTACTTATGTGACTATTTACCTTGTTTGTTGACTAGAGTTCCTGCTTACTCTGCTTATTCCAATCTCGCGCTTGTAAGTCACTCACAAGAGCGTCTGCTAAATGCCTAAATTGTAAACATTCAGCCTCTCAATGAAGTTATGAGTGAATATAAGTGAGTCACAACAATTAACAGGCCTCTGTCATGGTTCTGTAGTGCGCATCCCAGTAGTCCATGTGCAAGTGTGCCAGAGTCAAGCAGCAGTCAATTATCCCAAAGAGGGGACAGAACATATCAGGCTTGGTTTTGGAGCCTGATGGCTACTGGCACAAAAGACTGTCCAAATCGTTTTGTGGTGTGCCAGGAGACACTGAGTCTGTGGCTGAATGTGCTCCTCGTCCCCACTAGCACACCATAAAGGGAATGAGAGGGGTTTATCAGGATAGCGTCCAGCTTCCTCATCCCCTCCGCAACCACCTCCAGATTGTCCAGTTCAATTCCAATGTTGGCATTGCTTGTGTTGATACCTCCCCCCCCACTCCCAACAAACTATGGCATAAAAGAGGACACTGGCTACTACATACTGATAGAACATCTGCAGTAGTTGCTGCGCAAATTGAAGGAAGAAAAGATTACTTTATATTCCTGTTGAAGGGCCTCAAGATTTGTGAGTCCAATTCAGTTTATTGTTAATGTGTACCCCCTGGAGCTGTCCACCCTTTACACGTGTAGTGTATGGTGATGGGCATTGGGAGCCTATTTGTGGTCCGCCAATAGTCCACCACCAAGTTCCTTGGTTTTTAGGATGTTGAGCTGGAGGTGGTTGATGTCATACCACCCTACAAAGCTCTCCACCAGGTCTATGTACTCCTCCTCGTTTTCATCAGTGATGCAACTGACAATGGAGGAGTCATCAGAGAACTTCTGTTGGTGGCACATACTCAAGTTAAAGCGGAAGTCGGAGAATGCTTTAGTAGTGCTTTTTATGCTCTGAGTTAAGTGAACACTGGGTTTTGCACTTGAATCTTGTGTTGATATTTAAGTTAATATACAGTACATCTGTGCTTACAGGTGAGAGAGTGGAAAACAAGCAGGTGTTGGTAAATAAGGCCATGCCAACAGTCACCCAGACGCCACTGGAGGGCAGTACCCAGCCAGGCCAGCCCCAGTACAGAGATGTGCCCATCGGGTGAGTGCACTTTAGCCCCTCCCCCACCACCTTACCTGCCTCATATAGAGCACCGAAGTCTGACATCACTGCCGCTAGAGGGCGCTATCCCCCTGGGTCACGGCGTTTTATTTTGTATTGGAATGCCCATAGGGGAATCGCGTCATATAATGAGAACTGTGTTCCAAAAATAAACAAACCACCCCAGCGATTTTACTTATATGGATATGAAGCATCAACTCTTCAAACACAGACATGATCAAATGTAACTCAATATCATAAACGACACAGAGTCACATAATCGTCAAAATCACCGGGTGGTTTGTTTATTTTTGGAACACAGTTCTTATATGACGCGATCTAAGATTTGCCTATGGGAATTCAATACAAAAAATATAATACAATATAAAAAATAACGCTGTGACCCAGAGGTAGTGGGAGTGACGTCAAGATTTCTGTACTCTATTGGCATGGTTCTTTCCCCATCTCCTCTACCTCACTATTCATAAGTGAGAAATGGGAAGAAAATTGCTGGGATTGACATATGTTACATATATTATGTTTTATGTTTCTTCCAGTTTATCCTACAAACAACTGCTGGTTGATTCTGCTTTCTCATTGTACCCTTGCAGCTACAAAGGGTCAACGGACTCGTACATTGAAAAGGTGATGATCTCATCCAACGCAGAAGATGCTTTCCTCATTAAGATCCTGCTTAGGCAGACCAGGAGACCGGAGATAGGAGACAAGTTCAGCAGTCGACACGGACAGAAAGGTGCAGACTTCACACTGTCACCTTATGAGATGACTGCTACCCCACAAGCTTTAACTTTAACCTCTCTCTCTCTCTCTCTCTCTCGCAACCATGTCTTTTTGATCTACCATGTGATCAGATTGGGCTATTGAGGTGATCAATTAACTTGATCAAAAACAACCATTATTAACCATTATTGAACCATTATGTGCATAAATCCTTTCTCCTAAAATAATCAGAATTTATCTTACCTTTTTACATATATTAAATTATTGACTCATTCTTTATTAGGTATTATTATTATTATATAATTGACTTATTCTTTGCTTGTATTATTCTAATTAACAGCTTATAATAATGACACATAACAGCAAGTGGTATTCACTGTCTGGCACAGGGCGATCACTCCAGCCTTTGAAAGCAGACAAGTGTTCATGTGCCCAAAACGTGTGCTCAACACGCCTGCCCAAAACTTCTGCCCACCCCTGCTATATACTATGATAATCATCTACCATGAGCTGAAATGCACATCACTAGCGTGAGCGTTTGCCTTTAACATGCCCACAGACTTTTACGTCTCCTTAGAGTTGTTTGTAGTTACTGCCACTTGGACACGGCCATAAATCCCATCCCTGTTAAATCCCCTGTATCGGCTGATGTGATGAGTGACCAGTGAGATCTGCTTGCAAAATACCCTTTAAGTTTCAGTCAGTCTCTGTACTGGCACATTTGTTGAATCCAGTCCCAAAGCCTGTTGCTCCACCACTGCCCCTCCTCTCCTCATCTTTCGAGGGCTGCTTTTCAATTAATTGGCCTTTTGTCCTGTGCCAGACTATGCAAATTTATTACACCCCAGCAGTATTCCACTGCTCCTGGGAAAAGTGTTTACAACCACTATTGTTTTGCGGCACCTCCCCTATAGAGGGCCTGTATGATGTTTTAATCAGAAAGCTAACTGGCGCCATGCATAATTTACTCCCTTCATTAGCGCGGTGGCCGCTGTGCGGCCGGCACAGGATGGGACTATGTCTTGTGTCTCCAGATCCTGGAGGAGAGAGAGAGGTCATCACGGGGTTAGCGGGTTGGAACTAGACTGAACGCTCCAAAGGTGTCACTAA
Source organism: Gymnoscopelus braueri (assembly GCF_963280865.1). Taxonomy (NCBI): domain Eukaryota; kingdom Metazoa; phylum Chordata; class Actinopteri; order Myctophiformes; family Myctophidae; genus Gymnoscopelus; species Gymnoscopelus braueri. Next base: position 18,623,990 of record NC_137610.1, on the reverse strand, counting down.
AGTAGCAGCAACTTTAACCTGGAGTCCCTGTTTTGGGCATGTCATTATAATCAACATTTTTCAAAACATTTACATTTTTTTCAAACTTTTTCATAAAGAGCAGATCTACAAGTTCACTGATCGGCTTGTAGATCGACTATTTTCATGCAACATCAAAGTACAACGAAGTATAAAATAAGTGGTTAAGATAACTCCATCACTGCATCAAATAATTATGTCTGCAAAGCATGTGGTGCAAGTTAGATTATTGTTGAATTGAGATTTCTAGTTTTTCATTTATTTATCTTGGCAACTTTAACACCAGCATGTTGCTATAAGTAGGCTAAGTGTTTAAACTTAGTCTTGAAAACCTTTGTTTTTGCAGGCATATAATATCACAGTTTCTACACTGTAAAATCTTCAGTGTTAGTTTGTTACTTACAAATGGACCCGCTAGGGACACTAAGGATTTTACTGAAAAGGGTATTGTGCGTGATTAATATACAGTAGATGACCCGTATCCCTTTACTGTGTAGTTACAGAAATATAGTCGAAAATCGTAAAATAGATTTTCCCTTTTTTTTCTCACTTCAGTTTGTCCAGAAGTGAATTTAGCTCAGTTATTAGATCTCACACCCTAGGTCCAGATACTCATGACCAGTCTCATAAGTCCTGGTCACTAGAGCAGAATAAGTTAATTATTTACCGGTGACCCACACACACACAGCTGTGGTGGCTGTGCAGGGGTGATGTGTGTGTGTGTGTGTGTGTGTGTGTGTGTGTGTGTGTGTGTGTGTGTGTGTGTGTGTGAGAGAGAGAGAGTGTGTGTGTGTGTGTGTTGGGGGGGAGTAGTAGGGGCCCATTGTGTGAGGTGCCACCGTGGAGCTGTGTGGGGTGTGATGGAGGGCTCTGGACCCTTGCTGTTGTCTTGCCTTTCTCTCCTGATTTCATGCCTCTTTTATCATTCACTTTCACACAAAACAAACAACACCACGGATGTCTGCTGTGGGAACTAGTCTCTCTCTCTCACTCTCTCTCTCTCTTGCCATTTTCTTCTTGTTTCTTTACTTTTATTATTTCAGTCTCTTGCCTCTCTTTCATCCTGGATTTCCCCTCCAGTGTTCCACCATCTTTTATCCCCCTCCCCTCTTATTCTCTCCTTCTATTTTCTGTCGTCCTTGTTTTACTTTCTCTTTTGGCTCGCCCATATTTGCCTTGTCTCTCTTCCTGTTCTCTGCATCCTGCCGTTGGATGACTTTCCTTCTCTTATGTGCCTGCCCAGTAAAGCACCGCACTTGTTCCTGATCCACATCCTGTTGTAAGGCAATCAACAGCGCTGCGCTGTGTGGGGGTGACCGGTCCACTGCTAGTGAATTTTTCCCACGTGCAAAGGATTCAATTTCTCCCCTGCACTTGATCCTCTCCACTTCCTCCGCGTTGAACGGAAAGTCATGGATGTGTAATCCTGGTCTCACTGTCGAGCTAAGCACCTTTCTCCACTTCCTGCTCTCCTTCACTCTCTCTCTCCTCTTTTTTTCATTTGCAAATGGGTCTACAATCTGTTTACCCTGGCCAGGGAAGAGTGCTTCGGCCCCTTTGGCAAACATTTGCACTCGCACTTAAGACTCCCGGCTACTGGGGTCCTTGTCCCCTCATGACATGTGAATCTATAGTATAGAGGGCCCCCTGTCTGTTCACATCAGTGTGGAAATGCCCTCCTCTACTGGGGGTCTATTATTACCTTTGATCGCAGATATTAAAGTCATACTGTGTAACTTCTTCAATTAAACAAAAGTTTATTTTGATATAATCTTTCACGGGTATATTTTTCACTATAGCCATTCCACATAAATGTGTTTTTTGACAATTTCTCTAAACACTATTAAACACTATTTTGTATTCACACGTGTTTGCCAACACTCAAATGTATTTATGTATGTATTGTTGTTGTTGTTGTTGTACAGTTAATAAATACCATTACTGACAACCATTCCAAAATATCCTCAGGCGTTGGGACTAGCTTTTTATTTTTTAGCAGTACTTCCATGTAGACAAAATGCTGGAATGACAGGAGATATGAGCCAAAACGACTACTAAAATGAATGTTACACAGTAGGACTTTAAAATCGCAAGAAGGTTTATGATGACCAATGACACTACATTGGACATCGCTGTTCATTAGGAGCCTGATGGGTTTGATAGGTTCTTGCAGTTTTTATTAATTAAATTAATTCAAGAAATAGTTTGTACAAAACATCGTTAGTCATTTACTTTTTGAAAGTTGTTAACATGAAATTTATAACATAACAATTGTAAAGTCCACAAGCTATGTGTATGAAATTGAACTTGTGTGTGTGTGTGTCAGGTGTGTGTGGCCTCATTGTTCCACAGGAGGACATGCCCTTCTGTGACTCAGGCATCTGTCCAGACATCATCATGAACCCTCATGGATATCCCTCCAGAATGACGGTATGACTGCTGTTGAGAACGGAACATAATAATTGTCTTTTCAACGTAAAGCTACTATCCAGGATTTCTTGTAATTGATAAACTGTTAACCAATCTGTATTGTAATGTATGTTAATACAATATAACTAGCAAAGGTGGTCTCCCTACTCTGGCATTGAAAAATGTAGATCCTGGTGTCGGTTAGGACACCTACTGGTTGGCAATGTCAATAAAGTTATTTGAAGCAGACGGGCAGATTGGACACGAGATGCACTGCAACGATGTCTGAGACTACAATAAAGATGGCAATTATCTGGCTTCGTCAGGAGAGGGAAACGACAAACATTTACAGATTCTAGCCCAAATTTAACCTGAACTTAAAGCTAAAATACTTTTTTTAATTAATAAAATGTTATTTTGACAAATCTGTATGCTCAGTGGTAAACATTTTCCACTTCTATTTAAAGTGCTCCTTTAAAGCAGCACTTTCAGGACATTAAAGTGTTGCTTTAAATAGAATCAGTTTTTTTAGGTTTTAGTTTTAAGATGTCAGTTTCAAATTTAGCTTCCAATCGTTATTTGTTTTCGGAATCAAGTTTGTTCTGATGTTGAAGAGGCAGCAGCCCAAAAGTAGCTGTGTTGACCCTCACCCTTCACAGGTTTCTATTGGCCCTTCTGAAACAAAGCCGTCATTATACCGACTACTCAGTTCTCTGGGTTATCATTGGCTCCCAGAACACACGTCCATTGACAGCATTAAGCAGCAATCTAACTGTGCACAAACAGATATTTGTTGCTGTGGAAACGGCTGCCAGTGAAGTCAGCCGCCAGCAACGTTGAGAAGTTTTATCAAAGCAGAAAACGCATGGCGAAATCTTAAGACTGTTAGTGTGAATGTGAGTGACATGTAAACTAGCACTGTCTGCCAGTTTTTTTTTCTTCTTTTTTTTTCTTTTGTCTATTACACTGTAAAACTTTAATGATCTTCACTGAAAAATAGTCCCCGCCTGTGTATTTGCTATCTCTGGTTGTCATGGACAGGACAGAGAAATGTTTGCTCTCGCAGGATGATTCTGTGGCCTGAGAAGGAACAGAGAGTAGGTGTTTCCTTTTATGTGATAGGGTCAGGGGTCTTCAGGCTGTGACCTCACTGGAATTGGTTGGATCACTCATCCTTAGGTTGGGAGGACTCACGGTAGTAAACCCATTTTGTTATTCTGTGATCTGTCTCATCCCTCATATCAGGATTTGGTTGCATCCGTGCACTTGTGCACACACACCTTTTCTCGCGCTTTCCCCCAACAATTCTTAACCACTTAAAGCCTAAAATATATACTTCATTGACCAGGGTCCCCCAGGCAGCTATATATTTCCCCCCTCCTTTCCTCCTCTACACCAAATCTCTGCTAAAGAATTGCTGTTACGTTGTGAGCTTGTAGATTGGCTATTTCGGCTGACATGCCTAGAAGACCTTAGGGTTCATGTGGTTAAACCCTATATACTTGTTGACTGGGGTCCCCCAGGGGTCTGTCCCCCTCCTTTTTTCATCTGAAAATAGTAGCTCTACTATGTTTTTCCTGAAGTGGCAGTTCAGTATGCGGTCATACTTAAGCTTGCAGTGACTGGACAGCTGCTTCCGTATCAGCCCTATGGGCTAATAATAGTTATCAGATCTAGGACTGACACTGCTGCCCATGCATCACCCTCACCCAGGGCAAATAATAACATTATATAATAAAAAAAAACATACAACCATATATGGAGATCCATGACTTCAGCACAAATCAGTGTTATTAGGCAACGGAAAATAATAACTGGATAGTGGGTACCGAAACGAAAAGAGGGAGGTACAGCTTGATCAGTGAAAAAGAGATGGAGGGATGAAGGAGAGAGAGAGAGCCTAGTTTACTCCCAGTGATGCTTTAATAACCCCTTCTGTCTTCTTCTGTCAGGTTGGTAAGTTGATAGAGCTGCTGGCGGGTAAGGCTGGAGTCCTGGATGGGCGATTTCACTACGGCACAGCTTTTGGTGGCAGCAAAGTGCAGGATGTCTGTGAGGATCTAATACGTCACGGCTACAACTACCAGGGCAAGGACTATGTAACCTCTGGAATCACCGGGTAAAGATCTGAAAATCTTAGAACATGTCCTCTCATCACACGCTAATTAAATGTGGGCCATCGCAGCTTGGACAAGAACTTGGTAGGGGTTATTTGATGGCATTGTCTTCTGTCACAGGGAACCACTGGAGGCCTACATCTACTTTGGACCCGTGTATTACCAGAAGCTGAAGCACATGGTGCTGGACAAAATGCATGCCAGGGCCCGTGGCCCCAGAGCTGTTCTCACCAGGTAAATGCAATGTAGCACTATAGAAAAATAAATAATCAAATATATGATGATGAAACTTTATTAACTCCCAAGGGTATTTGGTCATTTAAGAAAATCAAGGACGTACAGCAGCAATAGAAACATTGGATTGTTTCAGGGCGCTTGGTGGCTCAGTCAGTTAGCCACTTAAACCCTATACTTAGTTGACTGGATTCCCAAGGGCTCTATTATAGTTCGTTCCCCTCCTGTTTTCGCTCGGTATTAAATATCTTTGCCGAACATAGCCGATATACTAGCCCACAACGTGGTGCATTGCAATCTACAGTTTTTGCCTAATGTTAGCCCCAGAATAGGGTTCAAGTGGTTAACGCACAGACCATAATATGCTACTTGTGATCACAAGGTCGAATCTGACCCCTGTCTTGACTCACATTTCTCGCCTCTCACTGACTGTGGTTTTCTGTCTCTCTACACTGATCTGTCGTCTGAAATAAAGTATAAAATGCCCCCAAAAAATATCAAGAGGAAAATTTGATTGGAATTGTAGTCTTGGGTCTCCTCTTTATCTGTAATCGTTCTTTCCTTCTGTGTCTCTCACACAATCACTCTGGGTCGGTCTCTCGTGTTATCCCTGTCCTACCTGTCTGTGACCCATGTATCTGTGCTCTCCCCCAGGCAGCCCACCGAGGGACGCTCTAGAGACGGAGGCCTGCGTCTGGGAGAGATGGAGCGAGATTGTCTGATTGGCTATGGAGCTAGCATGCTACTGCTGGAACGCCTCATGATCTCCAGTGATGCTTTCGAGGTGGATGTTTGTGGGCAATGTGGCCTGCTGGGATACTCGGGGTGGTAAGTTGTCCATTTGTATGTCTTATGTGGACAGGCCTGATGGTGTCTTCACTGTTACTGTGATTCTCAGAAAGCCATTGATGGCGATCAACACACAAGTGTTTCTGGACAGCAATATTTTGCCACTAACCTTTATGCTAATATTTTTTTTAATTTTGTTTCAGGTGTCACTACTGTAAATCATCTTGCCACGTTTCCTCGCTGCGCATCCCCTACGCCTGCAAGCTGCTCTTCCAGGAGCTGCAGTCCATGAACATTGTGCCTCGCCTCAAACTGGCACGATACAATGAGTGACATGGAGATGGACAGATTCTGGCTTTGTGTAAAGGAGGAAAAGATAAGACCCCCAGTGTAATACGAATTGTGTACTAAATACCATTAGAAATTAATGGGGTGAAAATGCAGGCCTTAGCTGCTGAAAGTTCTGAGTTCAGATTCTTTGTTTGCAAAACGTGAAACTGCAAAGATTGTATTGTTTTTTTGTTGAGTATTGTTAGTAGTCATGTTCTTTTGTTAGGAATTTTATTTTTTATTTGTGAACATAATTATTAAACATGAGAACTACTAAGAATTACCTGTAATTAGCTGTTGTGTATTTCCTTCAAACATAACTACAACTAAAACTCCTCACAAAAAGTTTGGAAACTTAAATTCAGTCGATTATTTCTCCCCTTCGATAATACTAATTGGTATTGTATTTTACATAATTTTTATTGTTGATTAGTCACCTTTACAACGAGGTATAACAACAACACAGCTAATCGTGTGGGTAGCACCCCCCAAAAAAATGCCAAAATCCCTCATTATGCTTCTGTTGGTAATCGCTCTCGTTTTCAGCGACCTGCTAGCACACAGTCACAGGTGTGTGACTGGCACCTGAGCATTGGTCCTGCAACTTTGACATCTGTCTCTGGTACCGTTATGCAAATCTTGCCTCTAAATCTCTGGAAGAAAGCCTATGGTTCCTCAGTGAAGCAAGGGTGAGAAACCGGTCTTCTTGGGGTGTTGTCTTCCTTTCACTTCACCACACGTTTAGCTGTGTTGCTCATTTCACGATTGCACAATCCTTACAAGTTATAACTCGTTGTAAAGGTGACCAATCAACGATAAAAATGATATCAAATACAATACCAATTGGTATTATTGAAGGGGAGAAATAATCGACCGATGTCGAGTTTCCAAACTTTTTGTGAGGAGTTTAGTATAAAGCATTAAATGATTTGAACTGGAAGAAGGTACTACATGATAAGGGCCTAATCATGTAGTACTTTCTTCCTGTTAAGGGTACCATCTCATATTTAGAACCCTGAAAACTCTAACTCAAACATAATTGTTGTCAAATTGTTCTGAGCTGGCAGCTGCAAAAAATATGACTTTTTTTAAAGTCATGGGTGGGGAACCTTTTTGGGCAAATGAAAACTTTTTTCCAAGGCTGCCAGGATAACCCCATGCCAGACAGTGAAAAACACCAGTGCTTTTAAGTCTTGTTATAGGTTGCTAATTAGAATAATACAATGTTTAATAATGGTTGTTTATGATTGCCTCAATTGATTACCTCAATAGCCCAGTCTGATCACCTGGTAGATCAAAAAGAGGCTGTTGCCCACCCCTGGCTTAAGCGGTTACAGATGCATTTGTAAAGGGAAATTGTCCTTTGTAAAGGGAAATGACCTCCTGCTTTCAGCAGAACTGACAACTGGGGAGCAGGGGAAGTTGTTTTCCTCATGTAGTAAACTCATCGCAGACTTATGAAACTCAATAGCACTAGTGCGTTGTGGCAAGAGTGTTCCTGCCCCAAGAAGTCTACTGATGATGAGGTTTCAGCTTTTAATTTTTCAGTTTAAATTTCAGATGGTGGATGGCAGCATACTGTAGGTGGGTAGACAGGCAGCCAGCTGGATGCCTGACACAACAGAGGTATAGTGTTCAGTGGTGGTGGAAGACACTTGAGAGAGGTATTGTACATCTCTAATCGTTACTACAAACACACTAATTCATTGGAATTGGTAAGAAAAAGGCAGTAGATAGGATTATACCGTCTCCTCTTTAAACCTGTGTTTTAATAACGTGTGGAGCTTCACAGTCACCCCCTCCTCACGCATGCACACAGCTCATTTGTAGCCTTTTAATATGAACAAAAGCAGTACACATCCATGTGTACGAGAATAGGCAGGGTGTTAAGGGCCCCCCTTTTGGTGACTGCACCTGTCCTTTTTTAATGTGGGTCTAATGGGGGCAGGATGAGAAAAGGAAGAGGTACAGACTCCACCTTCTCCTTGTTTGACAGAAATCATTTAGATCCTCATTTGAGGTCATGAGGTCATTACCTCATCAGTGTATTGTACTACTTTGCCTAATGCTGAGGCTGACGGCACAATGGTGACAGCACTGGAGGCCATCATGGTGTTAGTCTTTTTAGGTTTTCTGCTGGCTGTCAGATTTTTTATTTTATTTCATCTCGACAAGAACACATCCTCAGTTCCTGTGACCTTGATGTTTTCCCCCCTTCAGTTTCGGCCCTCCTAAAGGAGTCTAAATCTATGGGCACCTCGTCTAAACAAGGTATGACTATAAAACCATGAATTATAGGTACATGGCAATGTTGCTGCCACACTGTCTCTCACACGTGCATCCAGGTGATGAAGCCCGGCCTGCATTAGAATTTTTTATGTTTTCAGAAAGTACAGGCCATGTCCCATACGCCTGCGCACTGGCAGAGAAAGTCCTCTTTTTGCCATCCATGGTGTGGTGAGTAATTCAGCCATAATCCGCCTTTCTCCTCTCCCTCTTCTTTCCCTCTCTTCTCCCCCTCTCCCGTGGTTCCATTCATATTCTAATCACAGCTTTCCCTTCTCCAGCTCTCAGGCACTCCATCAGAGCCCTCCTAGCCCCAGGCTTTGCACTTTTACTTCCCCCCCCTTTGTGACTATTCCCTCTTCTCAGAGGCACACCAAAATAAGGTTGCCACAACGAAAGGCAGAGATGAGGGAGTGAGAATTATCTCCAGAAAAAGTTCACACTTGGCAATCTCTGGAAGTTTTGGTTAGCTCGCTGAACATATGCACGTACGAGACGCGAAGATAACAAATGTGTACCGTCGATGTATGATCGAGGTATGGGATTTTACGGGCAGTGAAGAGACAGGCCTAACATTACAAGTGTTTTATGGGCTCAGACTAGGATTTAGAATTACAAGGGATGGTAATAGTAGTGGTTCTGTGTGTATTGGGAGCTGGGGGGTGTATAAAAACGTATTAAATGCTATAATGGAAGACGGGGAGGCCACAGTGCTAGGATTGCGTAGATCTAAGCCTCTTCTTTTTTTTTCTTTGGGAGGGAGCTTTTCTTATTCAAAACAGCCCCACAAAAGACTTCCAGTGAGCCTTGCCACATCCCCATCTGACTTGGTCCCATTCATCAGCCTTCCAAGCCTATCAATGACATGTCCCCATCAGGGCTCCTATAAAATCAGCCCCTTTCCCATGAAACATCAGCAAACATTTTGACGGGTCTGGCTTTCCCCCCGCTGGATTTCTGGAGTCTCTAACCCCCCACCCCCTCCTCCTCTCCTCCTTCCACCCTCTATCCCACCTCCCCCTCTCCACCAACACCACCCCTCTAACGGCGGACCTCAGATCCTCCTCAACATCTTGTGCGAACGGCCAGTGGTCACGGAGAAACGGAGCCGGACACGGGGAGACCCACCGAGGAGGGGGGAAACGTGCACTAAGCCATTTTCTCGGAGGGAGCCGGTGTCGTTGATGGGAAGAGGATGCATTGTGGGGTACTGGAGGAGCCTGATATGGATTCTACAGGTTAGTCCTGATGTTCTTCGTCCCATCGCTTTGCCTTGCCTGGATGTGTTGAGCAAATCGGCCACTGTTCTGGATCACTGTAGATACTTCCACTGCTGGAGCCCTGGACGTCTCAAACTTTCTCTGTAGCCACTCAGAGAGCGCGTCTGAGTGTCTGATGCTTTGGCCTTTATTCCACTCGTTCGGTCTGAGTTTAGGTTATTCATTCAGGACTTTTTTTTTAATTCTAACAACTGACATGGAGGAGAGTGTTATGGAGGTGTAATACCACAAATTCATGTCCTGAAAAAAAGCATCATGGAATGTAGTAAAATAGTCCTAAGGGCTCTAGCATTTGCTTGGCCTGATTGCCGTTGGCTTTCTTCAAGCATTCAATTTCCACAAATAATCTCTTTAAATTCCACTATTGTCAGTGGGGGAAAAATAGTAATTGCGTGCCTTTACGTTTTATGCACCTGCTCCCTGTAAACCACTTTGTCAGGTAAGCTGAACTTTTCAACAACCATTAAAAAGTTAAATTAAAATATATTGGCATTTTATATGTGCTTCGTGAGAATTTTTAGGTTAAATGTTTGACCTCAAGGTAGTTGAACCTACTGAATGCTTTGCTTTTATCTTTTAGGAAATGATATAAATAGGGAAAAGTTTTAGAATTACGATTGAACTGCAATTCAATATTAAACTTAAGGATACTGAGTATCATAATCTACTTTGTAGTCCAGTTTGCAAGTGCATTAATAAATGAGCTAACATCCACTTTCACCTGTTGATCATATTTAATCCAATTATTTACATCCCCAGCTTATCTGTGACTGTGGCAAATGATTCCACCCAGCATTTGAGCTATTGTGGATAGCTTTTCTTTAGTCGACTAACTATATAATAACCGAGTGGTTTAACTTCTTTTTTTTTGCGCATAAGCACTAGAGTGGACCAATAGACTTAACACAAAGTTTGCAAATATATGAAGATTACAGATGTCAAAAAGCTTTTTTTGTAGACAAAAAGTGAGGGACATGTCATTTTAGTAGTAGGCTGTAAAGTATTTTGTTTTTAATTATAATTGGCTTATTTCATTTCCTAAAAATTAAAAATGGCTATTTAAAATAGGTTAAAACAGTTAGATAACATTATGTAATAATGTATTATAATATAGTAAATAAGACATTTTCATTTCCTAAAACAGACTATGACTAAACAGCCTGTTACTATGGAGCCATGGGATACTAATGGCATTCTGACCTATTCTATGCACACGTGCCACAGATCTAGGTGTAGAATCTTCATCTAGTGCAAAGTTCCAAGTCCCTAAAACTTTTGAATATCTGTGACCCCCCCTCCCCCCTCCCCCCTCTTCATGCTAAACCCCCTTTTGACTGGATGTAACAGGTTGCCTTGCCAACAGGCTGTCCTGCCAATGGCTGCTTTAGGGATTCTTGTCAATTCCTATGCGGAAAATACAGATTTGCACGACTTAGGGGGAACATTACATCAGTGTTTCTGGTGAAGTAATTAAATGCTTTTACTTATGCACTGTACTTAAAGATCTCTTTTTTTTTTTTTTTAACGTTTTGTTTATTCGTTTTTTTTCTTTTACATACTCATATGCAGTGAAGCAAATAGGCAAATAGACAGAGTATCTCCAAACAGTGATAAAAATAATTAACAGGATAGACTAATATCAGTAAGAAAAGTGATAAATTGAGTAAGATATAAATGTACTTAAAGATCTCTGAGATACTACATTTTCATGTTGAGGTTTTAAGAAATACTTTCCGCCCCACTACATTTCAAGGCTAATCTTTAGATTGCATGCCAGTTATTATGGGGGGGGGAAAGGGTTTATATGAGATAAGATGGTGTCAGAAAAAGGCGACATGCAACTTTGAGCCCGAAGAGGAATATATTATAAAGAATGTATCTGTTAGCTTAAGCCCAACCTACTGCATAAAGATTAATCTATTCTACATACTAAATTTCTACTTATTTTGATATGCAATTGCATATGAAGTCACAAACTTTAATATAGGAAATACATTCAATTGAGAACTTTAACAAAACACTTTTCCATAAGGGTTTATCTTTTATTATTAATTTCCAAATGAATGCAGTGGTGACCTACCAATTTTCTTTCTCAGAAAGGACACCAGTTGAGCAATTTTTAAGTAGAAATTTAAACGGGACAATGGCCTCTATTCCATGAGGCTGGTCCAGCGATGTGCACAAGCTCCATTGGGTGAATGTGTGTGTGCTTGTAGCCCCCCCCAACTCCCACCCCCCTGGAACAATGCAGGATTCCTGCCGTTTTGGTGAAAACATCAAAACAAGAACCATAGCTCTACTAGTGCCCACATCATTGATAGTTGTCAACTTGCCCAGTCAAATTAATGACGTTTAAAATATCCCGTGCTCTGAATGATTTGCACAGTTTATGGGAAAAAAGCACCAACTGAACAAATTACCCTGTTTCAAAAGTGACACCTGTTGCATTGTCAATACAAAGTCACTACAAAAACGTATACAATACAGCTATAACATGTTGTATACCTAATACAGAATTCATGATTCTCACTATTGTAACCAAATATATTTGTCCATATTAATTGGAATTTAAATTAAAATGCAACATGGTGTAATTTATGTTTTGAATTGTATTAAATGGTGGCGTGTTTCATAATTAATTTCGAAGTAGCTTTTGCACTCTTTGACTTGTGGCCTATCGTTTCTTTTATAGAGAGCTGGATTGAAAGATGCCTTAATGAGAGTGAGAGTAAACGTTATTCCAGTCACACCTCCCTGGGGAATATGTCCATTGATGAAAGTAAGCCAGATTAGTATTCCTCAGCATCATCGTGGTTTTTCAATAGGAATGTTGTAAATTGTGGCTTTGAAAAACATTCCTTACTGTTCAGTAATTTATACTATTGGCACCTTAAGGCGTGAAAGGCTGTAAATGTCATTAAACCATGATGTGCAGGCATTATAGTGCTTACAGTGATAACATGTCCTTATAATATAAACAAATTAATGAATGCCAAAATACATATCTGTGGTCCCTTACTTTGCCTTGGTTTGAAACCAAAATGTTTTGTGGGTTATAGATGAAGAAAAAGAAAATAACAGAGCTTCTAAATCGCATTCGACACCGGCTACTCTGCAGTGGTGAGTCCTTTTGAATTTTATTTGTAATGTATATTTTACCGTTCAGTCTTCTGTATAAATAATAATCAACTGATATATGTGATGAAAAACAATGCAAAACACCAGCAATGCTGTCATCTAGACCTAATCTTTTTTTTAATGTTTTAACTCGCAAGCTTACTAATGGTCAAAGTCTGAAAAAAAGAAGAAGGCCTTTTCATGTCAATTACTTTGCGATCAATAAAATAAAAATAAATACAAGTTCTGATTTCTTATAGAAATTGGCAACTATACACAGTAAAATTCTCAAAGTTTGTTTAACTCTAGGAGTGTACAAATATGACCAAATGTATCTGGAAGGGTCCATTTTGTTATTTGTACACTCATAGTTGAGTACACACTCAGGATTTTACAGTATAGCCTTTGCATGTTGGTAGCTTGATGCGTAAAACCTGCCTTTGTGACTTTAAGACCCTTTCTATCCTGTCGGATACTATCTATGTGGATAGTTGTTTGTGACACTCCAGAATGCTGAACAGTCAGTTATGTTACAGTTTTGGTCAGACACAGCAGTAACGTCTTTTTGACGAAGACATTCCAGTTGGTTTTCATGCTGGTTTGATTTCAACCCAGTTTGTCATTCCAAATGGATTGAAGTCTTATTAAACAATTAAAGAATATTAAAATAATTATAATGTTAATAATTCAATATAATTGCTGTTAGTGTAAGAATTTACCCCGCATTACTGTTATATACAAAAATGTCCGGGGGTTTTTCAATAAGAATATTTTGGGGTTATATTGGCGGAAATATTCAAGTAGCAGAAAAACATGTTTTTTTAAAATATGTATCCTTTTACCTTATTCAAGTTCTTATCTCCAATAATCTAGCTGTATACACAAAATAATTGTAATTATAATCAGTAATAGTAGTCAAATCTGGTAAAAGTGGTGTTTTCTTGGGTTCAGTTTGCTGTAAACAGTTCTGTACTGCACAGATGTCAAATATACTTGAATCCACTTTGATCTGTACACTTCTGGTACTGACATTTGATTATTCTTTGGTTTGTCTTAAATGATGAAGACACACTTGATCAAATGCCATTTTTATTTATCACAGCATATCTCACAGTTAGAACGTGAAACTCGTGTTACAACACAGTGTTGTCATAACTATGCTCATTGAACTAAATTGTATCCCTCATACATGCATGTGGACTGTCGCTTTCCCACAACATTTCGTAAAATAAATGTATCTGTTACGTTTCCATGTTATTAACAGGAGTGTCATAATGAACCCTGACTTACAATGGCTTTGAATTAAGTCAGTGTTACCCAAACACAGGGTCGCGACCCATCTTGGGTTGTGGACCCGTTTTTGTGTAATGCAAATACATTTCCTGGTTTTGTTTTGTTTTTACCTTTCCTGCAAAAAAATAATCAAATTCTTTTTTTTATATATATTTTGGTATTTTTCAAAAATAAATAAATATAGATAAATAAAAATTCAAAACTGTCTTTAAATTTTCAAAAACAGCCAATTCACAAGATACGATGCATTGTGGGCTTGTAGATCGGCAATTCTTTGCAATACGGCTTAACTGGTTTAATTCATAATGTGTTTTTGTATGTTTGCGTCCCGGAAAGACACCAAATAATTTTTTGGGGGTCGCGAGTTGAAAAGGTCTGGGAACCCCTTAATAATAATCCTGGGACCCCACTATCATTACAGGAGCATGTTTTTGGTTTCTGATAACATTTCTTCGGTACCTACAGGCTCGAGGACAACTATGAGATTGCTGAGGGTGTGTGTATCCCCCGAAGTGCCCTCTACATGCACTACCTCGACTTCAGTGAGAAGCAAGAATCACTGCCTGTGAACGCTGCCAGCTTTGGAAAGGTACGATTCCAACTTCATTTCAGAGCAGATTGTTAAACATTGTGTGACAAATAAAAATGATCCATGGGGTGATTGTATGAAATGTGTGACAAGACATGACACGGTGTCTAAAAGAGCAAGTTGAAGCCTCGCCTATACACAGTGATTCTGAAACATTTTCATGTCAAGGACCCCCAAATGAAAATCGTTTGAATGAATAAATTAATGCCCTTGATCATACTACAGTGTCACACAAAAGTATCAAAAGTAGCATATTCACAAGCTCGAAACGTGACACGAAGCGATGTGTTTTGAGCTTGTAGATCTGCTACTTTTGAATTTGAATCCTGAAAAGTAACAGTTTTGAACAGTTTTCCACCCGACAAAGACGATATGTATTCCCATCTGAAAAGAAGCCAGGAACCCACATAAGAGAACTTTTTTAAATTATGTTCTACAGTTGTTTGATTGATTGATTGATTGATTTATCAAAATGTTTCAGGTTATAAGTTGGTATAAGGTTAAACTGTTCCTCATTTTGCTGGGGACCCACTAGAACACCCTCAAGGATCCCTGGGGGTCCCCGAACCCCACTTTGAGAACCACTAACCGATTCAATATCTGATACCATTTTAGAATACTATACTGTATGTTGTATTAAGATACTTCGTAGCCATTGTTTTCATCGACTCCAACACGCTTCTCAAGATCAACTCAAAAGAAAAATAGAAACATACTGTAGGCCTACTCAACATTATGTTTAGTGTAGACGAATGGCCTTCAGATGACATTTCTTTTCTACGCTGCATTAGTGATTCAACATGCGATGAGGCAAAATAGACTAGACCACGGAAGCAATCAAGGCATTTTTTTAAATCTGCAAATTGTGTTCTTCGATCTACACATCTGTACACTGAACGCCTGAGAAAACCATGAATCCGAGCAAAATGACCACAGGCCATCAGCGGAAATAGATCGTAACCACGGGCTGAGGGAATGATATCAGGGTAATAATGACACCGAACCCTGTAGCCAAAATGTCTAAAAAGCCGCTTTTCTCATGCCATAAAAGTAAATGTCAACTGTTGATATCCGCTTGAGGAGATAAAGCAAGGAGTGAAGCTCTGTGGCTGCTTCTCCTGAAACCCACTGAACACCATGCCTCAGTTCCCACAACCCTGGAGAAGTCCCTCAACCTACCTACCCCCAACCGCCCCTATGCCCTGGACCCTAGCCCCAACTCCCAACCCTCAGCTCAGCCCCCACGCACCCCTCCCCTCCAGAGCTCCTGTCGGAAGATATTGAAAAAGAGAAGGGGCCTGGATTAATGTGTAATTAAAGGAAATTTGGAAGGGTGAGATGTTGCGGAATGTTAGATCAGTGGCTGGAGCAGTGTGGGGTGTCCTTTAGGAAGGCTTCATTGATTCAGGACAAAAAAACGAGCGAGGGCCTGGGCTGCCTCCCTGTCTGCTCATTTATCAAGCAGGGTCTGACAGAAACTTCACAGCGTGGCCCCTTTTTTCATCCCACACAATGGAGAGCTACACTGTTTGCTAAAGTTTCTGCACCGGGAGTTGGACCAAGGAGCCGATCTCTCAGACAAAAAGAGAGGAAAGGAAGAAGGGGGGAGTGGAAGAAAGAGATGGAGGGAGGGTTTGGGGGGACGGAGGCTTGGAGAGATGTTTGATATACGAAAAAAAGAAAGAAAAAAGTAATGCCCCTGAACTTGTCATAAACGGATGGCTCTCAAAGACCTCTCAGGGGATATAGTTATGGGAATTTCACACTGCAAGTTATTACGCAGAGTAGTCTATACTTTATTAACTAACATATTAGATTGTATTGATTCTGTATTGATTGATTCCGAAACCATAAGTAAAATAAACCATTTGAAATGTCTTACATGCTGTTTCATTTCCCTCCTCATTGAGTGAATTAAATAGTCAGGTGGATAAAATGGGATTTGGCCTCTTTTTCACTCCTTAAAATTGAATGTCAATTGATGAATCCATATTCAACTCAGTAGTTACCCATTAAGATAAAACACACCAACACCTTTTCCTCTCCCAAATTACACAGATCATCAGACAGCAGTTTCCACAACTGACGACCCGAAGACTGGGAACTAGGGGCCAGTCAAAGTAAGTTATCCACTTGTTCTCTGGCTAAGAAAATGGCTAGTTATTCAAATGAATCAGACCATAATTTATTATTAATAAAAGGAAATAGTATGTTATAATCAGTCAGGTGGTCTCTATGTTCTGCTTGAATCAGCTTCTGGACAGGAGTGAAGGCTTAACTCCCCCAAACAAGCACTAACGCACTATTTACGTATTCCACCTCACATAAAATGTTCTGAGCAAACTGTATGCTCATCTTTATAATGTAGTTCTGTCGAATTGCATTTAAAACCCTGTGTTAATTTATCCATCTGTAACTTTGAGAGTGTATGAATGTGACCACAGACTGCAGAGTATACATTTTGTATACTCTCAGAGTTAAAACGGCACTTACTTTTTTCTGTGTAGGGGCGTGTAAACGGTCTTGTGCGTGTTGACTATAGATGGCCCGTGTTCCCCAGGTACCACTACTACGGCATTGCGGTGAAGGAGAGCTCTCAGTATTATGATGTGATGTACTCCAGAAAGGGTGCGGCGTGGGTGAACGAGACGGGGAAGAAAGAGGTCACCAAGCAGACAGTAGCGTATTCACCACGCTCCAAACTGGGGACGCTCCTGCCAGAGTTTCCAAATGTCAAAGACCTAAATTTGCCCGCCAGCCTACCCGAAGACAAGGTAAACAGGACTTTTAAAAGTCCGACCACATCGCCCTCCCTCTCCCCTGCCATGTTAGCATCGCTGCCTGTGCCCCCTCTGGCTCCAGCCTATTATCTGTCCCAGGCCCTTCCCTGGGCTCGGGTTTAGAGAAGGACCTTGAGGATTTATATGCTGGCTCCTCACTAACTCTTAATCTTTTGGGGAGATAATAAGATCCAGCAATGGACAAAGGACAGGCACTAGCTGTCCGGCTTTAAAAGGGGGGCCATGATTTCAAATGGTTTGTGTGTTGGTGATGTCTAAAGCTTGTTTTATATAACATGGCTTCCAGTCTGGACCTGTAACAGGTATTTATTGGTGTGCATGCCTTGCTCAAGATTTATTCTCTTGTTTTTGTATCCTGCCTTTGAGAGCCCCAGAAGAGACAAAGCTGTTGCGTTTGTGCTGTATTTAGATTAATTCTCTGTTCTCTCCCACAGGTGTCAACCTTCATCATGATGTATAGAACACACTGTCAAAGGATACTAGATACAGTCATTCGTGCCAACTTCGATGAGGCAAGTTTTCTGTTTGTCTCTGCTGGACTGTTATTGTCTTTATTTTCTTTACCAACTTCTACATTATCCATTTTCTCAACATACAGTATAATCCCAAGTGATTTTTTGAAAGTTCCCACTGTATGTACTGTATTTAAAGTAACAATTGTAAATGTCATTATATGAGAACAAACATTTTGCGCCTACATCACTGTGTGTGTGTGTGTGTGTGTGTGTGAGCGTGTGCGCACACACACACACACACACACACACACACACACACACACACACACACACACACACACACACACACACACACACACACACACACACACAGAAATACTGATAAGAAACACACATTTAATGTCATTGTAATCATCTGCGTTTACCTGTCAAAAAGGCTGCTGTGAAAAGGGTCCACTGAATATTCTGACGTGCGTGTTGTGTCTATAGGTCCAAAGTTTCCTGCTGCACTTCTGGCAGGGCATGCCGCCACACATGCTCCCTGTGCTAGGCTACGCCACCGTGGTTAACATCGTAGGGGTCTGTGACTCCATCCTCTACAAGGCTATTTCTGGAGTGCTCATGCCCACCGTCCTGCAAGCACTGCCTGATAGGTGAGCATGCATGTCGCACATTTATCTTGCATGTGATCGTTCCAGACACTGGTGTGACCATAATCTTTCAAATTGTCAAATATTGCGTGTTTTTTATTACATGACTCGAAATGACTGGGAACTGATTAGAAGGATCAGCAGATGTCTCTCTTTTTTGTCTTGCTTTGTTGCTGTTAAATGTTACAGTTTGTGTTTGTGTTTTGTTCAAAATATTATATAACTAATGCAATGTAACTATT
This sequence comes from Gymnoscopelus braueri, assembly GCF_963280865.1. Taxonomy (NCBI): domain Eukaryota; kingdom Metazoa; phylum Chordata; class Actinopteri; order Myctophiformes; family Myctophidae; genus Gymnoscopelus; species Gymnoscopelus braueri. The sequence continues at coordinate 18,605,380 of NC_137610.1, read as the reverse complement.
GTTCATTTATGTGATGCTATATAATACTGCAACACAACTGACAATAAAAAAAGAAGGATCAGCAGAGTAAATAAGAACTTTAATTAACTTAACTGTTTATATTATAATTTTTGGCTCAAGTGTATTATTCCCCCCCCCCCCCATCCAGTTTAACTCAGGTTATCCGGAAATTTGCCAAACAGCTTGACGAGTGGTTAAAGGTTGCACTTCATGACCTACCTGAAAACTTAAGGAATATCAAGTTTGAATGTAAGTGGCTGCATTATAAAATATAATTATTTCTTTCTTTCGATTATTCAGATTGAAGAGGAAATCTTTGAGTAGATGAAAGCCTGTATTGTAGAGTAAAGCCTGTTTTGTTTTTCCTTCTGTTCCCAGTATCCAGGAGATTTTCACAGATTCTAAAGCGGCAAACATCGTTAAACCATCTATGTCAGGTGCCTATCATTCTGTGAATGTAATAAAAATCCACATGAACCGACATCACTGATAAGGGACATGGGTGTATTAGGGTAGGTAATATTGTCTCTGTTGACCCCTCAGGCGTCACGCACTGTGATCCACAACGCTGACATCACATTCCAAATGCTAGAGGACTGGAGGAACGTGGACTTGAACAGCATCACTAAGCAGACTCTATACACTATGGAAGACTCAAAAGATGAACACAGACGCCTTATTATCCACCGTAAGTAGACGAAGAGGTGTGTGTGTGTGTGTGTGTGTGTGTGTGTGTGTGTGTGTGTGTGTGTGTGTGTGTGTGTGTGTGTGTGTGTGTGTGTGTGTGTGTGTGTGTGTGTGTGTGTGTGTGTGTGTGTGTGTGTGTGTGTGTGTGTGTGTGTGTGTACGTGTACGTGTACATTCTGTGTGTATCCTTTTCCCACTCACTCCTGGGTGTACACACACATCCACCTTTATATACCTCTATGTGTCTTGGCTGCTGTAATGGCTGAATTTACCCCTGTGAAATAAAGTGCAATCTAATTTTATATATATATAATTATTTTTAGATGCCAATATGCGTGTATACATAAGCAAATAGCAATTACATAACCCATAGCACTTAAATAACACACCATGGTAGAAGTCATTCCCACGACCACGAAAGTCAACCCCTTAATGATGGAGACTAAAGGTTAAACAAGTTGACTCTTCACTGAAAACACCCTGCCGAGCATCCCCATTTCATTCTGGTGTCACCCCTCAGAAATGTCCCACATGGGGTCATATAGGTCACAGAAATAGAGGGGCGGGTTCCATGAATAGTGTCCATTTCAGACCTCGCCGTTTTCATATCGTTAGCAATTAGTGCTTTTGGTTTCATCTCGCCGCGTGTAGTCGTGTCTTTTCAAGAGATGTGGTAAAAAATCCAACATGTTTGTTGTGAAGCTCACCTTCTCCATCCTGTCACAGTGTATCAGGAGTTTGACCGTCTGCTGGAGGAGCAGTCTCCCATTGAAGCCTACATCGAGTGGCTAGACGCTATGGTGGACCACTGCGTAGTCAAGGTCAGGAATAAAATATTTTATTTTTTTCCCCACACAAATTTGGGATTGGGCTGATCTCTCCCAATCATCCTTGATTATATCTTATTTAGTTATTGTATTTCAAGAGAAACCTGTGAAAGTTTCACTAACATTTTTGCAAAGTAACTCTGAATGTAACTTATGTCTGTACAGCGCAATGCACTGAATACATCCCACCGACCTTTTTTGTCCTTTTTTTTTTTACACAGAGCCACTTACGCTGCAATCCTCTTAGTTAATGATGTCTTCAAGGCTCCCATTTGCGGCCATTATGTGCCAGATATGGGCTTGTAAAATTTGGTTGCCCTGGCAACGTCTTGGACTCACCAGACAATAGTTCAATAGGAAGGCGTGTCCCCAGGGGCAAATTAAATAGTTGACTTGTTGACATGTTTTTCGTTCCTGAGGGTTAAGCCCCAATACGGACCTGGGGGTTAATTCTACCCCGGCATCCCTACCCTTCCCCCCTTTTCACATGGAAATGCTCTCTTTAGGTGGCAGGGAAGAGGCCCGGGTGCCTGAAGAAGGTGGCCCAACAGTTCCTGCTGATGTGGTCATGTTTTGGTACCAGAGTCATCCGGGATATGACCCTCCACAGTGCACCCAGCTTTGGTGAGTGGCCAACAGCCTTCGTCTGACTGTCATGTGATCCATGCAGTTCTATTCCCTTCCAACAAAAGGAAGACACACATTTGACAATCCTAAGACGATGAATATAATGTGACTTTGCCGATGTGTCAAGTGTATACAGGGAGCTTAACAGCCCTGTGTGGGTTTAGAAAACTACAGTGTCTTCTGGGTCTCAGACCTAAAATAAGGAGGCATGATGGGTAAAATGGCTCCCTTGCCGCTGGCCCCGGGTCTTTACTTTACTAGCTTGGTTTGAAGGAGTTAGAGGCTGTAAAAAGAGAGAAAGGAAAAAATGGCTTCCCTTCCCCCTGCCTCTCTCCTTTGGCCCTGTCTGTGAATATCAAAGACACAGCTGGTTCCAGTGTTTTGATAAAGCAGGTCTGTGTGCAACAACAGCTAATTAACAAAGGCCACCCTCCCCTTGTCCCCGACGCGTTTGCCCGTCTTTCCATTTTATGACCGCGCAGTATTGCGCTTCGCTCTCTGAATGGCCATCAGTGTTTATTATGCACGCGGTGGCAGTAATGGCCAGCACAATGTCACGATTGTTTGGGGCTTCCTTCTATGCCACGGTCGCATCCTCCATGCAACCCCAGGGGTCAGCTGTCATATTTTTGGCACTAACTCTGGAAACAACCCTGCCTTCCTCTTTTTGAGCTACTGCAGCCATCCACAGTCATCTGGAGGATATGATTTCATCAAGCAGATGGTGTTTAGGAGATGCTTCAAACTTGATCAGGCCATTTATGTCCTTAAGGCCAGCCTGTAAATGTTTGAACCCGAATCATAGACAAGGGGTTATTTTGCACACTGAAAAGCCACACTGTGGATGTCACTACCAATTTAACATATCCCCAGATAACATAAACAGCTTATTTTGACAAATCAGATACATTTGATTATTAATCCTGACTCACTCCTAATAGTTAGCGTGAGTAAATGCAGAGGATGAGTTCCAAGTATGTACAAATGTTCGTGGGAAATACCCCAACAAGAACAACTAAACAAGAACGATACAGGTCCAGTGGGCACCTCAACGTTGAATTGGCAGATGTTTCCAAAATGTAAACAAAAATAAAGAATAAATAAATGTATGCTTAGAAAATTTATGGGAAATAATGTAAAGTATACATGATTTGAACATGCACAGTACATCATTATCAGGCCTAAATTTACCCTTCAACTTCTTGCTTAAGCCCAAAATGACAGATTTTGTACCAATTTGTAGAAATATTGGGCCTTAAATGTAATTAAAATAACATATGTATATGGCCCTATATAGAATAAATATATATATGTATTTCTTTTAAATGGTGCCTATTGTTCTCAGGGGTAACTGTTCCAGTTACCAACAGGAATAAGGCAGCTAGCTGCCAAAACATTGGCCTTGTCTTTTAATGATTGAATAAACTTTGCATTCGAGTGTGTGGTGGTAATTGTTGTGACTTAAAAGTCCTAGCATAAGCCTGGAGAACAATCATGGTATGGTAGCGTCACACAGCATGTTCTTAAGTTTACTAAGCACATGCAGAGAGAATATACATTTCCAAAGGTGTAACCTGCATGATTCCACACCTTAAGAATGATTAAGTATAGTTACAAGATTATGTACGGATACTTGGTCAAGCCTCAAATGGAGCATTGCGATAGTTAAGGCAGACAAGGAAGTCAAGCTGGCCCCATGCTCATACACTGTCCAATCACATACGGCCATAATTCTAATAGTTCAGTCTACGCTATCTATTTAAGCAGAGCAACATTCACGCATTCAAATCTTCACTATGTCAGCCAGTGGCAGTGCAGGTTCATATGTATTGTATCATGTTCTTCTTTCGTTTCTGCCCTATGAGGGGCTCATGTGTCTATTTTCATGCCATTATCATGTAATAACTGTATATCTTTTATTATTCTGGAGCATCATGGGAGCAGAGCTACACTTCCAAATACAATGCCTGTCTGACGACAGTGTTCTTCTTACATCAGACGTCCTCCATACATCAACCACATAATAATTGAGGACACGCGTGTATGTTTGCATGTTAGGATCCTTCCACCTGATCCATCTGATGTTTGACGACTATGTACTTTACCTGCTGGAGTCGCTGCACTGTCAGGAGAGATCCAACGAGCTCATGAGGGCCATGAAGGCAGAAGGAAGCACAGGTGAGACCTTTACAACTGTGGTTTTTAATTTCACGGACACCCAGTTTGTTATGCATTAGGCCACGGACCCCCATAACTCTGAGAGTGTACGAAGTTACGGGTCCATTTGGTTCCTAACTACCAATAAGTTAGCTGGGGACCCTCTCAAGGACCCCTGGGGGGGGGGGGGTTCCCGGACCCCACTTTGAGAAACAATACTTTACAAGACCTTTGATAACCTGCCAACATTAACACTGTACTGTACTGTACTGTACCAACTAACTATCTCTACAATATACACTGTAAAATCCGTAACGTTAAAGGGGTGGAAGTGATATTTTCTTGGTTAAAATAAGTGTTAAATACATTTTCATGCACTGAACATTACTGTTTGTACAGTAATAAGGGTCTCCCTGCCTTTCCAGGTCTTTAGTAAACAGAAAATATGTTTTCAGGTCGGGATACCAATTTTATCCAATCAAGAGAGAACTCATACAGGATAAACGAGTGAAATTGGAAGTGATGAAATGGAAAAATATGATCAGATAAACTTCGAAAACTATCAAATTGAAAGTGATAAATAGTCTTTGTGGCGTTCTCTCTCCTGATTGGACAAAATTGGTATCCCGACCAAACTGAACAAACACTCTAAACTTTAGAGTGTTTGTTACAGGTGTAACAGGTGTCTCCTTGTCTCTCCAGCATTTCAGTAAATAGAAAAAAACTTTTCAGGTCGGGATACCAATTTTGTCTAATCAAGCAAGGATTACTGAAATATAGAGCTCTTTAACAAAACTCTTTAACAAAAAACTGCCACTAACATCCCTTACACCCGCTTTAATTTAAGTATGTGTACTACTGTGTAGTACATAACACACCTCGCCTAGTTTAGTGCGGATTGATGTTCACACTCAAATCAATATCTGTGAATTTCTTCACACCTATTAATATATGTAGATACCTTCACACCTAAAAGAGTAGAAGGAATACCTTGACGAGCCATAAAAGCATTAATAACTGAAACAAAAGGCATTGATGTGGACACAGCATTGATGGCACATTTCAACAGAAACAATGGTCGACTCCACTCTTTTTTTTTTTTACCCCTTTTTCTCCCCAATGTTAGTCTTTATGCCAATTACTTCCTCCACACACACACATTTCTGTATGTTGGCACTGCTATTGTATCCTACTGGCTCACCTACCAGTGAGCCACTGGGAGGACGTAGACTCGCCAGCCTGTAGGAGTATGTGCAGTGACAAATACCACCCTCCCCGCCCGGCTTCCCTCCACCGAACCGATTGTGTTAGTATAGACAAAGCCTGATGCACTGCGGTGGATTCAAACCCGCAGCTACTTTACCACTGCATCACCTGAGTGCCCCCGGTCGACTCAGCTCTTATTTGAATCAACTCACGGTATGTAAACGTTCTTGGTTTCTCACTTTTAGCAGAGCCAGAAGAGGAGATTACGCTGACAGAAACCACGCCCACCTCCTCGTCCCCGGGTCCCTACTCTCCTGCTAGGTCTGTCCACTCAGTGGGTGTCCCCGCTGTCATCTCCCCCATAGCGGCCCAGTCCCCTGAGTACACCGGAGCCGCCACCACTGCCACCACCACCACCACCACAGGTGAGACACAAACAAGTCCGCCAGGCCACACAGTTTATAGCACATGCAAGCAACTGTACACTTTCTGAACATGGATGATTTTACTGTGTAAAGGGCCTTCCAGACCAAAGCACTATAAATATAAAGATGTTTTAAAAATGTATCTAACTCATGTGGACGGCAGAGTCCACATCACAATAGCGACGATAGTGGTGAACAATATTATAGTACTTGGTGTGGAAGGCCCTTAACCTCTTAACCACATTTTCTAAATAATTTTGAAAATAGACGATCTGCAAGCTCACAACATGTCGTACCATGGCGAGTTGTGAGCTTGCAGAGCAGCTATATTCTGAGAAAGAAAATAAATGCACAAAGAATTTTGTAATCCACTATAATTTGATAACAGTTAGAGCACCTATATGTTGCCCCTTTGACAACAGCGTTTGTCTCTGTGTGTATATGTGTGTACCAGGGGCTGTTCAATCATATACATGGTCCCTCACATACACAGTGACAACGTCAGGCGGCTCCCCTCCAGAAGGCGGACAGCAGCTGGCCTGCATGCGCAGCGGTGCCCCCGTGCCCCCTCCGTCTTCTGCCCCTCGATTGCCAGTCTATGCCCACAGGGAAGAGCACGGGTGAGATTACATAATGGAAGAAAAACGTTTGCTTAATTTTCAGACCAAATGTTATTTTGTTTATCGTGACTTTTAAGTTCACTTTCAGTTATTTGTGATATGTATTATATTATATTATATTATATTATATTATATTATATTATATTATATTATATTATATTATATTATATTATATTATATTATATTATGTTATATGAACATTTCACCTTTTTTCAACATTATCTCTCTATATCGGTCCTCATAAATGCTCATCATTTCTGTCTACACACTCCTTTCTATTTACACATGTCTCAGAGGTAGACTGTGGACAGTTGTTGTTGTTGATGCAATAACAATGGCTCTTATTTCAGCAGGCTAACTTGGCTGTAGTTTCCATTAGCTTAGAACACCAATGTTAGCCTGGTAAACCCTCCCTCCGGAAATCTCATTTCTATTTGATTCCTGGAATCAAATAGAATGAGATTTCCGGAGGGAGGGTTTACCAGGCTACACCAATGTGTCACTGGTAGGCAAATTTCCAAACTTTCCACAGCCCACCTCCGGGACACAGAGTATGTAGACAGAAATGGTACCATGTCATACAGAGCATTAGTGCGGACCAATTATATGAAGATACGGTTGAAAATAAGTGAAGTGTTTTAAGTATTTGTTTAAATGTAAATCTAATCTTTCTACCTGTTGATTTGAATTTTAGATACACTGGTAGCTACAACTATGGCAGCTATGCCAACCAGCATTCCCATTCTATCCAGAGCCAGTATCCCAGTCTGACCCATGACTCAAACCTCCCTTCCCCCCTCCACTACTCTGCCTATCACCGCTCATCTGCACAGGTCAGTCCCACCAGCCCCAGCGCTGTTTACAAACAATATGAGTGTGAGCAGTCATTTTGCCGGAATATACTGTCATTACATTAACTTTCAACCTGGCATCCCTATTTTGGGAATGTCACTATAGGCAGATTTTTTTAAAAATATATATATATATTTTTTGAGCCTGTAGGTTTATTTTCCCTATTTTTGAAATGGCTTGGTACACTCTCAGAGTTACAAATGGATAAATTAACGCTTTTACTGTGTAGTTATCCTTAATGTTCAGACGTGTTCTTTTTTAATATTGCAACCATTATGTTCACTACCCATTGCAAAAGATCTCTACTACTACTAAATCTCAACAAATTCAACTTGTGCTCCTTTTTGCACAGTAAAAACGTGTTCATTTGTAAGGGTGTAAAATGGTCCCAATTTTGCAGTGTGTGGGCGGGCTGGAAAACGACAGCCAGTTCATGGGTCAATCAGGTTTCCAGTTTAAACATCTGCACCATCGTCACTGAATAATGAAAAGATGAAGAGTCAAAGATGATGAGAAAATGGACAGCGTTAGTAGGCTATCAGGGACAACGCGGCCGTGTGATGCTGATGCCTGAACTCGTAGACTTAGTCATGTAGCGGGTGGTGTGAGTTGACCCTTCTGATGGTAATTTCCTGTCAAGGGTACTCTAGTCTCTCTCGCCTTTATATTGGGCAGAGATCAGCTGGGCCTCAGCCGTCTCAAGGTTTCTAAAGCCCCCGAATCGCCCCTTTCCACACAGCAAAATCCTCCGTGTTCTTTCAGCTCCGAGGAGTGTACAAATGGAACCAAATGGACCCATACGGGTCCATTTGGTTCCATTTGTACGCTCCTCGGAGCTGAATGGAACACGGAGGATTTTACTGTGCACATAGCGGAAGCAGACAGTGAAAGGTGGCTTGGCCCAGGCCCAGGGGAGGCATTGCTCTGTAACTCCCCTTCCCAGAACTCAATAGTCACTTCATCTGTTTGAGCCAGTGGCAATGGGCTGGGGCAAGGGGGCGTTTATTAAAATATTGTTATTCAATGGTCCCTTTTCTGCGCGTGAACAAGAGGTCGCTGAGCCCTGACCCATGGTGACAGTCTTTTTCCATGCCACGGTCGCTCATAATACAACCGGCTGTTGTGTGTTTATATTTAGTGAGATAAGGGAAAGGGTCTTTACTTCCACTATTTCACCCTGGTCAGAGCTTAAATCAGGCACAATGCCTGTGCTTTGTTTTTGTGTCTCTCACGAAGTTGAGGATGGAGCTGAAAACGAACGGCGCACTTTGTTTGGCTCGCCAACTGTCCAAAATATTTTGTAAGAGAAGCACATTTAGCCAGGACTGTTTGTAGTCAGTTTCCACGGGCAACAAAAATAATACTGGAAAACCACTTATGCCAGTCCAGCTGTTAGCTGATTACCCGAAATAAATGTGTGACTTTTCTGTGGTTGAACTTGTGTGTGGAACTTTGATTAAAGTGCAGTTTAATTAAAGTTTTTTTTTTTTTTTTAAGACTAGTTTTAGGTGGGGGGTTTTTGCTTTTAGTTTTAGAAGTAGGCTACAGTGTAGAGAGAAAGGAAATTGTTGGAGAAATTCTCCAGCTGGAATCAAACCAGGGACGTTGCAGTTATACTCTTATTTGTAGTAGAACTTTGTTTATCTGACTTCCCACAGGACTGGAGTGTTTGAAAATTTTAAGTTCTGTTTCAAAAAAGAGGAAACATGCAATGGCAGTTATCCCAAAAGTACTTGTAGTTTAATGTATAACAAGAACATTCATGATATATGCTGTTGGCACATTTTGCTCATGATAGCCTTTTGATATCCAGGTTGAGCTCCCAATTACCTAGTGGCTGTGTGGTTCACATTACCCAGAATATATTCTTCTGCTTCACCTATCCATTTTGTCTCTTCACCAGTACCCGCTAAGCAGCCAGATGTCTCGGGTGGATCCTTGCTTTATGGGCAACACTCCTCGGTTGCATTCCACGCCTGTCGCCACCCGGTGGCCGGATGTCTCACCAGTTAACAGCTGTTACACCAGCCCCCCTATGCACTCGTCCCGATACACCTCCTCTGGAGACATGTACGGGGAGTACATGCTAGGACCACGAAGGAACTCAGAGTATGAGCACTCACAACATTTCCCTGGATTTGCATATATCAACGGAGAAGCCACTGCCACCACAGGGTGGGCTAAATAGCCAACGACTTCTGGAGAACTTCTCTGGACACAGTGGACAACCGTGCACAGCACACGCTACAAGCCTGCCAAAACAGTGGATGCAAACCTTCCCTAAGTTCCCAGTGGCACACAATCAAGTGCAACAGAAAAAGGATATGGTGAAGAGAACCAATGCAAGGTCATTGGAATCACGGTGTGGAGGCTCTGACTACTGTAATTGGCACATCACATCAATCATGCAAATGTTTGTGGTGTACTGTACTTAGGGATTTGAAGTTCTTCAACAAAGTCTGTTTTCAGTGTTGGAAGAAAAAACATACTTCAAATCATATAGGTTTTCAAAAGTGGCAGCAGAATCATTGGAAGAGTGCAATTCTCCTGCCAAGCTGTGCCTTTGTTTCTTTTTTTAGGAATGTACTCCTTTTTCTGTAACTGCCCCCTTGTCAGTCTCTTAAATGAGCAGACTCTGCTCCCACCCACAATGTCAGTAATATGTGCAACTGTTTGCGTTGTAAGCCCTTACTGACGTCAGTACTGCTATTCTCTCTCGGTCAATGTTGCACGACTCATTGTTATGAGCTTTGTGTGTCTCTCACATATGGTGTAGCAGAAGAGTTTCAACAAGACCTTGACATCAGAGGGTAGGTATATGTAACCTTATAACTAGTCAAATTGGCTTGTCATCTTCTCATGGTTTTTATTGAGTGTTGTGACATAGTACTGTATGTATTCCCTGTAACTTTGTAACATGGTGTATCCTTTATCTTCTATGTTACAATCGATATTTTGCTTTCTGTTTTGTACGGTTAGTAAAGAAAACATTAACTTAGGTTTGTGTATTTTATAATGCATTCAAAGCTACTGAGGACCTAATATATATACCCTATGGGTATATATAAAAAGGGAAGAGTATCAAAGTGTACAGTAACATACATGGACTAGTCACTTTTTCTGTAAATAAAAGCACTGGAAAATGTCTGTTGTGGTTAAACTGTTACAGTTTAAGATGACAGTTTATGTATGTGGAATTATTTGTTGCCACATAAATAATTTTAAAATCTAAATGAAAAATTGCATATTGTCATTTGTTCTCTCTTGTGTCTGTGCGTCAAAACATACTGTAGATGTAGATCACTGTTTTTTTTCTCTCCAGTGAATATACTTCATCTGACTTTATCTACTTGAGTGTATTGCAAGTGTGTTTGGTACTAGTACATCTTACTGATTAATGCGTTTATATGAATATTTATCATATTACATTTAATCTACAAAACACATTGACTGCTGTGACAGTTATGTGGCTGAAACAATCATTTATTTATTTTCTTTTTTTCTTCTCCATTTATTTGGAGAATATTCTAAAATACCAAAATTCTCTTTCACTGCAAATGCCTGTGAAAAGTGTGTGTGTGTGTGCGTGTGTGTGTGTGTGTGCGTGCGTGCGCGTGTGTGAGGGAACATGGTGCGGAAATAACAATATTTCTATAGAAAGAAGCCCTGCTGGGTTCATGCATCTTTCCCATAACCTTTGACCTCTGACTCCTGCCAAGGGTTTTATTGGAGCATATAACCTGTGCGTTATCCGTATTAGGGGGATGGACCAAACCAAATATCACTGTTTGACCACATATCTCGATATTAATTAATTATTGGTGCTTTCACTGAATATTTACACAATATCTTTGATAAATAACCAGTAATGACTATATAACTAAGTGGGTAAAGGCAAATAATGTAAGTTCAGATAATTAATTACATAATTTATATAATTTTATAACCAGGCTTGCCCATGAGTCCAAACCCCTTTGAGGCTCTGAAGAAGATGTGTTCATCCCATTGGTTTATGATCATAATAAAGATGGCTGTCCTCTGGTTTGATGACTCAATCTTTAGTGATCTTCCAGGGTGAAAGGTACATACGGTCCCTGGGTGTGTTGCATTGTAGGATGAGCCGTAAAAAGAATCACATACCTAAACGGATAACCACTGTAGCTATACTGTATTATTGTGTGTGTGTGTGTGTGTGTGTGTGTGTGTGTGTGTGTGTGTGTGTGTGTGTGTGTGTGTGTGTGTGTGTGTGTGTGTGTGTGTGTGTGTGTGTGTGTGTGTGTGTGTGTGTGTGTGAGAATATTGCATGTTCCTTTCTAGTGATGTACATTTTGTAAATCCTGAAGCTGAAAGTTAGTCTTCCATTCACAGTAAGTGGCAATTCCATTAAGTTGCACAGAGTAGACTCTCACAGTTTTGCCGTAGAATTGTTTATTAAATATATGTAGGCTAATGCAATATTTTTTACCTATATACTTAAGTCTATATCAAGGTAAAATATAAATGAAAAGACTGCATTACAGGAAAAGGCCCTGCATGAAAAATCCTACTTAAAGGAGTAGTTCACCCAAAAAATGACTTATTTTCTATCAATTGCACACCCCATGAAGCCTTGAATCCATGGATTTATTTTTGTTTCTGTGGCATTCCTAAGCCAATAATTTGATTCCCGTCTCCTACCGGCTAATGTATCCGGTAGGAGACACAAAGTAGATTATTTGTGTCTCCTACTGGATACACACCCGGTCATCAAATTATTGGCTTAGGAATGCCACAGAAACAAAAATAAATCCATGGATTCAAGGCTTCATGGGGTGTGCAATTGATAGAAAATATGTCATTTTTTGGGTGAACTCCTCCTTTAAGTAAAAGTAGAAGTATTAGGCTAAATGTAGCTTAAAGTAGGCCTGTGAAAGGAAAAGTACTGGTCTCTGATATATTGACTTAATTAGATTATCATAGGTGCTGTAAGTGATATTTTTGGTTTAAAGTATAGGTTTTTCAGCTAACAGGTTAAAGCCCTATACAGTATGATAGTAATCATTGCTATAGACTAGAGTGTCTGTTCAGTAACAACAAGGGTCTCCCTATCTCTCCAGCTCTTTAGTAAACAGTAAATACAATTTCAAGTGGGTCACCAATTTCATCCAATCAGGAGAGAGAACCCATCTATCATTTATTACAATTTTGTGTAAAAATGTTGTTTCACTTGCAGCTGAGTATTCTAGCTCAGTGGTTCTCAACCTTTTCTGGCCGCGACTCCCCAAAAGAATCATATTTGAACTGGGGACCCCCCGTTTTGTTTGACTCGGTTCCACAGATAAATATTGTGAAAATAGCTGATCTACAAGCTCACAACGCCTCGCAAGGCTATTTTCAAAACATGTTGCCTCTTATATTATTTGACAGTTTTATAGTATAGTTTGTTGATTACTTTGGATGCAGTAGGCCAAATGGTCTTTTTCTTCTTTGGGGGACTTTTCTTAAAAGTCCTTAAATTGTCACTTCACTCATCTGGGGACCCCCCCTGGTGGTCCCGACCCACAGGTTGAGAACCACTGTTCTAGCTGGCCTGGGGTTGACAGCCTTGTGCCCACCACCACCACACTGTCACTGCAATAACGCCACAGATCAGTGAAACCTAGTGAAGGGGTGTTTCCTTTACAGTGGGGAAACCAAACCGGTTACACACTAAGGTTGCCATGTCCGCGTTTTATAAGCGACTTTGGCCTTGTTTTTCTGTAAAGTTGCTTGCAAATATTGGTTAGTTGCGGGTTGTGTTTTTTTGGGGGGGGGGCTTGTTTCGAAAGTGTTGTTGCTTATTTGGTGCTTGTTTCCTAATGTTGTTCAAACCAGTGGTTCTCAAACATTTTCATGTCAAGTTTAATTTACATTTATATATTTGTCCACCGACCCCCCCCTCGCCCATCTAAAAATATGTTGTGCTAGGGACCCCCGTACAATATTTGTGTAGAAATATTCAAAATATTCCACATTTTATTGCAAGAGTTTTTGAAAATAGCCGATGCATAAATTATAGGTTTAAAAGTGCTCATGTGGCCTATTTCTTTTGGGCTTGTTTTCCTGGACCCGGTTCCTTATTACTAAAAAAAAAACTAAACCTGGCAACACTGCCCACTGACCTAGCCACCGCTAGCCTCCCTGCCTGGCTGACTGAGGTAATAGCAAGCTTTTACACAGGATAATCTCATCTGTTTGCTGTGGTATATTAATATTCCAGCCATGGATCTGAACAACATCATAGCGCAGCTCCAAGCGAACAACGAGGAGGAGATCAAGCAGCTTTTGAACCGGTTTAACCAAGAGGTGAGGTGTTGATTCTTCAACCAAAACAAACCCTGGTGCTAACGTGTTAGCTTCACATCGCTAATGCAACGGCTTCTGATCGTTAAACTGTAGCATCGCAAGTTGTTATAGCTGGAATAGGGAATATTGGAACATTTTCGTTATTACACGTTATTATTTGAACACCATGCGTTTGAATCGATCTGTGTGGAGATATTGTGCTCTGTCTGTGGAGGAGCGCCCTCTTCTAGTTCAACACTGTGTTAAAGTGATGGATGGCTGCAGTCCGATGACAGCTACAGTAAACCAGTGGTTCTCAGTCGTTTTCATGTCAAGGACCCCCATCTGAAAAGGTTTTGTGCCAGGGACCCCCCAGAAGAGAAGATTTGTGTTGAAAAAAAAATCTAAATGATTCAAGTTTAAAAAATATTCTTTTTTAAAATGTATTCAAAAATAGCAGATGTACAAGCTCACAGTGACGTTCTGTGAGCTTGTAGATCTGCTATTTTTTTGAAAAGCCAATATTATGAATTGTTACATGGATCACCCAATTGAAATAAAGATTGAATTGATAAAGTGGTTAAAATGATTGTGATGTTATATTATAACTACTTTTGCTGGGGACCCCCTGGAACCCCCCCAAGGACGGGCCCCTGGGGGTCCCCGGACCCCCATTTTGAGAACCAATGCAGTAAACGAAGCTCATTTGCTGTACCACACACACATCAAAGGCTATTTTGGCCACAGGACGCGTTAATCGCCAGTGGTCTCAGATTAAATCAAATCTTCATATTACTCATTTCAAAAGCAAATTTCATGACAGATCTTCCACAGTGTCCAGAATGAGCATCATGTTTGTCTCTTTCAGAATAGCCACACTTTCACCTTTGACCAGGAGGAGGAGAATCTGCGAAGTGTACGTACTAAACTTTTCAATATATATATTTTTTGGGCGGTTGATGGCAGCCCTGTAATTGATATATGTTCGCCCTGTAATTGATATATGTTGGTTGATTGCAGCCTTGCCTTTCCTACTGTCCCCATGTAGGAGCTGTGTCAGTGTCTGCTAGCAGCACTTGGGAGGCAGCTGCAGCCATGCTGCCAAAAGGCCTGCCTAGAGACACTCCGCATCCTGTCAAGAGACAAGCGTGTCCTCGGCCCCGTGGCCACCAGGGAGGGCATGCTGGTGCTGGCCGAGCTGGCCCGGCTAAGGTTGCACGATGGCGAGGAACGAGGCGACAATCAAAACGGCCTTCAGGAAGACACCCAGACCGAGGCTGAGGAGAGGGTGGTCGTCGAAGCCTTGAAGTGCTTGTGCAACGTAGTGTACAACAGCACTGCAGCGCAGCAGGTCGGAGCAGATGTGCAGTTGGCTCGGGGTCTGTGTGCACGCTTACATGCCATCCGTATGGGCCACCACGAAGTGGGCCTGTTCACACTGCGCCTCCTCTTCCTGCTCTCTGCCCTCCGACCTGATGTGAGGGGAGGCTTGAGGAGAGAGCTGCACGCGGTGAGAGTTCTAACAGAGGTGCTAGAGCACACCTTGGATGTGCATTGGGTTGGTCAGTATGAAGCTGCCCCTGCCGAACCTCAGGCCCCACCCATCCCTGCTGAGGACAACGAGCGAGCCATGGAAGCTTTGAAAGCATTGTTTAACCTCACACTACCTGACACCGGTGATGAGGTGAGTGCATTGTACTTACAGTGTGCTCTCTTAACTGAAATATTATGTTCTTAATATAATGTACGTAATACGCATCTTGGTGCAATGTGATAATTTGAATGGTCATTTTGATTATAGACAAGTGTGTGTGTGTATCATCTTTTTTAGTTTTTAATCGAACACATTTGAGAAATAAACCTGCATGGTTTGAAGGCTATCATTTAAATTAATCGGTTTTAATATCACTGGTTTAGTGCTTCCAAACTGGTCTGATCCCTTCTTTAGCCCCAATAAGAGGTTTATCATCTATCTGACCTGGCCAAAGCCCTAGGGCATCTTCTCAGCATTCTGTGATTAGTCAGGGAGAATTAGTCAAGATGATCCTTCAGTGCTCCGTTCACCACCTTTGTGCTAAAAAACAGCTTATTGTCCCACACTATGACACTGTGAAGGAGGGCTACGTTACATCACTACAGACACACCAACTTGAGTCCCGCCAAAAGTTCTACACATTTAGTTTGCCGGATCTCTATGAACAAGGGCAAGGCATGTGGTGCATTTAGGCCTCATACAGCCATAATGCAGATGCTCCTCTTCACATCACACATTGTGAAGGGAGTCTTATTCTCTCTTCATGCATGATAGGTCTTAATATGCTCAGTTGAAAACCAGGAATATTTGGACTATGGCTGAGAACCACTCTTTTTAGGTTGAGGAAATCCAAAATTCCTCTAATTTCTTTTCTTTATCACCATAGTAACGGTTTAAGGGATGTTATGATTATCTTCTTTGCTTCTCTCTCTTAGAATTTGTTTCTGCGCTTCACTCTCGTTTGTTTACTCTCTAACCCTTACATGTTTTTAAAGGACAATTCCGGGCAAAAATAACATGTAGCCACATTTTCCTAATATTTTATGTGTAAAATGCGCTGGGCAACAATCGTTGCTTCCTTGAGGTAAACATTACAACCACAAAATAATTGTGGTTTTGTGGGATGTGAATAGCCTAAATGGCCTGAGGAGTATATGTATATCCTGTTTTAAGCTGGTGGGACAGGGGGAGCTGTGAAATAATTGTCTGATTCAATCTTTTACACATAAAATAATAGGAAAATAGAGTAGGGCTAAATGTTTTTGCCCCGAGTTGCCCTGTTTAACTTTAGTTGTTCTGATACCAGTATTGGAAATTTCTCAGATACAGCCTAAAATTCTGGATGGAGCATCAGTGAGTACATGAGTCTATGCACCAATCTGATATCACTTAATTTATTACGTGATTATAGCTGATTGATACACAGGCAAACAACAACACTTGCAGTGCTAACATGGCATTCATTCTCTGTATCCACCATGTTTTACGAAGGGGTTAAACTGAGCCAGACCATTCAACAGTAATTAAGAAAGTCAGGAGTGGCTTATTATTGGCATACACTGAGCAATCCCCTTTTTGGTAGACCCCTGGGTGATGGATTGCTGAGGTGGAGCACCACACCTACCGCCAGCTCCCAGTACTTCCTGCATGTCTTAGTTACCCAAGACATGCTACTCATACGCCGAATTGGCAGTGCCCGGTATCGAACCCAATGGTATCGGATCTGTACTCACTGTTGACCATTAATAACTCATTCCCTGCCTAGAACGTAAAAAACGTAATTATATCCAATTACCAATTCTGCCAAGAACGTAAAAAACGTAATTTTATTTTTTTCAATTATTATTTTTCATAATTTGACCCACATTTTTCAAATTTGACCCAAAGACCAAGGAGGTATGATTTTTCGAAGATCTAGACTCCTATCCACTTCCTTGTTAACTTAAAAGTTAAAAATTCTGTATCTCGGCTCCTGAGTACTTTTTTTTTTCAATGAAAAATCTCTGGCAGTGGGCAAACGCGACCAGAAATAGTTCAGGCAGTGAATGAGTTAAGCAAGTTCAGGTATCAGAATTGGTATCTCGAACGAAACAACTTTATCAGAACATATCTAAAATATATTATGGAAAATGTACCTGATTACTTCTTTCCCTGTATCCCCTGGATTTATTTGTTTCCTCTGCTTCATGCTGTTGTCCATCCTTTATTTGATAGGAAGGTGACCATCAGCTTCGCCTCATTGCAGCCATCATGCGTCATCTCTTGCTGTTAAAGACTCAGACAGAGGAGAAAACAGAGGAAGCACACAGGTTCGAAGCCCCTTTTCACCACTGCCCTTCACATTGTCATTCATTTGGCTCCATCTTAATGCCAAAATATTAGAGGTGTAACGATATAGTAACTAAATCGAAAAATCGTTTTGAATTTTCAACGATCTACTATATCGATATGCAAACAGCAAAATATCGTATCGTTTGACTTTGTATCGTATCGAATCGTTTTGCAATGCAAATAATCGTATCGAATCGTTTGCTATAATTATGCTATATTCATTTTTATCAATACTAAGTACTTTAAAGAAGAAAAAAGAGAAAGAGGGGTTTATATCCAGTATCCAGGTATATATCTTTCACACAGAATTTTTGGGTAAATAAATAGTTACTATATCGATTTTAAATCATTGAATCGAATCGTATCGTTCTAAATTAACCTGTCCTGTATCGTTCATGTATCGTATCGACTAAATCACTGAACCGAAACGTATCGTATCGTTCTAAATTAACCTGTATCGTTCATGTATCGTATCGACAACCAAGTATCGTGATACGTATCGAATCGTTGTTAAAACGTATCGTTACACCCCTACAAAATATGTCAATGTTGTTCCTTACTTTCAGTGATAAAAGAACTACACCACACACAGTGGTCCCTAGTGCACACTAGGAAAGATAGACGTATGAACCATGTTTGGTGTTACATCCTTTGGTGTTTCTAGTTTCTCATACTGCTGTGGAAGTGTGTTCTTTTCATTTTAATGTAATGCAAGAATCCCAAGAATGTCTGGCCACAGACAGAGTGAAAATGAAATGGTGTCACGTAAAAGTGATTTACGATGCACCCCTTTGACCTGTGAGGTGAACCTGTTTCAGAACTTGGTCACAGTGGTTTTGCCCATTGTTTGGAGGAGGCTTTGTTGAAGTTTGTCTGATTTGATGTAAGGCCCCAAATATGAGACGGGAACACTGTGACTGGAATGTAAGCCTTGTTTCATTTATGACATTCAGTGCATTGGGGTGCGCCGGTAGATGACCACATCAGTGAATCAACCATGTAATCCTACAGTGTCCCCAGTTCGATTCCAGGTGGAGCCTTGTTGTGCATGTCTTCCCCCTCATCTGCTATCCTATCCAAATAAAGCCAAGTGGCCAAAAGAAAAAGAAAACAAGTAAAACTAATAAGTGTATATATATTTTTCCCAGTATTTCTTTTTTCGGTATGAGTATTTCATGTAAATATGTGTGACATATCTGATTCTTAGGTCTTAAAAGGTGGTGTAAGTGGTATTTGGGGGGTAAAACAAAGTATTTTGTTAAAAAGTTAAAACTCTGTATTCTGATTTCTCTAGTAATCAGAATTTACATTATGATTACATCAGGTGGGTCACCACCTTCATCCAATCAGGAGAGATTACCCACTTACCAGCTTCAATTTGATAGTGTTCCAATTGTGCTCATTTGTTGATTCAACAGAATCAGCACTTCCAATTTCACTTGTTTATCACATGTATCATGTATGAGTACTAGCTCCAGATTCGATGAAACCGATATCCTGAATTTAAGGTGTAATTTCTGTTCACTAAAGAGCTGGAGAGACCCCTGTTGCTGAACCAACAAACACAACAGGTATAGCAGGGGAGCGTGTCTATGTTCCCCGCTTACCTAACCCTAAAGGGGAACATAGAACCCGGGGAACATAGGGATGACCCCTATAGCAGTGGTTCTCAAGTTCCTTCGGGGGTTTCCAAATGGACTCTTACAAGTCTGGTAACTCTGAGAATGTACAAATGGTTCCATTTGTACACTCTCAGAGGGGCGGTCATTGACATAAATAAAGATTGAGAACCACTGCTCCATAGCAATGATTATTATCAGAATATAGAGCTATTGAACACTTACTTTAACAAAAACAAAATATCCCTTGTCTTACAGCACCTTTTTCTTTTCTTCCCAGTCATGCGGTGAACCTGCTCAGTAACCTGCCTGTGGCCTGTCTGGACATGCTGATAGAAGTGCCTGTCCAGGGAGGGCAGGAGGAGTACAGTGGCAAGAACATGGATGCTGTACAGGTGCTGCTCGACTTCATGGAGAAAAGGATAGACAAGGTAATAGTCCAGTGGTTGTGAGCTTGTATATCTGCTATTTTTGAATAGCCAATGTATAAAATATATATTAAGTGGTTTAAATGATTGTGATCCTGTATTAACCAAGGGGCCAGCTTGAGATTTTTTACATTGACTCTAATACGGAAGAGACAGTTCATATGAATGGCCTGTAGTTTCGCTGTTTTATCCCTGCTGGTGTCAGAAAGAATATTCTCTCAATGCAAGCGGATGGGTTTTTGACGAACTTTAGACTTGATTTTCTTACCTTAACACATCCACCGCCAGAGGTTAATCTCATAATGTACTCACCAGTGCCAAGGTGTTTTTGTTGTTTTTTTGTTTTTTTCATGTCGCCATAGATCTTGTTAAAATCCTTAAGATTGAGCGCTACACAGTCTGTTTACATCCGCGAGATCTCCCTGTATCTCCCAGTGAAAACCACGTGTCAAACGGGGCATCCATGTTTGAGTTAGAGCGGATTACGTTAAACAGTGAAATGCGAGGAGAAAAAACTACAGGAAGAGAATTGAGTTTCAGTTTCGTCTGTAGAATGGGAGCGGGCGTGAGCGTCAAAACCGGATCCCAAATAATTCTATTTCCTGTCATCAAACCGGAAACGGAAGTGGATCAAAAAAATTCCGAAAGTGCACCCGGACCGCGCATGCGCGAAAAGACCGCAGCCCGTAGGACTACGGGCTCGGCGCTTAACCGTTGGATTTAACGGCCCGTAGAACTACGGGCCCGGCGGTAAAGGTGTTAATAAACATTGTCATAAATACTATATGCTTCCAGTCGCTAATTTAAAGTCTCCTTTCAAACATCATGATATGCGTTTTGCTAAATTATGGTCCCATTTATTTTGAATTTGACAATAAAGTAGGCTATGCTCTAGGAGGGGTGTGATGATTTGATTGACAAGCTACACAACCAATAGCATTCATTCCCCGCCCCCGCTCTTGATTGACAAGCTACCCAACCAATAGCATTCTTTAGGGATTGATTTCCGGTTCCTATTCCTGGTAGCTTTTTGGCATATATTAACACATCGACCGCCAGAGGTTAATCTCATAATGTACTCACCAGTGCCAAGGTGTTTTTGTTGTTTTTTTGTTTTTTTCATGTCGCCATAGATCTTGTTAAAATCCTTAAGATTGAGATTGAGCCGGTCTGTTTACATCCGCGAGATCTCCCTGTATCTCCCAGTGAAGATCGCGTGTCAAACGGGGCATCCATGTTTGAGTTAGAGCGGATTACGTTAAACAGTGAAATGCGAGGAGAAAAAACTACAGGAAGAGAATTGAGTTTCAGTTTCGTCTGTAGAACGAGGGCGGACGTGATCGTCAAAACCGGATCCCAAATAATTCCGTTTCCGGTCATCAAACCGGAAACGGAAGTGGATCAAAAAAATTCCGAAAGTGCACCCGGACCGCGCATGCGCGAAAAGACCGCAGCCCGTAGGGCTACGGTCTCGGCGCTTAACAGTTGGATTTAACGGACCGTAGGACTACGTTCTTGGCGGTTAATGTGTTAAAGATGGCGGATTTCGAATTAGAAAGTAGAAACCAGAGGTGTGGCTTAGTCCATTCTTTTTATACAGTCTATGGTATTAACACATTTTGCTGGGAACCCCCTTGAACCCACCCAAGGACCTCTGGGGGTCCCCGGACCCCACTTTGAGAACCACCGTAATAGTCACCCTGAATAATTACTAGGCAGGCCAGTACAGGAGTGGCTGGTACACAGGCTTGGAAAGTGACTGGAAAGTTATACTTATACTCCACTACATCTCAGAGGCAAATACTGTACTTTTGATTATTACAAAACATACATTAACCACTTAAGCCCTATTGTACAGTGTAGTGTATATTTGGATGCATATTTGTAGATTGCTTTACTTTTACTCTTGTAAAATTTGGAAATCAGGCCTTTTACTTTTAACAGAGCATTTCCATATTGAGGTATTGCTGGAAGAAATTGTTAAGTTTAAATACTTGCCATATCATAATGCAGTTAGGAAAATACGCAAATGTAGACAGTTTTCAGAATTTACCACTATTCCAACATTTCATTTGGTGCTTTTAATGTATAAATGTATTTAAATCTAGTCTTCATACCCAATGCCATTATTATGAAAAAAAGAAAATGCCATTATTAGTAGCCTGAGAGGGTAAGATTCACATATCCAGTCATTTATTTCCAACAGAATGTTGGCAATTTAACACATTTTAAATCAATCATTTTCATAATAATGTAAAAAATATAAAGGGCTCCTGCTCATCAATAAAGCAGAATGTTTCAGTGAGCTGGATGAGCACTGACTTGGTCACCAAAACCCAGGGAGCTGCATGCATGGCTGTGTATTTTCCTTGGTTTAAGTACGATTAATCCTACTGAACAACTTGTCAACAAATATCCTTCAAGTTACCCATCTCCTCATTTCTGATGCAAATTGTCGCTGCTGGGCAGAAACCTTGCATCTCCATATTTTCATTTTTTGTAAATTAATGCCCTTCATTGTAAAAGTAGCAAAAATAGCCAATTGACGCATTGTGAGCTTGTAGATCTGCTGTTTTTGAAAGATTTCTTAAGTGAAACATATTTAACCGATGAAAAGTATTAACACAAGCTTGTGATTAAATAACTACCTTGGAACAGGTTATTTTTACCTGGAAAGTAATGGTTTTGAACCGACAGCGACAATATACACCCGGTAACCACAGCACACACACTAGAGCTGTAGCGTGTCTGTGTGGTCAGGCTTTCACGTCCCTATTTTCTGTCTCATTCTAAGCAGGGTTCAAACTACAAGGAAGGACTGACGCCAGTACTGAGCCTGTTAACTGAGGGCTCCAGACACCACAGGGAGATACGCAGATATATCAAGGCTCAGGTAATAATTGCTCCTCAAAATGGAGTCAGTTATTTCAAACTTGTCATCAATAAATTCTGTATTGGATTGCTTTCTTCAATTTATGTAATATCATAGACATAGACTAATCATATGGAATGTATATTTTGCACACGTCGGGCCATTTCTCAAAATAGCTTTTTAAATGTGAAATGATAAACCACTTTCGACCTGGTGCCCCTATTTTGGGCATGTCATTATAGGCAAATAAGTTCCAACATTTTTACAAGCTCGCAATGCTTGTAGATTGGCTAATTTAGCTATTTGTGATATAATACAGTGTAATGGGGCTTAAGTGGTGAAAAGCTAGTAATGTCCTAAAACTAAACCAAAGCAATAATGTGATGGTGTCTATTATACTTCTTCCCCCTCAGGTGCTTCCTCCACTAAAAGATGTGAAGATTAGGCCAGAGATCGGCACCACCGTCAGAAACAAGTTGGTTCGGCTCATGACCCATGTTGACATGGGCGTAAAGCAGAGTGCTGCAGAGTTTCTCTTTGTCCTCTGCAAAGAAAGTGGTGAGAGAAAACATGAAGATAGATGGACAAAATGAGAGGGAGCATGCATTGTGGTGTTGACGAATGGGAAAATGCAGTGTACGGACAGCATGAGTGCTAAATAACATCAACTCCAGTAGATGATTTATTTATTTTTTTATGTACATGTCAACACCACCATGTATTTGTGGTGTTCCTTGCAGTGGACAACCTGTTGAAGTACACAGGGTACGGTAACGCAGCAGGACTCCTGGTGGCTCGAGGACTTCTGGCAGGAGGCAGAGGCGAGACTCAGTACTCCGAAGACGAAGACTCGGACACAGAGGAATACAAATCCGCTAAACCCTTGTGAGTGAAGTGTGTGTGTGAGGGGGGATTCATCAGCTGGCCTCAAAGTGACCCAATCGTTTGATGCCATGTGTATGTATTATCTGTGTAACATTTCAGACGTGTGCTATGCGCACCTTTCCCTTTTTGACCTGTTTCTACTCCTACTGTACCTATTGCAGCATTAATCCCATCACAGGCCACGTTGAGGAGCCACTGCCCAACCCCATAGAAGACATGACGGAAGAGCAGAAAGAGTACGAAGCGCAGAAACTCGTCAACATGTTTGACAAGTTGTCAAGGTAAACATATGAAAACGAATGCTTTTGACAAAAGCCCCCCAAAAACACTCGAGTGAGATGAATCATTATGAGATATTGTCTCTTCAACCCTGTTGTATTCATGTTGACCTTTTCCTTTAGGGAGCAGAAGCTAATTCTAGTCAAAGATGACGCCCTGGACAAAGGTAACACTGAGCGCGCTCCCTGCCAACCGGTTCATTAAAAGGAAGAATCTCCTGCCGTTAGCCCAGCGGCTTCAATTAGGCCTGGTCTTCCAGCATGCCGCCGCATTCAGCCACTGTAAATGGAAGCTGCCGTCACTCCTGTGCAGCATCATTACCAGCTCTCCATTAATTATCACCTAATTGGTGCGCACAGTGGGCTGGCAAGGCCTTAGATCCTTTATGTGACTCGTTTGAGATTTCTAATAACATATGTGTGTCCCCGACTTTATTCACCTTTTCTTCATTCTGAAGAGCCAAACATTGCGCACACAGGGGGGTGGACTGACACATGGAGGTGAAATTAGACCACCAAAAAAAAAAGAGAACTTTGGTGTCATCCCCTGGAAAAAAAAGCTGACATTGTCATTGTCAAGTCAAAGAGAAAGGGGTTGAGTTGTAATGAGACACGTGTGCCCACAAGAAGCAGATTCCTTTTCAAGGCTGGGTCCCTCTTTCTTCTCCTCGCTCTATTCTGTTGTGTGTCACTGTAAAGGAGACGTGGTCATGAGGGAGAGTCGCAGACAGCAACGCCACCCCCACTACGAGCTCTCGGGAGATCAGGCAGTGCCCTGCAAGAATGTGCTTCCCCAAACTGCTTAACTGGTCTCCCAATTAGCACATATTCTGACTCCCATCCCCCAGCTCTTACATCTGCCAGTACCAGGCAGCCCCCTCTCAGCGTTCAGGGGGATAGGATGGATTTTTGGACTAATTGGGATGAGAGAGAGTACCACACAGGACTGACAGGATTGGGTGTATAAAAGTGTTTTTTCTCTCTCTCTCTGGTACACGTTTTCGCTCCGTGCCTTGTTGCTGCCAGTTTTACCCACTGCCATTGCATGAAGTAGGGCACAGGTGGTTAGGGAGTTAGACTTTAATCAATGTTAATTGGTCTAGTATGACTGAAAGGTGTCACTTTTATTCTTCTTATAACTGTTTTCTTCACCGTGGGCTTCATGCATCATAAAACGGCTCAACGGTTCCAAATAGTTGCGAATGATCATTTCCATGAGGCTATATCCTTTACTTATCACACATTATTCACTGGTCTCTGTGGGGATTATTTCACTTCATACTTTTCTCGTTTTGGAAACCTGTGGTCGAGACCTTTCCCAAAACTGGCCAATTCTAATTTCAGAACAAACTAGGAATTACACGATCATTGATGTTTTCCATCTGCAAATGGGATCTTTTTAAATCTTTGATTGGATAATTCTCTGATAAATCATCTTAGAGGGAAGTGGTGACACACAGTGCAGATATAATTGGATTAGGATGGAGGGGCAGCCGCGGCTTTGAGGAGATTAGACTGAGGACTGATCCTGTAATTAAACTGCCATAGAAAGGAAAGGAAGGCCAAGTGGGGGTGGGGGTGGGGGTGGGGGTGGGGTGACCAAATAGGGGCGAGCGTCTCTGAAAGGGGAGGACTCATCTTCCAAGGGTCCTTGAGCTTAGGAAGGGAGTAAAGGTGTACAACAGCAGCCGAGGGCCTCCTCTTAGATCGTCCATGGTCACAAAGGGGGTTGGACTCTAATCAAAGCTATACTGTGTCTGCATCACGTTAATTTGGATGTGTGTTTTTTAAAATCTGCCTTTTCATTTGTGCTCCCAGCATTGGACCTTCTTCCACCTGTCATGGAACAAAAAACAACTGTACACAGTGCTAACATTCTGGTCTATGTGCCCATAGGCAGAACCTGATCCGCCCCATGGGTGTTAGGAGGGACGGTACGCTAGCACCACTAGACGAAGCTCTGTGTCAGCCAGCTGAAGACAGCTCGGGATCAGACTCCGACTAGTGCACTCCGGATCCGGGCCACCTCTTCCAGTATATGCGCTGCACTGGCCCTAACACTGGTCTAACTATAGGGGCCCATACCCATAAGCCATTCTCTAAAAGCAGAGTTGGACTTGACATGGCAGCAACACATTCTGATGGCACCCTTTACACATAGGTGGTTGTCTTCATTACTGTTGATGGGAGGATTATTTTTTCCTTTTCATGCACCTTTTTTTTATTTTACCTATGTTGACAAAATAAAAAGTAGATCAGTGATGTACTGAATCGTATATTTCACTGAAAGCGCTATTGCCAAGGTTTGACCAAGTGTCATTGGTTTTGAATAAGAAATTATCATTCCTTACTGAGGCTTATGATTTTAAATAGTTTTAAATGTTCCTGCTAACTGATGTTGATGTAAACTATTTATATGGATGTACTATACAAGTGCACATTATATACAAATTTATGAATAGAATTATATAGCAAGTGCTGTGAGCAGCGCCTAATCAAGCAACTCCTAGTTTTAAAATCAGCGTGGCTGTCTGTTGTGGAATGAAGCAAGAGGCACATTTAGATGTAAGGCAGTAGCTGTTTGGGGAGTAACATTTTGGCTGTGTAAACAGTATAGTAGCTAAATGCAATGCCATCACCTTAACTGTTATAACTTAAAGTGTATCATTTGTTGTTTCATGTAAGCACATTTAAGATGAACAGAGATGCTGCAACAATTTCCTGTGGTGGATGAATAGTGTTTGGATCATTTCTGCCTTACCCATTGTGGACTCTTAAGAAATGTGTATTAGAAATGACTTTTCTATTCATGTATTTTTTTTCTTTGATCAAGCATGGCGTTAAATAGGTCCTCAGACGTGTATGCTTTTTCTATATTGAAAATGATTTTATATAGATCCAAAAGTATGAGGTTTAAAATCATGGTTCTTTTAAATTGATTGCTACAGTTTTAATAGATGTGTGGGTATCAAATTCTGTTGAAGAAAACTGCATGGTTGAGTATGATATGGAACAGAATTGGTACCTTGAGTGTATATCTTTCTGCTTTGGGTGACTGATAATGTTTCTTAAGCAAAACACTTGTGGTAGTTTTATTGCCAATTTAAACACTGGAAATTTGCCTGAAATCTTTATCTGTAGATGTTTTACCGTTTTGTTTCTGGGATAAGCAACATGCCAGTCAATTGATAGTACAGAATAGCCATGCTTTACCACTATTACCTACTCACAAAATACATTTCTATACAATTGTGGACTTGGATTATTACTTTAGTCCTTGTGTCACCTCTGGAGTCCAGCTTGTTTGAAGTTACACAAAAGATCAGGTTTTCACACCTTTGAGTCACAGACGTCATGGCTATACATGGTGAATCTATGAAAAATTACAGTTTTCCTTGCCAGATTAGCCTCTGATGTTAAAAATCACATTTCTGCTCCTGTTACAGTACAAGCCTAATCAAGCCAAGACAGTTTGAGCTTTGCACAATACGTGGATGAAATGCATGTTGATCACTTTTTCCCACAACCTGAAGAATATAGTGGGTTAAGAATAATTGTGTTCTTTTTGTACATTGTTTGCAAGACCGAAGGTGTAACCACACTTTTTATATATGTAGTGAGGCTTCTATTGCAAAGTTATTAAAACTGGAAAATAACTTTTTGTTTTGTTTTGTTTTAGGGAGGGGGGAGGGGCAGAAACAAAGATACTGCATAAACTAGTGTTTAAAAATGAAGCTTACATTTTAATTGGGTGGGTGGGGCGGTAAGCGACCTGGCTAATGGATAGGGGGCACTGGCCCAAAAAAGGTTGAGAAACACTGGCATAAACAATATTGAAGAAGTCGAATAGCTAAATAACTTTATTAAATATATTTTCTTTAGTATGACAATGAATGAAGTGCTGTACTGCTATAAAAAAAAGATCTGTTCAGAACTGAAATATACACATGCTTGCGTACTCAAACATGCAGGCATACACTGGCGCATACATGCGTACCCACTACCCATGTAATCCTTTGTCAATAGCAGAAAGCTCAACTATGAAAATTCATTACATAACAAAAATTACAGGTTAAAACATTTGAACTCTCAAGAGGAGACAGACACCATCCAAACCTCCAATGTCTTCTGAACTAAATGGTGAAACGTATTCTCAGTTGCTTGGGTTAGATGATGTGGAGCTCTTGCAGTCCGTCTCAGAATCGGTCTCACTGCAACTGGTAGTTGGACTTTGAGGTCCTGGTCTGGACTTGGGAGACAGACTACTGGATTTACACTGAAATGGCTTCTGTTCACTCCCCAAAGGACCACTGCTTACCAAGATAGAGTTGCTCTGAAAAGGAAACAATATTGGCCGAGTCACACAACATACTTTACAATCTAGAGAAAGTGACTTTATGATTCATTAAGTTAAGCTTGTCAAATAGAGCAGTGGTTCTAAACCTTTTCAGGCCGTGGTCCCAATTTTGGGGGGGTCACCCCCCCCCAAATGATCATATTTGAGTGGAGGCATTACATTTAGTTTCACAGATAGATATTGTGAAAATATCCGATCTACAAGCTCACGTGTGTTTGTAGATCAGCTATTTTCAACATTTTCGCCTCTTTCTTATATTATTGGCCAATGTTTGACCAGTTTTAGTAGTATAGTTTGTTGATTACTTTGATTGACGCAATTATGGTCTTTTTTCATTTCATTTCTTTTTGGGTTTTTAAAAAAGTCTTAAAAGTCCTTAAATTGTCACTTCACTGTCATCCCAGGTTGAGAACCACTGAAATTGAGTACTAAACACTACAATAGATTTTATTAGAGGTAAGAGGATGAAATCTACCGGATTGTCCTGGTTGCTCATCAGGTCTTCGATCTCATTGTGCCAGCCGAGCATGTCAGCGAACTTCCTGACTGTATCCACCAAATCACCCAGTTCCATGTGGTCTGTTCGCCGCAGGGGCACTCTCTCAAAGGGGCCCACTGCGTGGCGGTTCAGGAGCAGACGCGGCACTGTGGACTTCACCGTGTTTACCAGGCTAGCAAATGGCTCAATCTGTAAACATTTTGGTTTTGAGAGACCGAGTCTGACATTCATGTAGTGCTAATAGCCATTCATTATTTTCTTCGATTAATTGAATGATAATTGACGAAAACATTCGAATTAATTTTTTTATAGTCTACTAAAGAAATTGTGAAAATAACCGATCTACAATATCACACTGGAGCTTGTAGATCTTCTGTTTTCACCTGTAATGTGCCCACAATAAGGATGCCAGTTTAAAAGTGGTTTTCAAAAAAACCTAATAAATAAATAATAATTCTCGATATTTATTAAAAACGATTATAATTTTTATAATCAAATCAATTAGTTCAATTCACTGTTGCAATCCTAAATTCATGTGCTTTGAATCCCAAATCCTATAAATAAAAAGGACTGACACTTAACCTGTAAGGATGTGCCCATGATGATTAGTAGGTCGGCTTCGGCGAAGTCTTTAGCGTGCAGGAAGTACTTCTCAGGAAGGTCCTCTCCAAAAAACACGACGTTAGGCTTGACTGTCCCAGCGCAGAATGAACACGTGGGGACACTGTCGTTCATAATGGCATGCTGTCAAACATGACAATTAAGGAAAGATTCATCATCACACACATGGTTATTTGGACAAGGTTTGCTGGGTTGACGAGAGCCAGACCTCACCTTAGCCTCCTCGGCAGGATATGGTGTGTAACACAGATGACAGGCAGCCGTGTCAAAACTACCATGAGCCTCTACAAGCTTGTCATCTGGGATGCCACACACTGGGGAAAAGATCAACAGGTAATGAGAGGAAATTAGCAACATGACCTTTTGTTCACAAGCATTTCATTGTGTCAGTCAGATTAGAAGTAACATCCTAAATATTTGCCCATAACCACTTAAACCCTATACTTAGTCTCCTAGTAGGGATGTAACAATGCATCGTGAGACAGTTAAATAATGTGACGATTCATATTGGTGAATTGAAAAGCGTTTTTAAGTAGTTAATCTAGTTTTGTGTTTGCTTTTTCACTGCACACAATCATTTGTCTTTGGGAATGCGACACCATTATACAACGGAGTATAAAGTAGGCTTTAGCGGTAAAGTTGTGAACACAGCAGCGCACTGTTTGCACAGTTCATATGACAGTGAATAAATGTTCCAACTGTTAGATGTTTTTGTTTCTGGTGTAGCAGCACATCCGTCCTCAGACATGGACAGCTCCCCGCAGCTCAGCTGTGTTTGTTTTGAGAAAGTGCCTCGGGGAGGACTGTTTAATTTCAAATGGGCTTCACTTCTGGGAATTGCAGTTATAAGAGATAACAGTAATGACCATATAGCTACCACTGGTGTCGCCAAAAAGACTAAAAGAAAACGGTAGACAGTATAACCTGACCAAGCCTGAAGACAGCAGTCTTCAGGCTTCACAATGCGACACGTTGTGAGCTTGTAGATCTGCAATTTTCTAGGTCGTTTCACCGTCGTACAACAAAGTATATAATACATATACTATACATAAATGTACCATTCTTTAATTTCATATAGAAAAAATAAGATAAATAAAGTACAGTATTTTCTAGTTTCTGTCTGACAAATAATTCTAATAATCATAATTTGCCTATAAAATAATCATAATTTGTCTATAAAATAATCATAATTTGTCTATAAAATGTGTCGGGGAAAAAAAGAGCGAGAAAATCATATCGTGAACCAAGGATTGGAAAATGATGAGTTGAGTGAATCGTTACATCCCTATATGCTTGTATTTCCCTCTAAACCAAATCTCTTTGCCAAAAAAGTTCACAACGTGTCGCAACACTCAATGTTCGACCTAGAATAGGGACGCTAGGGTTCACGTTTAAAGACCTCCACTCACGTTTCTCTAGACCATCAATGTTCTGGGTGTACATCCTGAGAAGCAGGCCCTTGTGATGCAGCATGCGGATGAAATAGTGGATGTAATTGGGCCGATGACTACCAGGATACAGCTCCTTGGCCAACGAGAAGAAAGGTTGCGGGTCATCAGAGAAGTAGTCGATGTTGAAGACAGCTTCAGGATAAGGGATGTTGTACTTCTTCAGGTTAGCATACAGCCCTGTTCCCGGCGTTCTTTAAGTGGGTGAGATCAACATACAGTACATTTATAGGTTGGTATGGAGAGAAATGATAAAATTAAAAAAAAGAATCATCCATACAGACAGAGATACAAAACAGTAGAGAAAAAATCTGAGAACCGAAACTCAAGTGACTTACCTGAAATCTGGGATCCCACTGGCCGTGCTGATCCCGGCCCCAGCCACCACCACTACACTCTTACAGCGCCCTAACTTCACTAGTCGAACCACAGATGCCAGACCTCCCCAGGACGATGGTTTGACCGCAGGCTCAGATGGACAGCCCTGAGTCGATGTAGGCCCAGAGGGCTGACTTGCCTTCGTAGGGTCACTGCTACACTTGGACATATTTCCTTCGCTAAGGACAGAGCCCAGAACAGACCGTACAGTATAAGAAGTATAAAAGACCAAAAGGAAAGTGCTGCACTGGGTAACAATAATGATAGTACTTATCAATATATACTTAAATTGTGATGCCCTGGTAGATATATACAACACAACGTTCTACCAAAGTTCAACGTTCAACGTTGTGTTTTTGATTTGAGAGTTGTATTTTTGATTTGACATCTTTATTGACAATGATCATATACACAAAACATACAACTGCACATATGTGTTAACATGGTGCCGTATGTATAGGCTTACCTTGCAGACAGAATGTCCCGTCCACTCACACTCATCAGGCTAAGGTCCTGGGCCAGAGCAGAGTCTGTCTGCTTCCTGCGTTGTTTTCCGTAGAAGCCGGGCCCAGGGTCCTGGCTCCGGATCCCGTCCGTCTGCCTGGCCTGGGTGGTGGAGGAACTGCGGGTGATCCTGGTGACAGCGGGATGGGAAGACTTTTTATCCCCGGTGGACCTGGACTTGCTCATTTCACCACCTGTTGAGACCAAGAAAAAAAAAAAAATTACCAGACTAAACAGATTTAAAATTCAAGTCAAGTCTCCTCATTATTGTACCATTAGTCATTAATACAAAATGTTGTATTCCATTTGCATATAAAAAATAATGCAAAAGCTTCCAAAAATGCAAAAGCTTATAAATTACTTAGTTTTTCTTCTAACTAGGCTAATTAGATATTCACTACTTTTTTGACAATGAAAACATGCCCCCCCCCCACACCCCCCCTCCCCCCGCATCCTTCCTTCCTCGCATTCTGACCCATATTTAAAAAGCTGTTACAATGAAATCATCATGGCATTCTATTATGTTCTTCCCCTTTGCACAGTGAAAAGCAGAAACGTCTTAAAACTGTCAGTGCTTGAACAAAAGGTAATGGCCGTAATATATTTAGCACCCCCTCCCCTCCCCTCCTCAGCAGCTATGCTAATACGGTCCACAGCTGTGGCAGCTTTACTGTTCAGGGAAAAGAGAAGAGCAGAATTAAGGGGGGTGGGGGGTGAGTTAAAAAGAGGGGTAGCAGACAGTGGTGAAAGAGAGCCCTAGATTGACTGTGTGTCAACAAACCCAGCTGGAGGAGAAAAGAGGGTGCCCCCTAAAGGCCCCCTCAAAGTGAGGAGCAAGGGAGAAGGGGGGGCATGTGGAGATAAATGATACAGAGGCAAGATTCAATAAAGAGGGGACAGAGGAGGAGAAGTGAGAAGAGAAGGATGGGAGGGAAGGGGGGGTCCTTTTTCCTATTCTAGCCCTTCAAACAACTTCCATGAGGAATGA
This sequence comes from Gymnoscopelus braueri, assembly GCF_963280865.1. NCBI lineage: Eukaryota > Metazoa > Chordata > Actinopteri > Myctophiformes > Myctophidae > Gymnoscopelus > Gymnoscopelus braueri. The sequence continues at coordinate 18,572,934 of NC_137610.1, read as the reverse complement.
GTTTTAGTGATCAGCGAGAGAGAGAGAGAGAGAGAGAGAGAGAGAGAGAGAGAGAGAGAGAGAGAGAGAGAGAGAGAGAGAGAGAGAGAGAGAGAGAGAGAGAGAGAGAGAGAGAGAGAGAGAGAGAGAGAGCGAACGAATAAGGAAACAAAAGAGCTACAACCCATAAAACATGACTGCTTCAGCGCAAAGGAAACTAGGAAAGAGATAAGACAAGCTTCTCTGTAGCACCTTATCGTCTTCACAAGAGAAAGGAGGAGAAAAGGAGGGGCTGACTGGAGGCTTACAGACATCACCTGAACAATAAAATACTACCTCCTGGGATATTTAGAGAAATTAGAACGAGGGGTCTGTGAATGCAAGCCTTTTCTGCAGCTGCAACATTGAGAGAAAACTTGGGTTGGCACAAAGTGTGATTTGTGGCAGATCCTTTGAAATGTTTTGAGAAAAAAAACGTTCAACTTATTTGATTTTAGGCGCTCAATCTTCTTTCACATCACCTCCTAAAAGGCTGATGCCTCTACATTAACACTCCCCACCACCCCCACACACACACACACACATCCTACAGAACTATTAAAAACAGCAGGGGGTGGTGAGTCAAGGCTTTTGTCTGTGCTTCCTTCAAAAAGACACTGCTGAGTACAGGCAATAAATCACCGGGCCAGTTATTAAGGTCCAACACAGATGGTGCAGTGTAGAAGATCCCAATCCAATCATCTGACATGGTCACACCACTGAAAGTATTTCAATAGCAGCAGAATCCTGTATACAAAAGTTAGGCTACACAGTCAAAAGTAAGAGACATTTTACATATTTCTTATGTTATCTTTTTTGTATAAGAAGATACAAATGATTAGTATATACAGAGCAGAAACTATAAACAGACTACTATTTATACTATATATACAGAGAATCAGGTTTGACTGCAGTTCCATTTACAAATGCAAAGACCACGGCACAATTTGGGACAAATATCTATGGAAGCCCATTTTCACCACTAAATACATGCCTCACAATTCTTTTTTCTTTCCAGCCAACATTTTGAGTCTTTAAAATTTAAAATGTTCCCTTGCAATTCCAACAAAAACTCAATGTTTTTGTGAGAGACAACTGCGAGAAAAACACTAACAGAAAAACGAACTAACTGAAATAAAATAACTGATTTTCAACTGAACCTACGTGATTTTCATCGAGCGATATGGTCTTTGCTAAGAAGCATAAATTAGCCTTAAATCTTCTCTGGCCCCACATTGAGGTATCGTAATAAAATAAAAAAAGCAAAAAGGAAGGACACGGAGCGACAACTCAAGTGGGACATGAATAGTAATGTCCAGCTGATGCGTGCTCAGGGGGTCAGCCTTACATCAGTTTCACTTGTGAGGGAGGGAGAATAGTTGTCCACTGCTAAAGAGAGACTTAACTTGCTTGAACACGGGGGCTTAACTCCAAAAGGGGATGTTAAAAACCAACATGGTCACTGTGGTTGTAGGAAACCATGGTGAGGAGGCTAGCAACAGGCTGTCAGTAACGGAATGAGCAGTCTGGCATAAGCGCAGCACAGAGAAATTATGAACCACACAGCTTCAGATGATGATAAACTGAACGCCATTTCAGCAACAAATTAACAGGAAACCAGTTGGATGCTGATGACAAACTGATCGTCATTTCAGCAGCAAATTTAACAGGAAGCCAGTTGGTTGGATGCTAATGATCAGTATTATCAGTCTTCGATGTCAGGTTCCATTTGCAGGAGGCTGTATATATACAGTACATGTACATATTCTCTGCTTTTGTAAAATTAAAAATATAATAATGAAAAAATATACACACATATATATATATATACACACACACACACATTTCATATTTTCAAATGTCTCATTTAAAGATACCACGAGGCTAATTGATTATGCAACATGATGTTGCTCTGATCCAGTGATTGATCCCTAATGACAAATAAATCCCCGTCTAAATGACAAAAGGTTTCAAAAGGATTTGAGAACCCTCCCCTTGGCTGGCCTTTCAGAAGACTTGCTCTCCCACCTCTCCTCAGTCTAAAAGGCTGAATCCAAATGTGGTCCCAAGCTCCCTGCCACAGCATTGGACCACCACGGGTGCAAGCCCCTCATATGAGGGTTACAGTAATCTAATTACAGCTGTCCCACAACACTGAGCACCTCCTCAGTGTTCAGAACCACCCACCAAAACCAGTCTTTTGGCTAATCCTTTTACAACTAGAAGCGGAGACGAAAACACCTCCCTGGCCAAAGTGTCCACCATTATAACCACACAACACCAGATCCCTCATTGAAAACACAACACAGATGTGGTTCAGATGTGGAATAAGGCCCATCAAGCTACTTGATGTTTTTTCTTTTTTCAATGTGCATTTTACAATCGCTTCAAAAATACATCATAGGCTTTATTTAGGCTTATATTTATATATTTTAAGTTCAATTCATATAGAAATTCTTAGTCATTTCTGGCAACTTTTAAGAATAAACTGAATAAGAATGTTTAAAATCATGAATGAAAGATGAAGCCATAGAAGGAGAATTAAAACAGGCTTGCTATTTCATATTATCCCTTCGCTGAAGAAAATATGGTTTATCAGGCATTCATACATAACACAAGGAAGGTTTGTATGAAAAAAGTCTTATTTCAGAGGGTACTAGTAAGTGATATGAGTGACTGAGTGAGTGAGTGAGTGAGTGAGTGAGTCACTCAGTGACAACTGAGTGAGTTGCCCTTGAGGCAACGGGCCTACTTGCGGACCACGCAAGTTGGGAACGATGCAAGTTGGGAATGCATGCACCCGGAATATGCAATACCCATTGTA